>NC_058403.1:171028138-171231959 GCF_002201575.2 Neomonachus schauinslandi | reverse complement strand
AAGGAAGGAAGGAAGGAAGGAAGGAAGGAAGGAAGGAAGGAAGGAAGGAAGGGTGGGAAGATGAGAAGAAGGGAGGAAATAAGGAAGGAAGGAACTGCAGGCTTTAAGGGGGAAAAGGAAGGCAAACATTAAACTAATTCTGATGTAGGCTCACCTGATTTTCTAATTTATTTACAAGCATCTTTGAAGTGTTTTCAACTTTCAGAGTCACAACAGGGGCTTTTCCAATCAATATTTATGTTACATACTTTACACTTGGAAAACAGCTAACACTTGCAAATGCTGATATATGTGGAAGAAGATCATGTTGGCTCAAGACTGAGTCTATCCATGGAAAATGTCCCCATTGATATAATTCCACAGTTCACCATGATGAATTTTAAACAGAAGGTACATTTTTATCTGCTTAGATTTTATTTTGGCAGTAAAATATCTAATGATTATTCAATTTGGTCTGAAGTATAAAATATCATTAGGAGTTCTGCATAAGTGCTTAGGAATTCAATCTTAACTCTGCCTATTGCTCTTTACTGTGGATCTAATTAATAACAGTAGTTTCCAGCCTTGAAGTCAGGAAGAAAGATTGGGCACTTTGCCCTCACAATTCTGACCTTTGACGTTAATGATAATCCTTGTATTGGAATTGTTCTTTAGAGTTTGCAAAATGCTCTCAGGCACTGCTTTCATAAAGTAGTCCACTTACTTCTGAAACAGGCTCATGAAAGAGACAGGAGTTTTAGCACTCTTAACTTAAAAACATGGAAACTGATGTGTACAGAATTATGTTATCTGTCCAGAAAACTCAGGGATGTGAGCAGAACTCAAGTGTTATTTCTGCTATGCCATGCTGCCTTCCTAAGCATCTTGTAAGCTGCACCAGTTGCTACCACCAGATTTTGGCCCAGGCATGGGAAAGAGAAGGAAGAGAGGAAATGGGCAAAGATGAGAGACAAGATGAAGATGTAACAGTTTATGCTTTTAAAAATAATTAGCATAAGGAGACCCGACTATAAAATGCAATGTGGTAACTCTGAATGGGACCCTGAAAGAGAGAAAGGGCAATAGATAAAAACTAAAGGAATCTGAAAGAAGTATGGACTTCAGTTAATAATGATATATTAATATTGGTTCATTAATTATAACAAATGTGCCATTATAAGATGTTAATAATAGGGAAAATTGGGTGTGGGATACATTAAAATTTTCTGTACTTTTCTTGCAATTTTATGTCAACCTAAACTTTTCTAAAATAAAAAAGTATTTAAAAAAGTCATTGGTAGGAGTATGTATCCAAAACCTCAGTTTTGTCTGCAAGTCTACAAGTTGCAGTTTGGCCCACTTTCTTGATGAAGGGAGATAATACATTACACTTGGAAACTTATACCATCCCGGTGTAAGTTGTTTTGTTAGATAATGCTACAGAATAGGTTTGTTGAACTAAGACCTACAGGCCAAATTCAGCCCATCTCCTCTTTCAATGGAGTTTTATTGTAACATGGCCAGGTTCATAAATTTACATAATATCTCTGGCTATTTTGTGCTACCACTGGCAGAAGTGAATAGTTATGAGAGAGACCACATGGTTCACAAAACCTAAAATGTTCGCTATCCAGCTCTTTACAGAAAATGTTTTCGAAACACTGGTATAAAACATCAGATTCTCTGCTTTTCATCAACAGCTATTTATTGAGTGCTTACCATGTGCCAGGCATTCTTCTATGTGGTAGTAACACAATGGTGATCAAAACAAAGAGTCTACCTTTTATGGTACCTCCAGTATAATGAAATAATGATATAAATATGTAAATAAACAGCACCACTGACAAATCGTGCAAAATTAATTCCAATAGCTCTAAGTCGTACCAAAACAGTAAAGTGAACACAGTTGATATAGAGACAGTTGTTGGGGATTAAAGAGCTAATTTAGTTTGGGTACTCGTGTAAGTGCTCTGAGATAGATCCTGAATAATGGGAAGGAACCAACTATGGAAAGATAAGGGGGATACCCGTCCAAGTAGAATGACTAGAAGTACAAAAGTCATAACACAGAAACAAGCTTAAAGTTTACAGCAAAGAAATTTTAAGACTTGTTTAGACCTCAACTACTTCTAAAGTTAAGTACAACAAAATTAAAATAAATACACATCCCATCTTTCTTTTCTGCTGTATATATTTTGAAAGGATCACTCAACGTGAATAACAAGATTTTCATATCCCATGAGAATTTTGCTAATGAAATTAGTGATTATTTTGAAAACATCCCCCATGGGAAAAGAGCAGCAATAAATGTTACTTATCATAAGATATTTGGCATGTTACAATTCTCCGTTAAGCCTTAAAATATTTTCCTTCCTTATCCATGCCAGAGTTATTGAGATATAATTGACATATAACACTGTGTAAGTTTAAAATATACATGTGTTAATTTGATACACTTATATAATGCAAAATGATGACCACCACAGCTTTAGCTAACACCTACATCACATCCCATAATTTCTACTTCTTCTTTGTGGTAAGAACATTTAAGATCTACTCTCATGGTAACTTTCAAGTATATAATACAGTATTACTAACTATAATCACCACGATATACATTAGACCCAAAACTTACTCATCTTATAACTGAAAGTCTGTACCCTTTGACCACCATCTCCCACTTCCCCACCCCCTGACCCCTGGTAACCGCCATTCTGCTCTCTGTTTCTGTGAGTTTGGCTTTCTTAGATTCCACACATGAGTAATATCATATAGTACCTGTCTTTCTGTGTCTTATGTATTTCAGTTACCATAATGCCCTAAGGTCTATCCATGTTATTGCAAATGGCAGTATTTCCTTCTTTCTCTGGCTAAATAGTATTTCATATTATCACACACACACCCTACATCTTCTCTATCCATTCATCAACTGACAGATACTTAGGTTGTCTCCATACCTTGGCTATTGGGAGTAATGCTGCACTGAACATGGAAGTGCAGGGATCTTTTCAAGATCTTTTTTTCATTTCCACTGGGTATATATCCAGAAGTGGGATTGCTGAATCATGTGACAGTTCTATTTCTAATTTTTGGAGGAATCTCTATAATGTTTTCCATAGCAGCTGTACCAGTTTGCATTCATACCAGCAGTGTACATGGGTTCCATTTTCGCATCCTTTCCAACATTTGTTATCTTTCGTTTTTTTTTTTTTTTTTTAAAGATTTTATTCATTTATTTGAGACAGAGAGAATGAGAGACAGAGAGCATGAGAGGGAGGAGGGTCAGAGGGAGAAGCAGACTCCCTGCCGAGCAGAGAGCCCGATGCGGGACTCGATCCAGGGACTCCAGGATCATGACCTGAGCCGAAGGCAGTCGCTTGACCAACTGAGCCACCCAGGCGCCCTGTTATCTTTCGTTTTTTGATGATAGCCATTCTAACGTGTCTGAGGTGATTTTTTTATTGTGGTTTTGACTGGTACCTAGTGATGCTGAGCACTTTTTCATGTACCTCTTGGCCATTTGTACATCTTCTTTGGGAAAATGTGTATTCAGCTCCACCCATTTTTTAATTGGGTTGTTTGTTCTTTTGGCAGAAGGGCTTTTTAAAACACTGATTGCTGAACCCTACTCCCAGAGTTTCTGATGCAGTAGGTATTAGTGAGGTCTGAGAATTTGTATTTCTAACAAATTCCCATGCAGTTCTGCTGCTGGTGTGGGGATCACATTTTAAGAATTACTGATCTAGATAACTTTTCTATTTCTAGGGTCATTAATATCTGCAATTTTGGGGACTAGAATCATTAGGAATTGTGATGTATCAGCAATTTTAGCATCCCCTTTAATGTAAGTTTTATTCTCCCCATGTAAAAAGTTAATTATCAAAATATGTGTTCCTTGCTTTAAATCAACCATATAAAAAGTAGTGTGAAAGATTAAAAACAAAATTGAGATGGCCTATGACACTTAAGGGTCAGAGTTCTCACTTTAGGTACACAGTCTTGCTCATTTGCCCTCCTTAGATATCCTCAGTTTATGGGCCACTGAGGGCTTCAGTGTTACTAAGTTGAAGGTGCTATCAAGTCCCTCTCAGGCACACTTGTCTCTAAAATACACGCTGTGCTGTCAAAGTGTAGTGTTCGGAGAGGCAAGTGACTGTCCCTTCACTCCAGCCTCAGCCAACAGAAACATTCTACATTCAGCCTCCTGTTTTCCTTTGCTCTATTCTCTCTACTGGGTACCATCTGCTCTATCCCAGTCACTATATGTATTTATATATGTTCCTGATGTTAATGAACAACTCACGCTCATTTGAGAATATTTTCAAAATACAGAAAAGTATAAGAAAAATAAAATAATAACCAAAATCCCACAAATTAAAGTCATCCATAATGTCAGCATGCAGAGAGAACCATAATTAACACTTTGGTATATTCCCTTTTAATTGCTTTTTTTTTAATCTAAAATATATGTTAAGTTGAAATGTTTTTATATTTATTGGCTATTTCTGTTTCTTCTAAAAATTGACTCCTACTGTCCTTCATCTGTTTTTCTACTAGTGTGTTACTGTATTTATCATAATGTGTAGATGTTTTTAATCAGTCAAGGATATTCAACGTTTAATTTTCATGTTGTCAAAATTTATTCCCAATTTATTTAGAGGTTGCCAATACTTAGCCATATTAACCCACAAAAATAGTGATACCATATGTTTCAACCTAATTTTTAGCTTTCAGTTTTTATGTTTCTGATGTTTAGAAATCTCTTTAAGATTTTATTTATTTATTTGAGAAAGGGAGAGAGCACGAGAGGGAGGGGCCAAGGGAGAGGGAGAAACAGACTCCCCGCCGAGGAGGTAGCCAGACATGGGGCTCCATTCCAGGACCCTGAGATCATGACCAGAGCTGAAGGCAGATGTTTAACAGACTGAGCCACCCAGGCACCCCCGGATGTTTAGAAATCTTAACTTCTCGGGTGCCTGGGTGGCTCAGTCGTTGGGCATCTGCCTTCGGCTCAGGTCATGATCCCAGGGTCCTGGGATCAAGCCCCGCATTGGGCTCCCTGCTCAGCGGGAAGCCTGCTTCTCCCTCTCCCACTACCCCTGTTTGTGTTCCCTCTCTTGCTGTGTCTCTCTCTGTCGAAAAATAAATAAAATCTTTTTAAAAAAAGAAATCTTAACTTCTCACACAGTTAAAAGTTCCTTTTGTGATTTTTCCCCACTGTTTATTAAAACAATAGCTTATTAGTCCTAACTATCCAAAGTCATTTGAATATGCACTTTTATTTTCTTTGGTCTTCTATTACATCATTTTTGTACCTAGGCAAATATATCTATTCAGTGAATAGTAATGACATTTTTAGCAAAGATGTATTTTTTCTTCAAGCCATTTATTGAATATTCTATATCTAATCAGTTTGTTAGGCTTCTTTTGGGATATCATGTGAGTTAAAGTTTTTATATAGATTATTAAGGTATTATTCATACAAACATTTATTTCAAGGCTCTATGAGCTGTCACATTTCTGTTTTTGTATTTTGTGTCTGGTATAATGCTATTTCAATTATGAAAGCTTTATAATAGTGCAATTCTCCAGTTCAAATTAGCACAATTTTTCATATGTAAGCATTTCTGAAATGGAGATGATTCTTACAGATGACATAGAAAATCACTTTTCTTTTTTGTGGTACATAAAACTATGGTGTATATTACAATCAATGATTTTTATATTTGTTGTAATACAGAATATTTTCATATATGGCTGGGCATGAGTTTTTTCATTACTCCTTGTCAAATTGTATTTGTGTTCATTTCTGTTTTTATTCATTTTCCTATGCTGTAGATTCACTTGAAACTTATATTATTGTGAAAAGATCCTTTTAATCTTGTGTAATGTTTTTGCTTTCCACTTTACTGAAATAGTTTCCCACTGCTTTATTTTAGTGTGCATTTACTGGATAAGTTATTATCATTTTTATTTTTTAATATTTTAGTATAATTTGATCTTTATTATTTTCTCTTGTGTGTGGCTCAAATAGTTATATATTGGATTGTCAGACAAATACAGTTGTCTTTATTTTCTAATAGAAGAGTTTAATCCTTTCATACTTATTTTCATAAGTAAGTCTTGTTTTGTGCTTTCTGGAATTTACCTGTTTTCTACCTTTTGCTGTAAGAAAGTATTTTTTGTTCATCATCTTCAGGGATTCTGAAGTAATTCCTTCAGGTTTAAATTCCTTAAGTAATTGCTTTTTGTTTTCATGATAACCTCCATTAATCAGCAGCCTCTGTTGTTTCATGAAATTATTCCCTTTTACTACCTTATCATCTATTCACAAAAGATGAGAAAATTGAAAAGCTTGTATTTCTCTGCTTTTTAAAAATTTACTCCTGTTCATTTGATAAAATTTGGTTTTAGACCCAAATTATGATATTAAATTATTATTATTTTGAACATCTCCCTTCATCAAAAATTTGTGACCTCACAACATTTGATATAATTACAGGTCTTCCTTTACTTATGATGGGGTTATGTCCCTATAAACCCATTGCAAGTTGAAAATATCATAAGTTGACAATGCATTTAATATGCATTGAACAAGCTCAGAACGCTTCTGTTAGCCTACCGTTGGGCAGAATCATCCGACACAAAGCCTATTTTATAATAAAGTGTTGTGTAGCTCCTGTAATTTATTGAATACTATATTGAGAGTGAGAAACAGAATGATTGAATGGTCCTGAAGAGTTGTAAATGTACAGGTTGTGTACCCTCATGCTGGGGAGCCGACCAGGAGCTGCAGCTTAGTGCCACTGCCCAGCATCATGAGAGTATCATACTTTATCATACTTTATACCACTAGCCAAGGAAAGATCAAAATTCAAAGTACAGTTCCTCTAGAGAGGAGTGGGGTCGGGGGATGGGTTAGCCTGGTGATGGGTATTAAAGAGGGCACGTATTGCATGGAGCACTGGGTGTTACATGCAAACAGTGAATCGTGGAACACTACATCAAAACTAATGATGTAATGTATGGTGATTAACGTAACATAATAAAATTAAAAAACAAAAAACAAAAGTACAGTTCCTACCAAATGCATATTTCTTATGCAGCATTATAAAGTCGAAAAAATGTTAAGTCAAATCATTATAAGTCAGGGGCTGCCTATATTTAAATGTTTTCAAAATTTATCAAATCTTCTAGCTTAGTTTTCTTCATTCTTGAGTTTGAAATTTTAATACTTTCTTAATAAGCTGTAGTGTGTACTTAAATCTATTTTAAATAAATATGTGTGTGTATGTGTGTGTACATTTTTAAGCACTTCCAAATTTGAGAAGGTCCTCTTGTTGCCTTAACATATGGAGGAATAGTTGTTTGCATGTTTAGGTCTCAAATTTACCATATCAAAATTCTGGGCCTTTATGCAATAAATATTGCCTTTATGAAATAACTCCTGTAGTGGAAAAGTCTGAGACCAATTCAAGTTGTTCCTCTGTGGGTAACCTACTTCATTGTCTGGATACTAATATGAATTTTTACCTTAATTATTCTAATTAGAATTTTTGGTTTGGTGTGGGTTCTTTTTATTTCCCTTTCCTGGAATATTATGAAGCATTTTTATTGGAAGATTCATAGTTTTATCAGTTGTGGAAATTTTTCATCATTTTTTTCCTTTAATGATTACTTCCATTCTAATTGCTCTGGTTTCTTTTTTGAGAAAACCTCAAATACTCATTTTAGATTTCGATTCTCTAAATTCCATCTGCTTCACTTTTTCTTTAATAGTTTTTTTTTTAATCCCTTGGTCTTTCTTCTTTGTTTCCAGGAATGAATCTCAACTGTATGCTTCACATGAATGGTTTTATTTGCTGCAATAGTAGCTCTTATCTTTACTGCCTCTGATGCAAATTTTAATTATGCTTTCCTGATTTAATTTGATACCTTATTTAGATCAGCTTCTTAACTTCTCAGCTTTTGTCTGTGTGTTTCATCTTGTTTTATTTTCAGCCCATCCCCCTTTTCTTTCATATCTGTCGGCATTTCCTCTCAATACTTCCTGCTCATGTATGCGTAGACATCATTATTTCTTGCATATTGGGGTTTAGTTCAAGCTGAAATATTTTAACATTTTCTTCTGTTTTCTTTGATAAATCATTTTTTAAAAATGCTCTTCCAATGAGCCTTCATAATATTCTGTTTTCCCCTTCCCTATGTGGCAATTAGATTTTAATAGAACACATGTTGTTTTGTTTTCCTTCTTGTATGAATGGAGATCTATCCTATTTACAGTGTTTATCAATTAGTAGGATGCCCTTGGTCCCAGCTACTGTCCATTTGATTATAAATTTAATCATCTTTTTGGATCTATATATGAAAAGTAAATTGATGTGCACAGTTCTTGGCCCAGTTCCCAGGGTCTTTTCTGTTGAAATTAAGAGGGGTGTCTTTCATCCCACACACAGGAGTCCTTATTAAATTAAAGGTGTACATGAAAATCTACTGCATATATTTCTCACACAGCTTTTCCATCCTCTGCCATACACTACACTGTTTTCTTTCTGAGAAATATACTATATCCCTGTTTAAGGGCTCCCGTAGTCCCACTTTCTACTCCATTGTGTTCTTGCTATAGGAAAGAAGACACAAACATTATTGAGATTACCTGTAAAAGCAACAAAAATATAGAAAAAGGGAGAATGGAAAAAGTCCTAGAAATTAGATACAGAAAGCAGACTGTATAAGAAAGATAGAAAGAAAAGGAGGAAAGAAAGAGAGGAGGATATTTAAGGAAAATAAAATATCTTCTGATCTTTTTCAGTAGTGTGAGAGTATTCTCTTTCATGAAGCCACCATTGTTTTTCTCAATGCAGTTCTATCGACTTTATAGTTAGTGAAAATTTCTCCCATTTTCTAGAAATAGGTTGTCTGTCAGTCTTAATTTGTTGTGATGTTGTGAGTTTTCCTGTGTCTTAATAGGTATTTTATTTTATTTATTTTTTTTTTAAAGATTTTATTTATTTATTTGACAGAGAGAGACACAGCGAGAGAGGGAACACAAGCAGGGGGAGGGGGAGAGGGAGAAGCAGGCTCCCCGCAGAGCAGGGAGCCCGATGTGGGACTCGATCCTGGGACTCCAGGATCATGACCTGAGCCGAAGGCAGTCGCTTAACCGACTGAGCCACCCAGGCGCCCTCTTAATAGGTATTTTAGAGAGAACTGGAGAGACACTGCCTCTGGGACGACTAGCCAGATGCCATTTTAAAGGGAAGCCTGTGGTTTAGTTATAAATACAGAAAAGACAATTGCCCATGCCAAAAGATTCCATCCTTGTTCGTTTTTCCCATTCTGTCTTGATATGAGCCAGATAGTGCTGTTTGTTTTCAGGGTCAAATGTTGAAATAAAATGATTATGCTAACTCCTTGATAAATGCCTAAAAATCATGTTTACATTGATTTAAGTTTATTTTATATGTTATGAGCCTTGCCTAATATTAGCTCTAACTTTATATTTTTGTGTACTTAATTATGATGATAAAAGTTTATATGACTATTATATTTTGAATTTCTTCCTTATCCTTGCAAGATGTCAAAACTCTTGATTTCATTCTAATTTTAAATCACCTTCCACATGTTTAAACATTCACCCAAGGTAATGGTTCTATAACTACATTGTACATAATTTTCACAGGAGGCTCTCATAAAAACATTCAGATTTCCAGGCATTACCTTATGATATAGATTGTGTAGGACCTCAAAGTCTTTATTTGTAATGAGCACCCTCAAATGGTAGGAATTTTTGGTCCACTTATACTTTGATGGCTGTGGATGAGGATCAGGAAAGGGATTAAGGTATGATATTTTTTCTTATTCTCCTTGATATACTTTAGCCTCATAAATGTGTACCTAGACATTTCCGCCAGTGAAGACTATCTGCCCTAAGGCTAGATTATATATGTAAAAACAATATGATTACCACTCTAAGAATCTGTGAAGCATACACTCAGATATCTCCTGATTGCCTAGAGGATTTGATAGTTTGTTCTGACAGAAAAAAATTTTCTTTTCATAATATTCCTCAAATGAGTATTATTAACTGCCTATAAAGATACTAATTATCTGATAAACAGAAAAAGCATACTATAGTAGAAAGTTTAGTGGACTTAAGAGTCAGAAGAACTAAATTAAGACCCATCTATGTGACTGTGAACCCATTTTAGCTCTATTTCTTCATCTGCCAAACAGGGCTAATTCCATCTGCTTTATTCATGCAACAGGTTTTAGAAAGGTCAAATAATACACATATATGAATATACAAAGTACTTTGTGAACTGTAAACACTGAATACATGAAGAATACTGTGTTAAATGAAAAATATTTTATTACCATACCTACATAGCATCAACAGAAGTTTCAGCAATTCTCTTATTTTATTGAAAACTAAATAATCAACATGGATTTACTGAGGATTATAGCAGGAATAAAAAACTAGGTATCTAGCATATAATAAGGAAATATCTTGTTTGCTTTTCAACTTTTCAATTAATATGTTGGTATATAAAAGTCCAAATATATATTATGAGTTTTTCTAAAACTATTAAATTGCATGCTGTTCTTTCCTAGATAGGCTAAGTTCATTAGTCTAATAGAATGCGACAGGTAACAGTTACCCATTGGTAATTTTGTTCCATTAATATCCATGCACCATACTTCACTCTTTCAACACTACTTTAATGACTTGTAGACTTTTACTGAGGTACTTCCTAATTAAGTGTACTTGCAATAGCTATAGTTTTTATTATCAAATCATTCTGAATTCAGACTTTAGGCTGATGGTTGTTTCTTAATTGCTCAGATTTTTTTTTTATTTAATTAGCTTTAGATAGCAGAACAAATGGTCTCTGAATTCGTTGATGCTATATCTATGTGGTAATATATTTTGGTTCTGTCTAATGGGGTGACTCTTTTCTAAATTTTCTCATTAAACAGCACTTTTAGTTTCTCATTTTCTTTTTTTATTCAATTTATGTCAAAGTTAATGTGAAATAAACATAAATTTTTCAAATTATAACATTGGCCAAACTCAAAATCAAATATGATAGCTTTAGATTGGATACATTTAGATTCATATATTTAAAGTTATACACACCTGGGGTGAATGGGTGGCTCAGTCATTAAGCATCTGCCTTTGGCTCAGGTCATGGTCCCAGGGCCCTGGGATCGATCCCCACATCGGGCTTCCTGCTCCGTGGGAAGCCTGCTTCTCCCTCTCCCACTCCCCCTGCTTGTGTTCCTTCTCTTGCTGTGTCTCTCTCTGTCAAATAAATAAATAAAATCTTTATTAAAAAATAAAGTTATACACACCCTATAATATTAAATCAATACAAGTGGAATCTTCTCTCAACCATAATATGATACAAACAACTTCCTAATACTTCCTAATAAATATTGTTAAGCACTTAAGGAGTGCTAGACGCTAGGGATAAATCATGAATAAAAATAAACAATGCTCTTCTCTGCTCTCAAGGGAGTCTATTGGAAAGGAATGAAGGCTGTATATTAAACTAATTATCACACTACTGATCATATAATTATAAATTGTAACAAAGGATCTGAAGAAAAGAAATATAATTATATGAATGTATTACTAAATAAGCCTAAACAGAGTCAGAGAATTCTTCTTCAAGGAAGGAGTATCTAAGCTGAGTTCTGGATGATGAGTATCAATAAACTTGGTTATTGAAGAGGGTATGGAAAAATGTTCCAGACACAGAAGGCACAGCATATGTATAGAATAATGCAAGAGCATATGGTGCATTTAGAGAAATGAAAGAAGGCCAGAGTGGTTGAAGCGATAAAGCAAGGGGAAGAATTTTATGAGATAAGGTTTGAAAAATTGAAATAACAAGACATTTCAGGTTAGAGTAAAACTTAGAGCCAATATCCTAAGAGTATAGCAAAGTTAGTAGAGTATTTTAAAAGAAAGGCAATGTTACCATAATTGCTTATGAAAAGATTACTTGGCTAATTTCAACATATAAATTAAGCTAAGCCAATACATCTGCCACTATAGACATATAAAAATGTTGGGTAAATATACTACACACTTCTAAAAAAGAAAATGAAAGAATATCTCCAAGAGCCAGTAAAGAAGAAAGATTTCTTCATGAAATCATAAGAGGAATAGTAGCCTAGAAAAGAAGATCAAAGAACTGTGGTTATTAAAGAGGGTATTGAAAAAACAGAAGATTGTCCTTAAAGCTAAGTGAGTCAAGGAGCTGGAATTTGTACATTTGTATAAAACAGGGGCATGAGAAGCCCTGCCTTCCCTGTAAAAGAGCCTAGAAAAATTCTAATTCCTGGCTAAAGAAGCTACATAAAAAATTAATGTAAAACTACTGATCAAACATAACAAATACCATGATACGCAGGACTTTCATCATAAAAGATACAATCCCAACCTAAGAGGAACTTATTTTTAAAAAAGAAGCAAATAACCTCTACTAGGGGACTGATGCAACAAACTGGATGTTAAGAACTTAAATAGTAGAATTACTTGGAAAAGATAACAAAACAAGAACATTTAAGATTAAAAATTATAAGGGTGCTTGGGTGGCTCAGTCAGTTAAGCGTCTGCCTTCGGCATAATCCCAGGGTCCTGGGATTGGCCCCACTCAGCGGGCAGCCTGCTTCCCCCTCTTATTCTGCCCCTCTCCCTGCTTGTATGTGCTCTCTCTCTCTCAAACACATAAATAAAATCTTTTTAAAAAATTAAAAATTGGGGCGCCTGGGTGGCTTAGTTGGCTCAGTCAGTTAAGCGTTTGCCTTCAGCTCAGGTCAAGATCGTAGGGTCCTGGGATCAAGCCCCACATTGGGCTCCCTGCTCAGTGGAAGCCCTGCTTCTCCCTCTCCCACTCCCCGCCTTGTGTTCCCTCTCTCTCTGTGTCTTTCTCTGTCAAATAAATAAAATCTTTTAAAAAATAATTTAAAATTATAGATGGAGTAGAAATCATGACAAGAGAATGGAACACAATGGAAAAATAATGCATGTACTTGCAAATGAATAAAAAAGATAAAATGAGAACATGTAAAATTAAAAATTACAGATGTAATAGAAATCATGACAAGAGAATAGAACACAATGCAAAAATAACACATGTACTTGCAAATGAATGGAATGTAACTTCTAAAAAGAAAGAAAGGGCATTAATTTAAAACTTAAAAATCTTTAAACAGCAGATGTTGTAGAAGAAAGGATTTTGAACTACAAGGTAGATCAGAAGGTCCATGTAGATGAAAGATAGAATATAAAATGTAAAATGTGACAGACAAGGAAAATAGAATAAGTAGAGATCCCAAATAGAAAACAAGGAGAGAATGAAGAAGAAAATACTTGAAGAGATAATTGCTGTGAATTTTCTAGAAAGTTCACAGAATAAGTATTTAATTTATTTATTTATTTTTTTAAAGATTTTTATTTATTTATTTGAGACAGAGAGAATGAGAGAGACAGAGAGCACATGAGAGGGGGGAGGGTCAGAGGGAGAAGCAGACTCCCTGCCGAGCATGGAGCCCGATGCGGGACTCGATCCTGGGACTCCAGGATCATGACCTGAGCCGAAGGCAGTCACTTAACCAACTGAGCCACCCAGGCGCCCAATAAGTATTTAACTTAAAGAAGAACATCACAGCCAATTAAAGAAATAAAAATCAATCACGTAACCAGAATATGAGAGTGAATGTGAAGAACATTACAGACAAAAGATGGTTACTTGGTGTTTGGCTTACCCAATATGATAAATTATGGGGCCATTCACTGACACTGAGAGCAATGGAAGTAGAGATTAAGGCTGGTATGGTTAGTCTTGCACTCATTCAGTTTTATATGCCTCAAAGCCACTCATGTGGTAAAGCCTAGTAGGCAATTGACTACACAAGTATGGATCTGAAAAGAGAGGTCTGAGATAGAGATATTTAGTTCTTACATGAGTACATGTTAAATGAAGTTGTTTGTATGGGTCTGGCTGCCTAGGAAAAGGACTAAGTTAAATCCAGGACTTCTTGAAACTTCATACAATGACTGATACACCTACAAAAGAAACATGGAAACTTTGCCAGAGTGGAAGAAAACAAAGGGGATATATTTCTCTAAAAGCCAAAGCAAAATACTGAGAAAAGATACTCTTTTTCATTTTCCTAAATTTGCAGTGTTTAAGACCATCTCTACATACCATAACATCATATTAATCTGACATTCTTCTCTTGGCATTAAATGTTAAAAGGAACATACATTCTTAAATATATTACCATATGTGGACATCGGGGATTCTTCAGAAATATTGGGTACTGCATATGTTCATTTTATTTCTCTGGAGGTTTTAATAATTGTAATCTAAAGCAAGGATCTTCAAACTTTTTCTCTAAAGGAGAAGATACTATCTTAGGTGTTGGGCTCCATAGGTCTCTGTTGAAACTATTCAATTTTGCTATTGTAGCATGAAAATAGCCATAGATCATACACAAATATTGAGTATAGCTACATTCCAATGAAACTGTTTGCAAAGACAGCATCAATCCAGAGACACTAAACATATGAGAGCACTAGGGTTTGCTATGGGACAGACCCAGAGCTATTTTAAATCTTTTTACTACATGTAAGTAACATTTGTATGCACTGCATCTTTTATTTCCCATATTTGTTAGGTCAGAAAAATGCTTTGATTTTAGACAGAAAACACTAAACAAAATAATATTAGATGCAAAGAATGTGATAGGAAAATACAGATTTAATTAGAAAATAACCACAAACCATATAAAACTAACGAGAATCTAAATAGTAATTTTTCGATTAAGGAATATGCCTTATATATGGCAAAGGGGAAATGACATAGAAAATCAATCTGATAAGAGAAACTATAAAAGAATTCATGATCCATGTAATAAAACTAAAGTGTCTTTTTGTGGAAGCATCAAGACATTCACACGAATACTTATGAACAGTTATGTAGAGGAAAAGTAATACTAGCAGAGGAGATAGCCCCCAAAGTAAAAATGTATGTGCCTGCGTACATAGGTACGCACACACACATACACACACTCACAACTGTAGTTTGGAGTTATAGAGAGGCTTAAGAAATCTCTGTAGGACAATACAGTTAAAAGTTAAAAATAAAAATTGATGGTTATATCATTATTTTGAAGACATATTTTCAATATATATGTAAGAAAAGGCTAAATACATTAATATCCTGTTTTGTCTCCTGCAACTAGGGTACTAGAGTAAAATCAGTTTGTTTGTTTGGTTTTTTTTAAACAAACTGATTTCCAGGGCTCCTGGGTGGCTCAGATGGTTGGGCGTCTGCCTTCAGCTCAGGTCAGGATCTCCAGATCCTGGGATCAAGCCCCAAGTTGGGCTCCCAGCTCGGCGGGGAGTCTACTTCTTCCTCTCCCTCTGCCTCTCCTCCTGCTCATTCTCTCTCTCTGTATCTCTCTGTCTCAAGTGAATAAATAAAATCTTTAAAAGAAATTATTTCCAGGAAGAAGAAATAGACATACTTTTCTCTCTTCCCCCCACCATGTATAATTAATATCCCAGTAATTATATGTAAAGTATGTAAAAAGAAACTTTCAAGGGTAGAAAGAAAGAAAGACTGGTGAGGGACCTCAGGACTGAAGGGCAACATGATGGTGCATTTTCCAGGTGTTCTTTTCACATCATACAGCTCAGGCTATTTCAGGCTGTAGAAGCTAGCACCTGGACATGACAAGAAGTACAAACAAAAAACAAACAAACAAAAAATAAAACCTACTCAAAAGCTGAAGGACCAGGAAAGGGGGAGCCTGGCAAAACAGAAAACCTTTAGACAGTAACTGCTCTACTCCACCCAAACACCACAGAAAACAACTGTGATTCCACACACACCTACCCCAGGAGAGATGGAGTGGATGTTCCATGCTCACCAAACTGTAACAGGGCACCCCAGCATCCCTCCTCCAACACCACCAGGGTAGTGTCAGAAAAGACTGAGTAAGGAGCCTAGAATTTCAGCTCCATCAGGTGGTAAGGAGGTTCACTGCTTCCCAGCCACTGCAGTGTCAAGAGACCATGTGGGGAGCATAGAATTTCACCCCGACCCAGAAATAATGAAGCACCCCTCCTCACTGGGCTTGGGTGACATCAGAAGAGTCCTACTACAGAGACGGTGTTAAGAGGCCATCTTCCTGTGGTTTCAGTGAAGGCTCCATGGGGAGTAGTAACATGAGAGTCCTATCCCTCCCAGCCAGGGAGATATCAGTGATCACCTAGAGGGGAAATGGTACTCCCACCTCCACCCAACAGTAAAGATGCTGCCACTCCCATAGGTATCAACAGAGACCAAGGGGGAGCCTAGACTTATACTTCTCTGGGCTGAAATAAGGGAGTATACCCCTTCTCCTGCAATGAATGTCAGAGGAAACCAGCTGAAATAGAAGATTTAAATAAGATCCTGTCCCATAACCTAATAAAAATATGTCAAGGTTTCAGTTGAATATCACCCAACACACCAAACCAGAAAGATCTCAAACTGAATGAAGAAAGGCAATCAACAGGTGCCAGTACTTAGATGACAGAGTTGTGAGAATTACCTGACAAAAATAGTAAATAAAATTTAAATTTTATTTAAATTTACATTTAAATATATAAGCACTTTAAATTTTAAGTATTTAAGTAATAAAAATGTCCCCTTGAGTAATTAAAATATCACTTAAAACAAATGAAAAAAAAATACAAAGTCTCAACCAAGAAAGATAAACCTCCAGTAAGGAAAGAAAAGATATAAAGAATCAAATGGAAACTTTTGAAGTGGAAAATACAGTAAGTGAAATAAAAATTCAGCAAATAGTTTCAACAGTAAAATGGAAAGAACAGAGAAAATAATCAGTAAACTGAAAGATGGAACAATAGATATTAGGCCATCTAAAAACAGAGAAAATATGGGCGCCTGGGTGGCTCAGTCATTAAGCGTCTGCCTTCGGCTCAGGTCACGATCCCAGGGTCCTGGGATCGAGTCCCACATCGGGCTCCCTGCTCAGCGGGAAGCCTGCTTCTCCCTCTCCCACTCCCCCTGCTTGTGTTCCCTCTCTCACTGTGTCTCTCTCTGTCAAACAAATAAATAAAATCTTAAAAAAATAAAAATAGAGAAAATATAGAGTGAAAAAAAGTAAACAGAGCTAAGGAAAAAATGCCAACCCCAAAAGGTTATACACTTCGTGATTCCATCTATACAACGAAAAGATGACAAAATTATAGAAATGAAAAAAATTAGTGATTGCCAGACAAAATTTCTATAATTTTGTCATCTTTTGGTTGTGTAAATGGAATGTGGGGTTAGAGGAAAAGACGATGTAAGTTGATGTTACTACAAAAAGGTGATGGGGGAGATCCTTGTGGTTGGAAATGTACCTGGGTTAGAAGTGCACCAATGTCAATAACCTGGTAAGGATACTACACTGTGGTTTTGTAAATGTTACCATTGGGGGAAACTGAGTGAATGGTACACAGGATCTACCAATTATTTCTTACAGCTACATGTGAACCTACAATTATCTCAAAATACATTTTTTTCATAAAAATAATTGATATCAAAGCAATATAGAGATTTGATGCAAACCCTACTAAAATCCCAATGACTTTTTTTTTTCCAAAATGGGAAATTATATCTTAAAAAGTATATGGAATTTGGGCGCCTGGGTGGCTCAGTTGGTTAAGCGACTGCCTTCGGCTCAGGTCATGATCCTGGAGTCCTGGGATCGAGTCCCGCATCGGGCTCCCTGCTCGGCGGGGTGTCTGCTTCTCCCTCTGCCCCTCCCCCTCTCATGCTCTCTCTCTCTCATTCTCTCTCTCAAATAAATAAATAAAATCTTTAAAAAAAAAAAAGTATATGGAATTTCAAGAGAACCAGAATAGCCAAAACATTCTGGAAAAAGAAGAACAAAGGTAAAGGATTAACAGTTTCTAAGACTTACTCTAAAGCTACAGAATTCAAAATAGTGTGATATTTATCCATAGAATCAATTCATTTATTAATTTGAGAGTTCAAAAGTAAACCCCCACATCTATGGCAAACTGATTTTTGAAAGGGTGCCAAGACCACTTCCTAGGGAAAGAACATCTTTTCAATAAATGGTGATGGGAAAACTGGATATCTACATGCAAATGAATGAAGTTGGATCCTTACCTTGCACTCTAAACAAAAATTAACTCAAGATAGATCAAAGATCTCAGTTTAAGAACTAAAACTATAGAACTTTAGGGACAGATCTGCATAACATTGGATTTGGCAGTAATTTCTTAAATATGACACTAGAGTCACAAGCAAGAAAAGAAAAATTAGATAAATTGGACTTCATTACAATTTTAAAACTGTTGTATCAAGGAAAAGAGAAGATAATCCACAAAATAGGATAAACACTTAAAAATCACATATCTGAGAAGGGATTAATATCTAAAATATATAACAAACTACCACAACTCAACAAGAACAACAAAAATCAATTAACTCAGTTTTAAAATGGGGAGAGGGGGCGCCTGTGTGGCTCAGTCGGTTAAGCTTCTGCCTTCGGCTCAGGTCATGATCCCAGGGCCATGGGATCGAGCCCCGCATGGGGCTCCCTGCTCGGCAGGGATCCTGCTTCTCCCTCTCCCTCTGCCTGCCGCTCTGCCTACTTGTGCTCTCTCTCTATCTCTCTGTCAGATACATAAATAAAATCTTAAAAAAAAATAAAAAAATAAAAATAAATAAAATGGGGAGAAGACTTGAATAGGTAATTTCCAGTGTAGATATCCAAATGGCCAGTAAACAGATGAAAAGATGCTCAACATCATTAGTAATTAAGGAATTGAAAATCAGAACCACAATGAAATACCACTTCATACTGTTTCAGGCCTACTAGAATGGCTGTTACCCCCTCCCCCCAAAAAAACAAGCAAACAAATATTAGCAAGTGAAGATGTAAGAAATTGGAGCCCCTATACATTTCTGGTATGAATGTAATATGATGCTGTGGGAAAAGCTTTGGGATTCCTCAAAATATTAAACATAGAATTACCCCATGACCCATGATTCCACTCCCAGGTATATAAGCAAAAGAACTGAAAACAAGGACTCAACAGATACTTATACACCAATGTTCATAGCAGCATAGTTCACAGTAGTCAAGAGGTAAAAATTATGCAAGTGTCTATCAACAAATGAAAGGATAAAACTTGTGGTATGTATATACAACAGAATATTATTCAGCCATAAAGAGATATGGGGTTCTGAAAAAATGATACAATATGAATGAACTTTGAAAACATCATGCTAAATGACATAAGCCAAGCATGAAAGGACAAATATTGTATGATTCCACTTACATCAAATACCTAGAATAGAGAAATTAATAAAGACAGAAAGTAGACTGAGCTTGCCAGGAGCTAGGAGGAGGGGAGAATAGAGAACTATTGCTTAGTGGCTACAGAGTTTTTTGTTTGGGGTCATAAAAATTTTGGTAATTGGGGCACCTGGGTGGCTCAGTCAGTTAAGCATCTGCTTCCAGCTCAGGTCATGATCCCAGAGTCCTGGGATTGAGCCCTGCATTGGGCGCCCTGTTCAGCGGGGAGCCTGCTGCTCTCCCTCTCCTCCCCATGCTCTCTTGCTATCTCTGTCTCTAGCTCTCAAATAAATAAATAAATAGATAGCAGTGATGGTTGCACAACATTGTGAATGTAATTAATGCAACTGAATTGTACACTTACAAATGGTTAAAATCCAAATTTTATGTTGTATATATTTACCACAATAAAAAAGTAGTAAAAAAAAAGAAAGAAAAAAGAAAAAAAAACTAATTATGTCATTCATTAATTATAACTATTCCATGGCTTCTCTGTGCCTGTTTGAATGAAAAAAAAAAAGTTCTCAGTTTGACCAAAGGCTCTGTCTCTGCATGTTCTAGCCTACTCTTGCATCAAGCTCCCCCTCCTTCCCACTAGATGATCCTGCTAGCACTCAGAATCTACCAACCTCATTCCTGCTACTGGACTTCTGCTTCTGCTATTCTCTACACCTGGAATAAGATTGCTTCCCTCATTATCTCTTTTTCTTCTTATCTCAGTCAGGATCCATTTATTTTCTTTCCTATATGCCTTGAGGAGTCTTATAACCGTAAGACTAACTGAAACAGTAATTCTTATGTTAGTGGCCTTGGGTATTTCACTTGTAACACTTGTTACACTTGCAGTTTTTAAAATATATTTGTGATCATGTAATGGATATTTGTCCTCTTTCACAAGAATATAAGATCTGTATAGGCAATAACCACACCAAGTTATATTCATCACCAAATCCCAAAACTAGCACTCTGGTAGCATATAATTGACAATAAGTATTAGTGGAGTGAATGAGTATAATTTTTGTTATTATTTTTATACAATGATCTGCCCTGAGAAATCATGTGCCATAACTAAGAATCCAAGGAAGTCAGATAAACTATCCTGTGATGCCTGAGTATATAACTTTGAATTACTCGTTGATAAAAGCCAGCATTTAATGTCCCATTGACTCACTATCCACCTGCTCACTTTGCAATTTAACAAATATATTCTAAACAATATAGATTATACATTTTATGTTCATCTTCCCTTTACTACAGTATACCAAAATGGGTTTTTTCATATTACACTAGGTAATATGAAAAAGTTATGAAGAAAGAGACTTGATTCTGAATCTAAAATTGGAGTTGGACTGGGAATATTGTTTGACAGGAAATGAGCTAGTGCTATATATATATGTACTGTGTAGGCCATTCTTACTCTCACAGTGTAGCCTCTTGACCCTTAACAAATAAAAAAATAAATACTGCAAACATTGAAGAAGTACATTAAGAACTTGATCTCTTTTGTTCACTCCTTAATCTTCAGAACCTAGAATGATGACTGGAACAATGTAGGTGCTTAGTAAATAAATGCCAAAAGAATGAATGAAAAACCAAAGCTTCACTCATAAGTAATTATTTTCTTTTTACATCCCACAGTATATCATGAAAATATTTCAAGATAATTCTTTCCAATTTACCAAGGCATGAAGCTCTAATTTTCTTTCTTATTTATCTCAAATGGTCCTCAGTGATGGCATCTTCAGGAGTTAGTTTTCCCAACTTAATTCAAGGTAAAATTTGTTTCCCTCCAAACTCTTTCACTGGCTGAAAAAAGCCTTCAGTATCTGCTCTTTGTTAATAGGAATTTTCAGTAAAACTATTAAGTTAAGGCAGACTGTCGATTAGACTTGAGCTCCACGAAAAACATAAAGATCAACCACCAATAATTAGCAACCTCACATAAGCTTTGTAGCATCTGCTTTGAGTCTCATCTAATTGTAACTAATCCCACATCAGTAGGCTTCCCAAGCCTTTCCCGAATGAAAGATTTTATCATAAGTCCATCAAAATAGACTATGAGTTATTTTTTCTTCCTCATCCCTTCAAGGCATTTTAATCCTTTTCCTTTTTAAGAAATGACATTTTGCTTTGTTCTTCTTTGATATTTGTCAAAATGATGACCATTAGCCAAACTAGACAATAGCAGGAGCTAAGAACAAAACTAAGTGCTCAGTATATATCCCAAGTGATATATTGATTTACTGTTTTTTTTTTTAAGATTTTATTTTATTTATTTGACAGAGACACAGCGAGAGAGGGAACACAAGCAGGGGAAGTGGGAGAGGGAGAAGCAGACCTCCCACAGAGCAGGGAGCCGGATGCGGGACTCGATCCCAGGACCCTAGGATCATGACCTGAGCTGAAGGCAGACGTTTAATGACTGAGCCACCCAGGCACCCTGATTTACTGTTTTCTAATTATTCTGCACCTAACTCCTGCTTTTCTCTTCCAGGTTGTCCAGAAATTATAAAACCTTTAAAATAATAGTGTCTATGGGAGAAATTATTTAATCTAAATGTGACCTACTGTGAAAATCCAGTCATGTTATTATGCTTCCTTTTTAATATTTTTAAAATTTTAATAACTTTAATTACATTTTATATTTCTAATAAATACATAATGAATTCCAGCATAGGGTAAATGAACATACTGTGGTCTAAAATGGGGGGAAAACTAATTTAGGAAGATCACATAATTTAGGAAACTGGTTATAATCCAATTTCTAGATAGCAATCTTTAATCTTATAATTATTTTTCTTTCAATTATTGTTTAAAGACTTGCTCCTATTGTGGGATATTGAGACCATAATAGTAATTCAGAAAAGAACCCAAGGGTTATAGGGAATTCTTCATTACTCCATCGTGAATATTAAAGGTATGGAGGCAAAACAAAAAATATAATAAAACACAAAGTACCATATTCTTACTTTGTTATGCCAGTAAATTAGAATATCAAGAACCAAGCTTTCAGAGGTACAATGGTAATATATCTAAACATCCAAAATTTTAAAATTTTATTATATAACAGATGGATCCCATTATTTTTTAAAATTGCAGATAAATTTGTTTTGTTTCTCCCAGTGGAGATTTTTGAGTATTTAATTAAAGGCCTCATTGCCCCATCATTAAATTCAAAGAAGCATATCTAATGTGAACACTTAAATGTAATGTCACTCATTAGTCTTTAATGAAGAGAAACTTATTCTTTCTCTAAAGAACAGCTGTAAAAATAGTATCTGTCACCTACAAAATTAAATATTCCCAAGATTATTAATGTGCATTTAATGACTTTGAAATATGTCTTTGCAACAGTTATTATGCATGTTTCTTTCTTTTTGGCTTCATCTGTAGAAGAGGTTAATTGAAGTCAGAAAGTCTGGAATTCTCACGCACCCCAGGATACCACACTGAAGCAGAAGCTGAATCTTCCCAGATACTTAAAACAGATTTGGCATGAAGCTTTTGGCTTTCTATACCACACATTCTCATATTGGTCCTGCACCTTGATAATAGTTTGTAAAATATCTTAGTCGTAAAATCTGTCATTAGACAGTTAAAATTCATCTGGAGCTCTTTTTCCTAGGATCTAGTCAACAAGAAAATTGATTTTAATGTCTGTACCATTACCTGACTCTGCAAGAGGGAAACTCAGAGTAAGAAAAGTGGATTGCAGTTGATTCTCTAGTGTGATATCATGCTCATTATCACCATTACCATTATCATCAGCAGTAGCATCACAATCACCACTAACTCTGCCATTCTTGAAAAGCATACTTAGATCTATTATATACTGAATTCCTAAAGTCTACGTATTTGATCACCGGCACATGTTAGCACCCTAAATCTATTCTTTTTCTTTTTAAAGACAAAGCACTAATTAGTTCTCCTCCTACTCAGCAAAAACATCTAGACCAAAATTTTTTTTTAAAGGCAATCAATTATCCATGTGAAATAAATAGACTTACATCTGGCTTTAATAAACTAAACATCTATGTTCTTTATAAAACTTTTTAGATTTTATCTAGGAAATTTAGTGTCACATAGGTACAGCTTTGTTATGTTTTCAAGTATATTGCTACCTTGTTAAACACAGTTCATCATGAAGCAAAATTCAACATTAAGTACCTCCATGAAGTGCATCCAACATGCTTTCAGTATAGAAGCAACTAAAATATTTCCTCGTAGACACATTTGCATATATACTTGTTCTGTGGCACAACTCCAAGAATGACAAAATAGCATTATTCTATTTATTTATTCCTTCAACAAATATTTACTTAGTCTCTCTTGTTCCAGACATAGTGCTATGTGCTAAAAGTCTCACATTTGTGTGTATAAATATATATATTTCACAAGTATAATTATATGTTTTTCCCTATGTTGGGAAAATGTTCTTTTTTTTTAAGTTTTATTTATTTACTTACTTACTTATTTACTTATTTATTTATTTTAGAGAGAGAGCATGTGAGGGGGGGCAGGGGGAAAAGCAGATGGAGAGGGAGAGAAAATCTGAAGCAGACTCCATGTTGAGGGCAGAGCCCGACGCAGGGCTCCATCTCATGACCGTGAGATCATGACCTGAGTTGAAACCGAGAATCACACGCTTAACCAATGAACCACCCAGGTGCCCTGGGAAAATGTTCTTTATATTCTCAGTACTTCATACTTTTTTTTCTTAACAACAGGAATGTGAACTACAACAATATAAGCAAGTGTGTTGCTTCTGAAACTATTACCAACATTCAACAAAAGTTTCGATCTTTTGTCTTACATGGCTTTCATAATCCAGGTACTCTACCACATTACATAAGACATACATAGTGGGTGTCCAAAAACACCTATTGTTTATTTGGTTTAATAAAAGGAGTAAAGGAGTAAGATGAAGTCCCTTTATTTTTAAAGTAATTTGGGTGTGTAAGTTTCTCTTAAAGCCACTTGGACACATAAAATTTTCCAAAACAAGTAAAAGTTTTATAGCTACTCTATTTAATTTAACTTAATTTATTAAATACTTTTGAACTGATATTCTGCAAGGCTGATCATCCTGAAAGCCTTTCTTCCAGCATCCTTTTCGACCTTCTCCACCTTCCTAACCCTAATCCATCCATATCAAATAAACTAGTATTTAGGAAATACAACTTATCTTTTAAGGCTCTGCTGAAAATTCACTTTCCCCATTAAACTTCCCCTGGTACATTTTCCACTGAACTATTGACTACCCCTTATTTTGTTTCCACATTGTATCTTGTTTTCTTTTCATATCATAATCAATCATTTTATTGCATACATTTGTTTACAAGTATAACCTATATGAAAGCCTCATTATGCTGCCTCAAATATAGTTTTATCCAAAATATAATCCTACACATAAAAGATAATTAAAATTAATTCATCTTTACACTGAAGACATGTCCCAAAAAGTTATATTTCTATAACATACAGAATTTAAAAAAATATGTTGTTCTAATCTTTGTAATATTGTGTCATACATACAGGATTGACAATGTTAAAGAACTGTGTTGGTCAAAAGTCAAATAAGTAAGACATTGGAGGTTGTTGTAGGTTGATGAGATCATAACTGAAATGACTTATAGTAGGACTACAAAATAGGAAGGTGGTAGATAGGAAGACTACAATGAATTTGTGTGGTTTGGAAAACAGAATCTATTCTGTCACTTATTAGTCAAAACTCTTTCTTTGCAAATAAGAGGAATTAATTCAAACTGACTTGGCCATGTCACTGAGTCTAGGGACAGTCTTCAGGCATGTCTGGATCCAGATGCTCAAACAATATTATAATGAATTATGTGCTGGCTTTGTTCTCAGCAGGGCTTTTCCCCTATGGTAGACCCTACAACTCAAGGTCTATATTCAACCAGCTTAACAAACCCAGTAAAAAGAAACCTCATTCCCAAAAATTCCACCAAGAGTTATACAGGATTAAATCTTATTCCCAAACTTGGAACACCCAAATTAGGACTATGAATAGCTAAATTGGGTGTCCTGGGTATCCTAGAAGGTGTAGATTTTGATCAGTCCCATGAGAACTGTAGGACTGAGAATAAAGGCAGAAACCAAGGAGCTGTCATCAGAAGGGAGAGATGGAGGCTGATCAGGCAAAACAACAAATGTTCACCATACATTTGGAGAAGGAAGGGAAAAATGGTGGTGGGGGGGGAACTGGAGGGAGAGATGAACCATGAGAGACTACGGACTCTGAGAAACAAACAAGGTTTTGGGGGGGGGGGATTGGTTAGCCCAGTGATGGGTATTAAGGAGGGCACGTACTGCATGGAGCACTGGGTGTTATACGAAAACAATGGATCGTGGATCACCACATCAAAAACCAATGATGTATGGTGACTAACATAACATAATAAAATTCAAAAAAAAATGTTCACCATAGATCACATGAAATAAAATATACCGTAGATGGATATTCTTGTTTTACAAAGGTTTTCATGCTAAAATACCAAATGGAGACCATAAGATAAAAGGATACATCATCAATCATCTACAGAAACTTTTCACATTTCAAATTTTCAGAAATTCACTTTCCTTTCTATTACATTTGCATATCAACAGTATGAATTATATCTTTTGAAACCTTAGTTGCCCTGCTAAAAAGAGCAAATAATTCAAGTGAAATAGCCTTTCTTTCTCTGTCTTTCTGCACTCTACATCTCTGTATGCATGTAGATCATATATATGATGCATTTCAGTTCTTCTCAGAGTGCCCGTTAAGGACAGTGAGTATATACGGTACTGCTTCAAAGAACTCTGTGAATTTATTGAACTTTGCACTTGGCCTAATTTGTTTTCCATCTTTTACTTCCTCAGTGCTCTTCCCAGAATGAATGTATGTGCACATAGAGTCTTTGCATGTGTAAACATTTCCGTCTGACACCTCTTATGTGTGGAAATTGCTTTGCATTTACATGCTTTTCCTCCTCTCCTCCCCTCCCCTTTCATTGATCTCTAAACTCTGTCTCTACTGGGGCTCTCTGCTCTACAATCTCGGAGATATTCCTAAATCTTTGCTTTTTGTAAATGGACTCCAATTCAGCCCTGTTTCTTCATAAACTCACCATTTTCTCTTACTCTCCTGCCATCAAAATTCTTCAGAGACAGTTTGCTGTCAGTGTCTGTTACATCTAACCTCATTCATTTTTAAAATCTACCTTACAGTCTGACTTCTGGACCCATCCATTCTACTGAGGTTGTGGTTAACACTGATTACAAATAATCTAATAATGCCTTCCTGCCTATAATAATGTAATGTTGTAACAACAATTACAACAACAGCAACTAACATTAGCGGTAACTTAGATGTTGGGCACTATGCTAAATTCTTTATGAGAATTATCTCAGTATCTTATTTAATTCTCACAACATCTTTAAGAGGTAGGCTCTATTTTTAATCTCCACAGAAATTGGTGCTCAGAAATTTGAAGTCAGCTGTCTCAGAGTGGCATAGCCAGGCTCAGTCCTGGTCTCTCTATCCACTGTACTTGGTGCCTGTGTTTGCTTTCTGTCCATTCTCTCTTCATATCTACCTTCCAATCACCTTTCTGGTTCTACCCTTCTGAAGAGGTTATAATCTCAGAAATTTTCAGTGATAATAAATTACCCAAGTATAATGAGTATTCTGTCCCAACTTGTCTACTTCTTAAACAGTAACAACAGCATTGTAAAATTCTATCTATTAGGGGAGTTTTATAATCTCTGTTACCTGTTTCCTTGTCTTAAGATCATGACACGTGAAGTGCAAGGATCATTTCTTAATATGCTTTTATGCTTAATATGGTAGAATCTCAGTAAAGAATTGCTAAAAGAATAAAGTTAATAAAGACTTTCTGTAGCATATCATACAGCAGGGTTGGTTCTCAATACATGGGGGTTAGATATCTGTATAGGCATCCCAGTCTCAGTGCTAGTTCTTCTTCCAGTCACCTGATGCTATAGCAATATGGCAATATATTCATCAGACACAGGTGTGTGACTGGTGCAGTGATATTTGTTTTACCTATGAAGCAACTGACAAGAAAAGATAAAGCAAACCTTGTGCTATCCTTCCACCACCAGCATTCTGCTAAGATTAAGGAGGCATTTTGGGAAATCCTATAAAGAAAATGATACAGGATTAAATGAGAAGGGGAAATATTCTCCCTAGCAACTACTGTACTTTAAAAATGACACTTCATTCCCAATCTCTTGGGTAACGAACATCAGTAAGTGTCGGAGTATACTGTAGGACTTGAAGTAATTTCGTTCATGTCAGAGATGTGACTTATTATGCAAGATATACCTGCTGTATCGTTCATTCTCTCTTACTCACTGATTTACTGTACAAGTTTATCAGTTATACTTAGGAGCCTGATCTTGCTTTCCACTTAAAATACACCACAAGTCTGAACACTCAGAGAAAATACCCTGCAATTTGAGTGGCCACACTTTCCATCAGTCCAAAGTTACTTGATTTTGCTTAGATTCATAAGCCAAAGGGAAGGCAAGAATCGAAGAGGAAGGAAAGGAATCAGAAACAGCCCCAGGCTGAACTAACTTCCAAGACACGTTGTACTTTCTGTGGACTATTGAAGTCCTTGTAACACAGTCACATTCCTTTCTACCCAAACAAACGGTCTCATTGGGCTGAACATCCTTAGCAACCTCTGGTTTCATTATTTATGGGTACTACACTGATAATGCCCCATTATGCTCCAGGTAACTGCTCTATTAAAATTTATGTTGGCTTCTGCTTGAAAAAAAGAGCAGCAAGGAAAGGAACTTTGAGTTGTGTTACAAAACTATGGCTGAATCTCAAGGACGTGTTGTTATTCATGATTAACTTATTTGTGTGCAGTTTAATTGAAGTGTATGTCTTTACTCTAAACATGCAAAGTCCCTTTGGGTACCAGCCCTCATTTTTTAGGTAAAAACAGGGAAATCAATTTGTGCATGCACTACTGAATAAACGCTTATTTCTAAATTATTCCTAAACAGATTCTACTTCTGGTTCTCTCATTTACCTACATTCGTAATATGACCTATTTACTAAGCACTGACAGGCATGAAGCCTGTAGACAGTATGATAGCGCCTGAAATTCTAATGGACCTTCAAGTCTCTACAATGTTGTAAATGAAGCAAGAGATTTATATTCTCTTTACTAAGGGGTTGCAGAGGCACTGTACTTTGCAAATTTCAAGCTTAGCAGTTCTAGAAAAGATAATAGCATTCCCTATCTAGCTACCTTAAATTTCTGTTTGCCATAACTTTGCTGTGGTGCTCTGGGTATTCTCAACTGCAGATGGCATGGGACATAGATGTCCTGAGTTGGTATAGTTTTATAGATGTGTTACTCAGAACACTAGAAGTGCACATGTCTCAATCTATTAGCAAAATACTGAGCACACTACACTATGGTAGTCAAGCAGAAAGCAAAGCTCTTCCCCACCCTCTGATAGAATTGAAGTTTTGTTGGGAAGATGAGCGATACACATATAAGAAGGAAACTCAGAAAATCAGGCAATTGATAAAGTGCTAAGAAGTGATAGGTAGAGTAACTGTTGTTGGACTTCATAAGAGAAAAGAGCTAGTTTTGAATAGAAACTAAGTCCAGGGCGCCTGGGTGGCTCAGTTGGTTAAGCGACTGCCTTCGGCTCAGGTCATGATCCTGGAGTCCCAGGATCGAGTCCCGCATCGGGCTCCCTGCTCAGCAGGGAGTCTGCTTCTCTCTCTGACCCTCCTCTCTCTCATGCTCTCTCTCTCTCTCTCAATAAATAAATAAAAATCTTAAAAAAAAAAAAAAAGAAACTAAGTCCAAAGTGGGGTTTGCCGTAAGAGTCAGACTTTGATTAATTAAAAGGAATAGAATGTCATAGGTACATGAAACAGTATGAAGAAAGGAAAGAAATGGAAAGAGCAATTCTGACAGCTAACTTTTATTGAGTATTGAGTTTGTGCCAGGCACAGTAGTAAATGTTTTGTGTGTAAACTCATTCAGGGAGAAATTAGACATGTAGTTGAAAAGGTTTAAACAGTCAATAAGGTGACCCAGATTTTATTCCTGGTTCTGCCACTCTGTGACTTCTACCTATGCTAATATCTTTTCTTCAGTGGGACTCCATTTCTTTCATTTATTAACATTAATATTAATAATATACATTGGGCTGTCTGGGCGCCTGGGTGGCTCAGTCGTTAAGCGTCTGCCTTCGGCTCAGGTCATGATCCCAGGGTCCTGGGATCGAGCCCCGCATCGGGCTCCCTGCTCGGGAGGAAGCCTGCTTCTCCCTCTCCCACTCCCCCTGCTTCTCCCTCTCCCGTTCCCCCTGCTTGTGTTCCCTCTCTCGCTCTCTCTCTGTCAAATAAATAAATAAAATCTTAAAAAAAAATAGTATACATTGGGCTGTCATTCACATTCCTCCTGCTCCAAATTCTGTGTCATAAGGTCAACATAGGAAAAATGATCAATATCAGACTGAAAATTATTTATTAGGTGCTGGGTTTTAGCACAAAGACACTAGGATCATTTAGTTGTTAAATACTATGTTGAAGGCATTTTGCTATGTCATCTCATTTTCTTTACACCTGAGTTTTATAAAAACTAAGGTACTCATCAACACTTATTTATGACTTTACATAAGGGTAACCCATTCATATACCTATAAGGAACAGGTAGGTAATGTAAATGAATAAATAATATTGCATAGTGACCATGGTAATCTGGAGAGCAGATGCTCTGTCTAAACAGTGAAGTCACTACCCATTCCTGAGATTGTTAGTTCTGTGGCAATGATTTTGTGTCCTTTGCTTTACCATGATTAAGGCAAGATCAGAAGGATGAAAACAATAATCATCCTTAAGCTGTCCCTAATTTCTAGGTTCTCTTCCAGGCACTTTTTTTACATCATCATATGACTCATAATGCTGGAGATAATCTCCTATTTCCTATTTCAGGTAAAAAAGGACTTGAAGCTCAAAGAGGTTCAGTAACTCACCCAGATTTTTTACTCACATTGAGAAAAGGAGAAGATGATGACAAGTTTCAAACTCAGGATCCTCTAGCTATTGGGCTCTTTTCCCCACCAATATCCAATGCTGCCTGGTGAGACAGGAAAGCAGTGAGCAGACAAAACGAAATATAATGTTCGGCCATATTTCTCTTCTTGAATTAAATTAAATTCTTGGATAAAATCTGGCCATCTAGTTCACATCAAAGAAATGGAGATATCATAAAAATATATCACATTAAAGCTGAGAGGCAGCAATGGAAATGAATAAACCACAGTTCTATGTCCCTCAGGTGGGAAAACTGACATACATGGGCACTGTGCAATTCAACCTATAATCAGGATCTAGTTCATCTACTTCCAGTTGCTTTTTCTCCTTAGGTACAATGGCTTATCTGTTCTTTCACTGATGTTGTTCAGGGTAGTTCATGCATTTCTATATGAAACATTTGGTTGGATCATCACAGAGTCTCGGTCTCAAGGTAATCTTTTTGCTTGTATTTGGTACTTACTTCTCTGCATTATAATAATTGTGTATTTCTTAATCTTTTATTTATTTATGTGGCTTCTGGTCTACTTTCCCCTGCCAGTCCCTGACCACGGCAAACCCTCCCACCAAACCAGGGATCCTGCTCAGCGTTATCCAGGTCCACTTATATGATATCTTCTGTCCAATCACTATGCAGTCCAAAGGGAATTCCACTTCCAATAAGTTCCTAGGTGTCTGTGACTTATATCAAAACCTTTGACGAGAAAAAAAAATTTTTTTTATTTTCAAGACATATTGGAAGCAGTCTCCAAGGGGTGTATGAAGTTAATCCATCATTAAAATATCGAACGCTTTTTTGCTCATCAGTATAGTTAAGAGCTTTACAGCATCCAAACCAGCCCACCTGTTAAACATCTCCAGCAGTCTGCTGCTGGGAGCTGATTTTCACAACTGTAACAACTTTATAATTTGGACAACTTTAATCAAGATTCTTACCTTGGCAGATGCCATCTTTTTGCTTCAATTTCATACTAGGCCTTCTGACAGTCTGTTTGTTGAAGTTTTTGCCCTTTATTTGATCCCAAATGATTTCTTGTTTCCTGTGTTCCTCTAGATTAATATCTAACAGCTGTATGTCTAATGTGCAAAACTCTTATATAATTAAGACTTTATCCCTTTACACCATTTATTTTCAAACCTGGACTGTGTTAACATGTTCAGTAGTTTAGAGAAAGTTTCTTTGTTGTCATTTCATATGCATGCTCTAAAATAAAGATCTACTTAATGGATGTTGATATCCCAGAGCCTGTAGATACTAACATGAGTGCCATTAGTTAAAAGTGGAATGCATTCAGTTTTAAATGTTTTCAGAGACTATGAATGCTAATGTATTTTTACATTAGAGGATTTATTCTTAGCATTTGGAATCATTTTTGCTTAATTGGTATCAGCTATTCTCACATAAATAAATGAATAAATAAAACTCAAATTGCTAGCCCCCAGTGACACAAGAGAAGCTGACTTCTGGAGCCTTCCTAGACCTTGTCACTTGTTACTACACTCACATCCATCCACTTAATGAGAAGAACCATTTCAGCTGACACAACATGGCTTTGATGTAGAAGCTTAGACAAAATGTATGAAGTTTGTTTCTTTTAGAAAACATCTCATTAGATATAATTAAGATATACAGGAAGGGGATACTGAGATTTGATAGCTTATTGCCAACCAAACATCTCAACCATTCACAAATAAATCTCAGTAGCTAGGTTAATTCACCAGTCAGTTTAAAGCATTTGGGATCATACTGGAATTAGCAGCTTAGAATTAGTATTCTGTCTCCCACTGGAAGCTTCTGAAGTGAAACTAAAGTAAAAAATAAATAAATAAGTAAGAATACTTATAGCCTCTTTGTAAAACAGTGTTTGGAAGGAGCACTTAGTTAATTATTTGAGAAAAAAATAAATTTAATTGTCATTCTTTGAAGTTTGATGGTTAATTTTACAACAAAAAGAGAAAGTTTAAAGCATTATATATTTATATATTTTGGCTCAGGATTCAATGTGACTATAGCACAAGGAGATTCATCTATTTAGCTCTTATGGACGATCTCTCAAACACAGTAGCGGTATTATCAAAGCTATTACCTAAATATCATTCATTTATTCAATAATATAATTAAGGAGGAACTTGCGTGGCTCAGTCTGTTGAGCGCCGACTCTTGGTTTCAGCACAGGTCATGATCTCAGGGTCGTGAGATCAAGCCCCACATAGGGCTCCGTGCTCAGCACAGAGTCTGCTTGAGATTCTCTCCCTCTCCCTCTCCCTCTGCCCCGCCCCCCCCACTCATACTCTCCCGCTCTCTCTCTAAAATAAATAAACAAAATCTTGAAAAAATAATATAATTAAGTTGGGGTTTTTTGTTGTTTTTCAGTTTTTGGTTTTTGCCAGGCATGAGTTAACTGTTTTGAGGATATGAAGAGGTGGTGAGATATAGTCCTTCACTTTGAATCTTCAGGGAATTAATGAGTTCCTTTGTGGAACCCCTCTCTGATTCTTGATTTATTTCAGTAGTATGTCTCTTGCTACAAATGTATAGGGTACAAACTTGTGAATACTCCTCCATCAACAACTATTTTTAGCTATTTGTCATAACTAGTGAAGGGACACTGATCACAGGGAATTCTTAGAAAATGGAATAAACTAGTGTATTGAATCTTCTTATTGGAAATATCCATGTGTTACTGAAGATGTACTATATCATTCCATTTATTCTTTATGGTAGCCCAAGAAGCTGCCCTATTATTAACATCATCACTCCCATTTCAGGTGTGGAAACTTGGTCTCAGAGAGATTACACAGCTTGTTCATGCAGCACCTAGTAGGTGATAGAGATAGGTTTTGAAGCTAAGCAGTTTGTCTCTAGAGCTTAAGCTCTTAATACTATTCCATTCAAACTCTGGGTATTAGTATGACTAAATAGATTCATTTGAGTTAGACTGCTAAAGTAAATTAATGGCTGATTATTCTGCTCAACATACAGAAATAAACTCAATAAATCCCATGTATCCTTTCATTTTTAAGATTTTACCAGGAGAAAATAGCTTCCAAGGCTAACCTCGGGTGATATGCAAAACCAGTTTTTTTTTCCTTTTTAAATTTTTTTTTTTCTATTTTAGTATGAAAAACCCAGATTTGTACTACAGGGTGGTTTTTGCAGAATATTTTGTGCTCAACTATTATTCCATATGCTTCCCTATATTTCCCAGACTTCCTTGCAGTTATGCTGGACCCATGTATCTAGTTTGGCCCATGGATGCTGACGGGAAATGGCATGTTTTGTGTCTAGGCTAAGACAGCTCATCCATTCCCCTCCTTGCCTGCAGTGTCCTTAGAAGCTGTGTTTTTCGTATGGCATGGCTACAAGATGCAGAAGGGCTGCCCAATATGCACTAGAATTAGAGTTTACGTGAAACAGTATATTAAGTGACTGAGATTTGAGGGTATGCATAGCCTAACCTAATCTGACTAATACTAACGTTTAATTGCTCATGGGTTAAAAAATGGAGCTATCTGTCCATCGATGCATGTCTTTTCCATCACCTCAGAGACACTCTTCCTTGGAAGACAGAATTTGTTTTATGTGTTAGCCATTAGGAGGTTGCCCAGAACCAGCCATTAGCCAGGGCCTCCTAACAGCATCAACAGCCTCTGGGTTCTCAATACATAGAAATTGGAGATGATGATGCATGTCTGATTAGGAAGTGAGCTCATTGTCACCTATAGCCTTTAACATGTGGGTGGGCATACTGAAGTCTCTCTGCTCACCCGTAATGAGAGAGGTGTGTAAATTGTCCATAGTAGTCATTGTCCCTCTGTTGAGGCAAGTCAGAAAACCTGTGTTGCTCTTTGGTGGAAGTCCAGGGAAGCCCAAGACATTTGTTCAGAATCTTCGGCAAGGATGACTTTATGTCAGAATTTTGTCATGAAAAAATGTCAAATGAAAGGCAAGGCAAGGTAATTTTGCCATCTTCCCCCTTCCCCATTTTTAAAGAAATATGTCTCCTTTTAAATATATGGTATTCTAGATCTTATCACTTTCAACAATCTGGAATGAAACTATTATCTGAATAAAATTCTGTCCTGTCTGACTTCCTGAAATGTACTGCATCAGAATTAAATGTTTAGATGTAAGGAAGAAAGTTTAAAATATATCTCCTGGGTTTTATGTTATAACCTGGGAGTTTACTAGAAGAATGTGAAAAAGCATCTCCTCAGTTTTAAAGATCCAAAATTATATCTCACAGTTACAGAAAAGTAACACATATTTAAAGATCTCAACTCAGATTATTTCTGAACATTTCAGATTGTCTCACTACAAATAAATTCTCCTTCATACAAATAGTACATAAACTTAAAAGAAATATTAAATGCCAAATAACAGTGGTATTGGCCAATCTAAGATCCTCTATTCTGAGAATTTATCATTATGCCTTTCAAATTATCTCTAAATCCCACCTGCTTTCAGATCCTTAGAAGCTGGCTTTCTGTTTTGCTATGATTGCTCAATAGAAAATAAACAGATGGGGCTGAAAAAAATCCAGAAATACAAATGGGGTAGAAACTGCCTCAGGCTTTTGAACAGCATCAAAATAAGGTGGTTGTTTTTTGTTTTTTTTGTTTTTTTTTTCTGTTTGACAAACAAATCTGGAACACAAACCACGATATGGTTTCACTTTCAACCACCATCAAATGTTTTATTTTGTTTTCTTTTTCTTAAAATCCAAACCTAATTTGAAGGTTTTCTTTTTTTTTTTTAATTCTGATGAGTGAATGATCAATGATTGGTATTTGAAAAGTATATTAAACTGGGGTTGGGTGAGGGACAAATTCTTGTAAGACATTAGGATATATGGATTCACTTATTTCAGCAGGGAAGAACTTCAGGGGCACAAATCTCATTAATGAAATTTCTTTCAAATAAAGGCCAGGTCCACTGACACCTGACAAAGATAAATTATGCCCAGAATAGACTTCAGTTTTTCTGCATATGCTTGCCCTTTATGTGTTGACTTCCACATACAGGATCTAAGTTAAACACGTTGTTATTTTTCGAATACCCTATTTTCTACCTGCGTTTTTGTTTGTGCAACTTTTTCAGAAAACTTCAGGTATAGGACTTTGAAGGGAAAATTGAAGGGCAGAGATACTAAATGCTTCTGCTCTACTGGGCACAGGGTACAGTTCCACAGGTTGTATTCTGAACAAGGCATCAGTCAGTGGTATAAATCAGTACTTAAATCCAACTTGAGTTCTGCTCTCTAAGCCCCAAAACTCTTGGTGCTGCATTAGTAAGCATGAATAAATTTTCAAATTAGTTCTACCCCTGGTTGTATTTATTTGGATAATCCAGAAGAAGTATATTTTTCTGACTCACACAAAGGCACCATATGGCCCTTGCAGTGCCCTGGTTGCTCTGAATAAGAGAAGTGAAAGCTGCTTTTTTTAATAAAGATTTTATTTATTTATTTATTTATTAAGATTTTATTTATTTATTTGAGAGAGAGAATGAGAGACAGAGAGCATGAGAGGGAGGAGCGTCAGAGGGAGAAGTAGACTCCCTGCCGAGCAGGGAGCCCGATGCGGGACTCGATCCCGGGACTCCAGGATCATGACCTGAGCCGAAGGCAGTCGCCCAACCAACTGAGCCACCCAGGCGCCCAAGGTTTTATTTATTTATTTGAGAGAGAGAGAGAGCTAGAGAGTGCAAGTGGAGTGAAGGGCAGAGGGAGAAGAGGACTCCCCGCTGAGCAGGGAGCCCAATGCGAGACTTGATCCTGGAACTCCAGGATCATGACCTGAGCTGAAGGCAGACTCTTAACCAACTGAGCCACCCAGGCACCCGAAAGCTGCTTTTATGATTCTCTCCACTTCTAAGATGAACAATTATGGTACCATTCCAGTTAGTTCAGAAACACAAGCAGGATGGCTTCAACAAGTGAGGTTATATAAGGTGGCTTTGACATTCCAGATCCAACTTTGACAGTCTATCAAAAATAGAGGCATGCTCACTCTTTGCAGATGTTATGAAACTTTATGTGGAAAACCCAAAAGACTCCATCCCAAACCTGCTAGAACTCATACAGGAATTCAGTCAAGTGGCAGGATATAAAATCAATGCACAGAAATCAGTGGCATTCCTATACACCAACAACAAGACAGAAGAAAGAGAAATTAAGGAGTCGATCTCATTTACAACTGCACCCAAAACCATAAGATACCTAGGAATAAATCTAACCAAAGAGACAAAGGATCTGTACTCAGAAAACTATAAAATACTCATGAAAGAAATTGAGGAAGACACAAAGAAATGGAAAAACGTACCATGCTCATGGATTGGAAGAAAAAATATTGTGAAGATGTCAATGCTACCTAGAGCAATCTACACATTTAATGCAATCCCTATCAAAATACCATCCACTTTTTTCAAAGAAATGGAACAAACAATCCTAAAATTTGTATGGAACCAGAAAAGACCCCGAAAAGCCAGAGGAATGTTGAAAAAGAAAAGCAAAGCTGGTGGCATCACAATTCCGGACTTCTATCACAAAGCTGTCATCATCAAGACAGTATGGTACTGGCACAAAAGCAGACCCATTGATCAATGGAACAGAATAGAGAGCCCAGAAATGGACCCTCAACTCTATGGTCAACTCATCTTCGTCAAAGCAGGAAAGAATGTCCAATGGAAAAAAGAGAGTCTCTTCAACAAATGGTGTTGGGAAAATTGGACAGCCACATGCAGAAGAATGAAACTGGACCATTTCCTCACACCACACACAAAAATAGACTCCAAATGGTTGAAAGACCTCAATGTGAGACAGGAGTCCATCAAAATCCTAGAGGAGAACACAGGCAGGAACCTCTTTGACCTCAGCCTCAGCAACTTCTTCCTAGAAACATCACCAAAGGCAAGGGAGGAAAGGGCAAAAATGAACTATTGGGACTTCATCAAGATAAAAAGCTTTTGCACAGCAAAGGAAATAGTCAACAAAACCAAGAAACAACCAGCAGAATCGGAGAAGATATTTGCAAATGACATATCAGAGAAAGGGCTAGTATCCAAAATCTATAAAGAACTTATCAAACTCAACACCCAAAAAACAAATGATCCAATCAAGAAATGGGCAGAAGACACGAACAGACATTTTTCCAAAGAAGACATCCAAATGGCCAACAGACACATGAAAAAGTGCTCAACATCACTTGGCATCAGGGAAATCCAAATCAAAACCTCAATGAGATACCACCTCACACCAGTCAGAATGGCTAAAATTAACAAGTCAGGAAATGACAGATGTTGGCGGGGATGCGGAGAAAGGGGAACCCTCCTACACTGTTGGTGGGAATGCAAGCTGGTGCAGCCACTCTGGAAAACTGTATGGAGGTTCCTCAAAAAGTTGAAAATAGAGCTACCATATGATCCAGCAATTGCACTACTGGATATTTACCCCAAAGATACAAATACAAATGTAGGGATCTGAAGGGATACGTGCACCCTGATGTTTATAGCAGCAATGTCCACAATAGCCAAACTGTGGAAAGAGCCAAGATGTCCATCGACAGAGGAATGGATAAAGAAGATGTGGTATATATATACAATGGAATATTATGCAGCCATCAAAAGGAATGAAATCTTGCCATTTGCAATGACGTGGATGGAACTAGAGGGTATTATGCTGAGCGAAATAAGTCAATCAGAGAAAGACATGTATCATATGATCTCACTGATATGAGGAATTCTTTTTTTTTTTTTTTTTTAAAGATTTTATTTATTTATTTGACAGAGAGAGACACAGCGAGAGAGGGAACACAAGCAGGGGGAGTGGGAGAGGGAGAAGCAGGCTTCCCGCCGAGCAGGGAGCCTGATGCGGGGCTCGATCCCAGGACCCTGGAATCATGACCTGAGCCGAAGGCAGGCGCTTAACGACTGAGCCACCCAGGCGCCCCAGATATGAGGAATTCTTAATCTCAGGAAACAAACTGAGGATTGCTGGAGTGGTGGGGGGGTGGGAGGGATGGGGTGGCTGGGTGATAGACATTGGGGAGGGTATGTGCTATGGTGAGCACTGTGAATTGTGTAAGACTGTTGAATCACAGACCTGTACCTCTGAAACAAATAATACATCATATGTTAAAAAATAGAAGAAAATAGTAGGAAGGGTAAAATGAAGGGGGCAAATCGGAGGGGAAGACGAACCATGAGAGACTATGGACTCTGAGAAACAAACAGAGTTCTAGAGGGGAGGGCTGTGGGGGGATGGGTTAGCCTGGTGATCGGTATTAAAGGGGGCACGTATTGAATGGAGCACTGGGTGTTATACGCAAACAATGAATCATGGAATACTACATCAAAAACTAATGGTGTAATGTATGGTGATTAACATAACATAAAAATTTTTTAAAAAATAGAGGCATGAAGACTGACATGTTGACAGCTATGGCAAACTTTAGCGTGGCCCTGAGAAGCAATATAGTAGTTAAGGCCACAGGATTTGGGTTTGACCAATCTGTGCTCAAATTCTGGTTCTTTTCTTCTGCTAACTGTACGTATGTAACAATTTACTACATAATTTTAGGATCCCCATCTCTGTATAGGTAAAATTAGCAAGAGCGCCTATCTCACAGAGCTCGTCTGTGAAGATTTATAATGTCTTACTACATTTAGGTGATCCATTAAGGATGGTTATTATACAGCATCAACATCACTGTCATCGTTGCAGGCTTGAGTCTTAAATCCTGTATATGCATACTAAAAAAACTGTATGTCTTCAGTCCTCACTCTTTATTAACTTAACCAAAATATGTGGACTTGGGATCTGGAAATCTGCATTTTGACACACTTATCACATGATTCTAATGGTACCTTGAGTATGAAAATGTCAGAGAGATAGAAAAATTTGCCTCAGAGGCAGATAATCTGAATCAACCCTTTGTTTTAGTAGATGAAGAAACATACCCATGTTAGTTTAGTGACTTTCCGAAAAGTCACACAGTTAGTTTTCCTACTCACCATTCTAAGTATCTTCCAGCATTTTGAAGGACTTCATGACTTTGAAGACCATAGCAGCTTTATTCCACCCATCATGGAAAGATGAGTCAAAGACTAGGTTAAGTGTGCTTCAGAGAGATGAAAAAACTATTGAATTTTCTTGTTAGAATACAACCATGCTGAAACTTGCCATGCTCTTACTCACCTCTATGTTCCACCTTAATGTTCTATCAAATCTAAACTGTGGGCCAGAGACTTGTTATGGGTAGAACTGTGCCTTCCTCAAGGCCCTGCTCCTAAATAACACTTATGTACAACAGGCCATGATTGATAAGTCTGGAAATATATAGGTAAAATTGGTCAGTGGCCTCCAACTCTGGTTGTCTTAATGATTGATGTCAGGCTCTCCCAAATCTAAAGGAAAAGATCACTTTGCCATTTATTGACTAACAGGCCAGGAGGCACTATGTTGTGAAATTTTGTCAGGCCACATTCTAATGGAGCTGTCTGGTATAGAACTGGTATTGAACTATTGTAGATATGGCCCTGAAGATTTGAGATTTATTGGTCAGACTTACAAACAGACCAAGATGAGAACAAATCAAATATTGTTCTTCTAGTTCTACCAGTTGGAAAAATAAAGTTTAAAAGCTAGAAGTAGGCTTGGAAATCATCTGACAACTCCTTTAATGTTGTAGGAAGGAAGCAAAGACCCTGCAAAGTCAGATAATACATATAGAGTCGCCTGGCAATATAGTGGTATATCTAGTCCAGGAATAACAATAATGCCAATTTTAACTCAAACACTTTTCTAGGAACTTCTTATTCCATTAATTCATTAAACTTCAACCTTCTGTTAACAATGAGCAAAATGCTCAGGACAGTTAAGTAACTTGCCAAAGATCACATACCTAGTACATACAGAAGCCAAGATATGTACTATTATATCAGACTGCAAACCATGATGCTTAGACCCAATTCTAATGTTTCCTGTACCATCCTGCCCTCACTCCCCATACTTCCAGTCTACTGGGTTAGTGCACCTTCTTCATTCAAACTCTTGAAATTAAATTGATTTTGTATCCGAAGTCTGGGTTCATCAAGGCTTCAAGAAACACTTTATTGCCAAACTGTTAGGTGTCAATAAATGAAAATTGGAAGATGGGTATATAAAGCCAGTAGAAGAGAGTTCTGCACTCCCAAATGTCACTGCTGTCATTTAGATGATTAGCTGATTTTAGAGCAACTTGAAGTTTAGAACCAACTTGGAGCATTACTTCTCAAAGGAGTAGAAAGGGGAAATGAGATGAGGGTATCTCCTAAGTGGCTGTTTGTATAGCAAAGGTTTTTGATAGTAAGATAAGCAGAGACAACTGGATACACTCTAAACACACACACACAACCAATGAAGTTGCTGGAAAATCACATGCGTTCTTGTGAGGGAGGCTACAAGGGAAACTCATGTACTTCCCTGTACAGCAAAAGGACAGCTGCAGTGCAATCTGCTGCTTCTGGGGAGGCAACAGCAGTTAAAGAGGATCTGCCGCAAGGTGCTGTTGGAAAGCAACAATCCTGTCACTGACACATCTGTATAGGAAAAATGGCACCAGCAAGAGATGCTAAAGAAAGCTCTTGGGCACCTGAAACTAATATTACACTGCATGTTAATTAACTAGAATTTAAATAAAAGCTTGAAAAGGGGAAGAAAAAAGAAAGGAAGCTATTGGGGTCCTAGCCTTGGGCATTAAGGTCAAGTTCAAACACAAGTCTCCTACTGATTAAAATTGTTGTTGTTGTTAATTATTATTGTTATTATTTCACACATTTTAAATGTTAAAAATATGTGTGGCCTTAGGACAAATACAAGATTTGCACAGATTTCATTAACTGAATCTAATACTGTATAAACGCTATGGTTAAATATCAAAGTGTGTATATAAAGGCTTTACATTCGTGTCAGTAGTCGTCTGACAACTATGTAAGGAAGGCTAATGAAGAAAGAATTCCCTTAAAAATGGATGAAATTACAAGAAGTGAGAGAACAAGATGCAACAAAGTTCTGGAGACAAGAAAACAGAGGGTGCAAGTAAGGAGAGAAAAGCCATTTGGCAGGTGACTCTGACCCCTGAAAGGAGTCTCAAAGCAATCAAACCGTAGATAAGGTCAGGTGGGGTTGATGCTGTAGTTTCTATTCCTTGGGTAACTTACTCACAGTTTGAAGCAGTAGATTAGTAGACATGAAACATCAAATGAGCCACACCAACTGCTGACCTAAATATTTGCAAATAGAGAGATATAAAGTTTTAAGAGCACTAAAATCTGACACAAAGCAAGTGGTAATAAGGCCATATAGCATAACAAAAAGTTAAGGGAAGATTTCTAAAGTCCTCTTCTTCAAAAATGAGTAACTTGCACCTGCTCTGAAGCCGATCATCACCATTACCTTCCTTTCTTCTGTTTCCCTAATTCCCTACATCAATTACTATTGAGCAGTTATGGGTACTTTTCTACCCCATCCCTCACCTCAGGACCTCTTTCTACATCTCTTCCATGGCCAGGAATGCAAAGGGGCAGAGGGAGTGGAAGATGGGCAGTTGTGGTGTGCACTGCATTCTAGGATGATGAGCTGGTAGTAGGAAGGGAACAAGATGGAAATGATCAGAGAAGAGTAAATCTGAGGGAGTTTCTGTATTTGTTCACCCTTCTAACAAAAGAAAAACTAAGCACTTTTTCAAATTAATGAAGAATAAAATTACTTCCATGTTGTCCATGGCCAGATAACATCAGCCATCTCCTTCTCAGAGCAGCATAGTCAGATTAGGTGAACAATGGCTTGAGACCTGCTATTTGACTAGAGGTTTTACAAACAGATAAGGGGTTCGATCTGAAGATTTTGGTAGCAGCCTCTTGGCATGAAGCAATAAAGAATCTACCGCCCCATTTTTACATAAAACAGAATGAGAAACAGTTTCTCACAAAAGGGAAGTATAGAGAGGAAAAAAGGGGGATCTCAGGAAAGATTGTGTGCCATAAGAAAGTCCATTTGCATTCATAATTTAGAGAAAATATAGTATAAAAGCTTTTCTTGGAGGAAAAAGAAGTTGTAAAACATCAGCTTTATGTTCTGAATAGACTTTAAGGAGGAATGGAAAAGCAAAAATAAGAGAATATAGATGACATAAAATCACAGGTTAGAAATATACATTGATTGGTGATATGAGAAAAAATGCAAGGAAACTAAAGGTTCAAGAGAGCAAGATTGTTGGCAGTAAGGAGTTGAACTGGCATTGCAGAAAATGTCATTGTTGGAAGAACATAGTGAGAAACTTTCCCAGAACATTCAAAGAGGGCAAAGAATGAAAATGACAATAGAAAAATTGTAGATAGCCAGGACTGAAAATGGGGATTCAGCTTTCAGTCTGTCTAATCTATACAAATGGAATAGAAACAAGATTCAAACTAGCAAAGAGAGTTTTCCTGAGCTGCTTTTTGAGCTTTCTGATTAAAAACCATCACCAAAGATGGTGTTTTAATGAAACTAGGTTGATATTGACTCAGTAATTTAGAGATAGAATAAGGGAACAGAAGAGCAAACTGAAAAATGATCCCCCAAAATAAAAAATTAATTGATAAAGGTGATGGTCCGGTTTAGCAGAGACAAGATGGGTTCTTGGTACAATGGATCATTTATAAAAAGTTTCAGTTAAAGCCTCATATAATGCTGCATATGAAAATATATAACAGATTGATTTTTAAATTAAAATTCTAAAAACAGGGCGGCTGAGTGGCTCAGTCAGTTAAGAGTCTGCTTTCAGCCCAGGTCATGATCTCCAGGTCCTGGAATCGAGCCCTGCATCGGGCTCGACTTTCAGCGGCGAGATGGCTTCTCCCTCTCCCTCTGTGCTCTCTCTCGCTTTCACTATCTCTTAAATAAATAAATAAAATCTTTAAAATAAAATTCTAAATACAAAATCATATTTGAACTTGTAGAAAATATAAGTGAATGCTTCTAGTATATGCTGAAGATATATCTAAACACAAAAGCAATAAAAGAAGTTACAAAGAAAAAATAATTAGATTTGACTACCCTGTAATCAAACAATTTGTTTTCTACCTAGACATCCAAATTTTTAGAAAAATTTGTCTATATCCTCAGGCTTTACTGTCCCAATACACTCTCATCAAGGCGCTAAAAGCCTGGCTTCCACCCTGATAAATATACCTAATTTTGCTAAGGTTACCAATAACCAAAAACATATTGGTAACCAGTGGAAAATATCACAATCCTTTTCTTATTTTGTGTTTTGTAATATTTGACACTCTTTACCATTCCCTCTGTATTGAAACTTTCACTGGTTTTGGTGACTTTGTCTTCACCTTGCTTTCCTTCCACTTAGGATGTCAGCTAGCCTTTTCTGGAAATTAGAAAAAGGTGATTATGCCACGCTAAGGCATAGAGCATAGTACATGGGATTTTAGCCCACACTTACCCCTTTGGCCAGATGTTCTTGGGATCACAACCTGCTTATCTGTATGTGGCTGCCTTCTTACTATATCTCTGTTTGCTTATTTTAACATCCTTTGTAGATTTCAAACACACTGCTGATTCTACACTGATATAATTTAATAACATTTTAAATGCTGGAGTTTTTGCCTGTTTTTAAAATTAAGCTATATGCAAAGCATTGAGGACTAATAGAACAGAATTTAAATTACATAGGCCCTGGAAACATGAAAAAACAGACAATAATAAAACTAACAAAAATTAAAAGGTAGGTGAAAGGAGTAAGTGCACCAGGTTACTCATGTTTCACAATAGGAAGTCAGTATATTTTGCATTAAATGTTATTACATCTAGAAAAAAAAGTTAAAACTATATTATATCAAATTACAATAGCAACTACCAGGAGAATAAAAAACTCAAACTAAAAGTGCAAATGGCAGTTGTTTCTGGGAAATAACTGGGGATGGAAGAGAGGAGTAAGATTATTGCTTTTTATTTTGTACTGTTTAATTTTTTAACCATGCATTACTTCTATAATAAAACAAAGTACATATATCCAATTCTGGTATTTATTAAGAAATAAATACAAAAGAAAGAAGTTGGATCAGTTGACCTTTAAGGGCCTCTTTTATCTTGAGAGTCTGTGATTCTGTGATCAGAGATGCAGTTTAGGAAGATTAATCTTGGAGCAGTGTTAAGATGAATTGGAATGGGGAGACACAGAAGTGGAGAAGCCAATTACTAAGTTATTATAGCACAGAAGGTAGGAAAGTAATGAGGATCTGAACTGAGATGTAGGCAGCAGGAATAGAAGGAAGGTTAAAGATGTGAAAGCCTTTGTAGAGGTAGATGTATGTAATTTGGAAATTGATTGGATGGATGTACAGGGTTAGGTAGAAGGAGATATTAAATTGACTATAAGATTTCAAGTCAGGGTGATTATGTGACTAGTGGCATCATTAGCTGAAATAAGAGAGTCAAAAGTAGAGGGCATATTCCAATGACTAGCCCAAGCTGAGCGAGGCAAGATTGTAATTATGAGAAGCACCTTAATCATTAGCGCATGAGGATTTAGGAGAGCATGGTGGTAGTCAAAAGGAATTTCGGCCGCACCTAAATTTGTTGAAGAGCTTTGCTTCTTTTCTCCAACATGGGAGGACTGGAGATCATTCATGAATGGATAGGAGGTTATTTGTAGTTTGATGTGGTCTAAGTGTAGGAAACCAAAAAAACAAAACAAAACATAAACAAAAACAAAAACAAAATTTTCTCTAATAAAAGAAATAGAAAGTATTGTATTGAGATAGCTCATCAGCATTATTCTGTAGGATTGACCATATCATGCATAGCTTAAAAAATAAATAACTCAGTTCAAAAAGCCTTTCAGACACTGTGTAAGTAATAAAAGTAATTGCTCCTATAGTATATTTGGTAGTATCAGAAATAGACTCCTTATGCAAACAGATGATTAATAAAAACATACAGGTACATTTGTAATAGTTACTCTTTCTACTTTTCTTAACTCACCAGAATTGCATTAACTGAATTTCCTGATTTCAGGGCAGTAAATTAGACTATTTATCTCCTGAGTTTCACGAATTCTCAGCCAACCACTTTATTTGGATGTTTTATTATACTTATACCTGCCTCTTTTGTATTGAATGAATTTAAGGTAGCTTACACCAAAGAAATAATTAAAATAAAGAACACAAAAAACTAAAAAAAATTTAAAAAAACATTTTTAAATACATCATTAAAAATTAGAGTTAACTGAAAATAAGGAAATGGAGTGAGATAATGCCAGCCGCTATTACAAATGGAAACTGAAATCTCATCAGATTAAGAAAACAGAAGTTTACTCTGCTCTCAAGTAAATAAAGTTCATCTGGAATGGGAGTGGGCATTTACTCCAGGCAGTTAGTTATTCAAGGCTCTAGGTGACAGAACTTTACCATCTTCAATGCATTTCTTGCAAGGTCTCCCAGAATGTTAACTTTTATCAGCAGATAGGGGAGAAGAGAGATGAGATTGCACAAGAAGTTTTTATTGGCCAGACTTGTAAATGATGTCACCTCTGCTAGCATTCTTTTGGCATAAACTCAGTCATATGGTCACAACTAACTGTAACAGATGCTGAGAAATAAAGTCTAACACTATGCCCTAGTTGTAAAGAAAATGGAATTGGTTTGGTAAATAGTCTTTGCCACAGTTCATATTGCTGATCAATATCTGGTTTACTCTAACTCCCATACGTAGAACACATCCATCTCCTTCCCAGTCCCAACCAGTTTCTGCAGGTAGCTAAGTTTCTGAGGTTTCTAGGTAAAACACACATACCTCCATGAAGACCCAGTATGGCTCCTCATGGATCATCCACCTATGATTAAAAGGGCAAAGTATCGGGGCGCCTGGGTGGCTCAGTTGGTTAAGCAACTGCCTTCCGCTCAGGTCATGATCCTGGAGTCTCTGGATCGAGTCCCGCGCCTGCTCGGCAGGGAGTCTGCTTCTCCCTCTGACCCTCCCCCCTGTCATGTGCTCTCTCTCTCTCTCTCATTCTCTCTCTCAAATAAAATCTAAAAAAAAAAAGGGGGCAAAGTATCATCTACCACTTCAACACACACACAGGCACGGGCGCACGCGCAAACACACACAATTTAGTGGAGAAGTAGCAACAGAATCATCTCAGTAAAGCCCTTTTAGAAAAGGGAAGAACATAGTAGCCACTGGTCTATACTGGTCTGTATATAGGTCATATGGAATTATATATGTCTATGATGCTAGGCACCTCTGTCCTAGCAGTGGGTCAGTTTCTTAAGTAGATCCTGATTTTTGCTTTTTTGGGAGCGAGGGGGATTGTCATGTTTTCTATATTCTCTGACTCTGCCCCTACTTGGCTTTTCCCTGTTTACTCTTATGCCTGGCCACATCTGAAGTAAGTGATGAGGACACCCTTCTTAAGACTGCTGAACTTCCACAATGTGCTTTCTGCCCATTATGCCTTAAGAAGTCAAACTTATTTTTTTAGTCTAGGTTTGTGGGGGGTTTTTAAATACAATACCTTCAAAATCTTACTAGGCATCTGATTTAACTGGCTCCAGTCAATTCCATATTCTGATGGACTAACAGTTTTTTCTGGGCCATAGTTATTGACTGTGTTTTTTTTTCTTCTTCCCCTTCATGCTTCTCTTGCAAATAAATATTGGCTATATTGAGGCCTTCTGGTTTAAGTGGGAAGCTCCATATCAGATGGAATTTTGCTGCATAGTTGAATAGAAATGAAGCTTTGTCAGAAGCTATTTTGATCTTACTTTCTGTTTGGCTTCTACTTTTTCTTATTTTTTTTTAAGATTTTATTTATCTATTGGAGAGAGAGAGAGAGAGCATATGTGCTTGAACAGAGGGAGAGGGAGAAGCAGACTCCCTGCAGAGCAGGGAGCCTGATGCAGGGCTCAATCCCAGGACCCTGAGATCATAACCTGAGTCGAAGGCAGACGCTTCAAATAGGTAACAATGTCTGTTACCTATTTATTTAGTAATTAATAAAATAGTAGCCACTGTAATTGATACCCTCTGAAGCCTCAGTGGCTTCAAACATTAGAAGTTTATTTATTGGCCATGTAAGGTATAACTACTGGCAGGGAGGTGGGAGTGTGGGGTTGAAAGAGGCTCTGCTCTCTTCAATACATACCTTCAAAGATGACCCTTGGCATTGTGAATCAGCAAGTGGTTTGAGAAGGGAGAGAAAATCAGCAGTGGGTGGCCAGGCTGAATATACACATCACTTTTACCTACGTTTCATTGATTCAGATTAGTTATATACCTGCAGAGGAGGCTGGAAAATAGTCTAGTTGTGTTCTCAGTAAGAAGGGAAAATAGGAAAAGGTTAAAATGACTGCCACAGATGCTAAATGATTGCTTTGAAAGAGCATTCATATTGGGTTGAGCTTCCCAACCACCAAGGTAAAAATGAAACATGTTACTAAGACAAGCCATACAGTTCCTTAGTGGAGAAGAAGCCTTTCCTGAAAATAATTTCCACAAAAGAACTTTCTAACATGGAAACTTAAATAGGGACTGTTAAATGATATAGCAGGCAATGCTTTTGACAGGAGTCTTAGAATCAATTTAATAGTGTTTTTCATATATTTCCCATGACATTAAGTAGTAATTTGAGAATAGTTTTTCCCTCATTAGCAGGAGCCTAAATCCCCATTTTAAGAAGGATGTATAGCATTTTATAGTGGCTTCGTAGGCATTGGAGAATAGCCTTGCCCCTTAATTGTTCTTCTCTAATCTCTTCTGTAAAGAGAATGAAATGCTCTAATGCTTTCTACTTGAAAGCAAAAACAAATGAATTTCTTTAAGCCTCATTTGGTCAGATTTATCATGGCCACCATCCTGAAATGAACAGTTTCCAAGCATGCCACTGACAACTTTGTTAGCATGAAGAAACACTCCTTCCTACCCTGACTCAAACCACTGGGTATGGAGACACAGTGACAATTGCTCAGAGGCCACAACTGAAGAGGCTAAGTAGGCAGAGGGAGCTTTGTAGTGTAAAGAAAAGATGTCATACTTTGGAATCACAGAGCCATGGATTCAAAAGTGACTTCTGTCCCATTTGACTTGTGTGATTTGGGCAACTTGCTTCACTATTTTAAGCACCAGGTTTCTCAACTGTAAACTGAGGATATCAGTAATAGCACTCTCCTCATAAGCTGTAGGGACCAAATGATCTCTTGTATGTAAACCACTGAGAACAAAGCCTGGTAAAAAGCCAAGCCTGGGAACTCAATAAAGACTAGCTATCATTTTTTATTATTAGTTATTAGTACACTTTATTACTGTGTGAAACGTGTTACAGCCTAGAAGATGGATTGGAACATTATACTTACCAAACAAATGTTAACTGCCTTTGATGCTCTTCCTTCCATCAGCTGGCCATAAATGACCACATGTATCTGTTTCTATCCATCTTTATATAGAAATAGTATATCTCCAAACCATGCCAAATGGATTTTAAATTTACAGTAAGGAAAACAAACAAATAGGAGAGTGAATTTTATCTAGAGTATCACTTTGAAAGAAGGAATTGAGGTGTTGAAATTCTTAGGAATAGAAACAAACATTGTGGTTTTTTAAAACAATCTATGGAAGAGGATACAGAAAGATTGTGCTGTTACATAAACTAATTTTATCAATGGTTACAATAAAAGCACTTCCCCAAATTGCTTGATATACTTTTTTTTTTTTTCAGAATTTCATACTATGTCTGCAGATAACGCATGAGTACAATAAAATCAGCATTCTTGGTCTGGCATACAATTGTATTTGACCATGCCTATCTGTAAATCTAACAGAATAATAATCTACTTTTTCCTATCACAGTCTTTGGTTTAATCCCACTGTTCTCATAGTTCTTTGAAAAGCCATAAATACGAGTACAAATATGACAAGCAAACATTTACCATATGCAAACCCCAAATATTAAGCCATATGCTGTGTTCTAGTAGTACATTCCATATTACAGGTGATTTATCTATTGTTCCATTTTATAATTTCAAATATATTAGAATATATATTGTTGATTTATTTTGCAATTTTAGTAATATGAGACTTTCTTACTCACTTTGTGATATGCGCTTTCCAGAAACACAGTGAAGAAGTTATTTTAACCAAGACTGTTGAATTTCTAATTTTCCTAATCTCTATATAAAAGTACCCAAATTAGGTTTTCTTAATTTTTTCAACAGTTTTAAACACACATCCAAAACGGACACTTATTCTTCCCACTTAAAACAGTATGTGTGTATTTATCCAAGATATCTAAGAAATGTTTAAATTGTCTTATTTCAAATAATTTCTGTCACAAAAGTGTCTGCATAATTTGAATTTCCCAAACTTATGAAATAAAACAGTAGAAACTTTTTCTTCATGATGTGAAAGAAGAACCTAAATGAAATAATTATCTCATCAGAAGAGAAGTTCATTAATGAAGGAAGAATTATAAAAACATAGCCTTTGTCGGCCTGTTATGATTCACTAATACATGGTAATAAATTATCGAAATATTACTAAAAATCCTAAATCAAACAAATTAGGGATGAAAATGGAATCTCCTGATAAAGGACTGTGTGACCTAGGTAATTTACATAATGCCTCTGTTCAGTCCCCTCACTTATCAAACAGGAAAAACCACACTGTCTATGGCAGACATGCTGACTGCTCACCTAGTCTCTGTGTGCCCCCTGCACCATAATCTCGGCCCCCTGCACTTAGGCAGGGTCATGTGGTAGTCATGGCCAATGGGATCTCCTGAGTCAGTTCTGGGCTAAAGCATTTTAAAAGCAGATGGCAACTCTCCAGGTCTCTTTTCTCCAGATCTGGGGACCTGGGAAGCATGTGTTGAAATGGTGTCATCACAAAATTAAAGCAACATGAATCTCTGAATTACAGCATGCCAGAGAGCTTCTCTGAAGATTCACCTAACTCTGCATCAGAATTTTTTGTGGAAAGCCAACTGAGATTTGCAGGTTTATGTTAACTCAGGATAGAAATAAACTACCTTGTAGGTCGATTTGAATATTAAATGACATGACACAGAGTATGAATTCAATAAGTGATGTCAGATAGGAGTAATAGTCGTTGTACAATTGGCCTCACAGTGACCCTTTGAAATAATCAGAAGCAGTGATTATCACCATCACGCTTTATACCAGATGAAACTGAAGTTTCTAAGGGCCTTACCTATAAGCCTGTGATAGAGCTGGAGTTCTAAGCTGGTGACTTTGTTTCCCGAGCACTGCGTTTCCCACCACCACAAATGACAGTAGTCAGAGTTTAATGCATCATTAACACAACACATCAAAAATGAACTCCCAGCATGTCTGGTTCTAACTGTCTTCCAACAAATGATAACACATACTCATGTTGATTATCTCTGCTGACCAAAAAATCTGATCAAATAAAGTACTTGATATAGGAAACCCCTTTTGTGATATTTCATGCCTCAGAGAGGTATCTAATAATAATCTGGTTAATATTCTTAAATTTTACAAGTTATTGTTTCAACCATATTTGCCATCCAAAAACTTATTAAAAAATATTTTTTGTTGGGGTCCAAAAATTGTCCAGGGGACTAGACAACCTGTTTACTGTTTCTCCCCCTGGCAATTACCTGATCTCTCAGGAAACGTTTTCTTGGAGTGTGTCTCCCTAGCTAGCATGTCTGTGTCAGAACAATTATAGTGGTTAATTGCAAATGAAGAGCCTTTTAGGCATCTGAATGGATTTTGAGAAGTAAGTATTTGCTAGGTGGATGGGGTTCAAATATGCTGAAACTGCTGCTTGCATTGTTCCAGGCCGTTATTTTTGGTCCACTGAATAACAGCTGCTGCATATGGTAGTTGTTGAGTTTTCTGCTAAAGATCCACTTACTGGCACAAATAGTAAATGTTTGCATGTGCTATTTTGATACATCTCCTGTGAGGCTCTGTTTCCACATTTAAATATGGATCACATATGGTGAATTGAAATATCTTTTTGTATGTAAAGCATATGTCCAAGGAGTAAACCAAAGAGACATAGTCTATGGCACTGTCATGTTCCATATGCCTTCTATATGAGCTATAATTTAATGAAAAAAATAATATAACCAGAACCACATAAGAAAAAATTAAGTTCCTAGTTATAACACTGGTGATTGGTAACATGGAGAGTAGACATGTATAATGTATAACAAATACTGGTTGCTCAAAATTTAGTTAATATAAAGACTATATAAAACTATAAGACAAAAGTAATAAGGATAAAATATATCACCAAAATACTGCAGTAAATTGCTATATATTTGATTTCATAACAACTAGAAAATTCAGAAATTTAACAGCCCTCCCGAATCCACAACTTAATTTTTATGAAACATAGAATAGTTAATATATGGACAACAAGTCAATAGATGCTTCAGATGTGGATTCTCTATTCAGGGAACTTACAACCTGGTAGGATCAATATAATTTGTAGAAAAAAATATATGTTTTGTAGAAAAACAACTATAATAAGGAAGAAAGGGAAATGTGTGCTAGGACACAGTCTGATAAAGTACTCTCAGGGTTTACTGACCAAGAATCTGGAGCTTTGGGGCCCAGCTGAGCTCTGCCAATAATTATATATCATTCTAAGCTAGTAAATTTGTTCCTTCTCTGAGCTAAATTTCTCCCTTTGTAAAGTTAGTGGGTCCTATGGACTGAATTGTGTCCCCCTCCCCCTGCCCAGAATTCATAGATGGAAGCCTTAACCCCCAATGTGATGGTATTTGGAAGTGGGACCTTTGAAATGTAATTAAATTTAGATAAGGGTGGGACTCCCATTATGAGATTAGTGTCCTTATAAGAAGAGGAAGAGAGACCAAATCATGTTCTCAGTCCTTCTCTCTCCCTCTCTCTCTCTCTCTCTGTCTCTCTCTCTTAATTCCCATCTCTCCCTCTTGCTCTTTCTCTTTGCCCTATGAAGACACAGTGAGAAGGTAGTCATCTGCAAGGAAGAAGGCCCTCACTGGGGAGTTGAATCAAGGCCTGCACCTTGATCTTAGATATCATAGGCTCTAAAACTGTGAGAAATAAATTCCTGCTGTTGAAGCCTATAATATTCTGTTATAGCAGCTAATATAGTACCTAGCAGACTAATAGAGTACATAAATTCAGGGAAGCTAAAAAGTTTTCCATTTATGCACCATACTTCTCCAGTTGGCATCTAGCAGTTTTTTTTCCTCCATGACTCTGAAACACCATAAGATTCTAAAACCAATTAAAATTAAAATATGTTCTATTCCAGTTTTCGTTTTTATAGCATTTCATTTTTTAATTTCTCAAATATTTTAATGTTGGAACCACCTATAGTTTATGTAATAACTCTGAGTAAAATAGAATATTTAATTAAACTGAACCTCTTATTCCCTAAGCATTAGGGGACTGACTTGTTACTGGGTGATATAAATCCTACTGATACCTCACAACAACCCTTTGAATTAAGAACATCTTAATATTGTTCTCTCGAGCATTCAAAATAATGGAGCAATGACTAGCTCAGGTTGTATCTTCTTGGCTCACAAAATTTTCAAGCTGAAGTAGATATTTCAAATGGTATATTTTAAAAGCAGTACATATTTGAAAGAAGCCTTATTTAAGTAAAGCGTCCTAAAATAAGAAAAAGTTTACATGTGAATACTCTATTCCATTATATGATAGTCAACAATTCACCTTATAACAAATGACAAGGGTAAGTTAAATACTATGAGAACCTGTCACCAAACTTTCATATTCTCATTGCAACATGCCAAATCATCTTAATTAATTTTTTTTAAATGCAAATTCCCGAGCATCTATTTTTGACAGCCAAACATTATTCCATTGTTTGAATGTACCAAAATTCATCTTCATAAATCCCTGTTCCTGGCCATTTGGAATTCTTTTAGTTTTTTACCATAAAATAAAAAGCTATAGTTAACTTTCTTATATGCAAATATTTGCTTATTTGTGTCAGCATATATTTTTCTTGGGTAAATTCCTAGATAGAGATTTGCTGGATCAACTCCACATGTAGTGATATTGAAGTGTATTAAGACAACATTGGTCAGAAAATAACATAATTTTATTTTTCAGTAACTGAACTCAACATAGCTCATAAGTTCTCATTTTAATGGAATATTCAAAATAACTACACATTAATTTAAAGTGTATTGGTCATTTCTTATTTAAAACTCAATCACTTTGGGGAAAGTATTCAATTAAATATAAGATTCACTTCCTCCCCCCACCCCCAAAACTCTGCCATGTAGCCTGAGTCCAAAGTGTGGGGCATGTGACATTGCATCATCCTGGCTTCTGTTCCATGCTTCCTTTGATTCCTGTTGCCTCTGTTGAGGTATCTGTTCATGTGTAGTCTTAGGATGCCATCCCCTGTCTTTTCTGCTTCCCAATCTACAAAACCCATGCCCTCTGCACTCCTGGTCTAAATTTCAGGCCTCTTTATGTCCAGAGGCCTTCTCACCATTTCTATCCTGATCCTTGTGTGGCTCAGGGACTCCCACCTGCTTTCTTCACAGCTGACTAAGACTTTGGTCTCTGGTTACTTTGGAAAGTGAGTATTGCAATGATAAAAGATCTTCCTATTTTGTATTTATTTAAGAGCCGCTTTATTAGTCAAATTATAGATATCATAAATGAGTAATTTCAGGGTAAATTTATGAAGGGATGATCAATGAAGAAAACCATTTATAGATATAATTGGTTTTACTGTTTTTTACTAGTTTTATAAGTGATTAATCTACTACTTTTATTATGTTTATATGTACCTGTGAAATCTTTTCCTTTCCTAAGTTTCTTACTCCTGATTATGGTTTTTCCTTTCTACTCAAATAATACCCTTTGACATTTATTGTAAGACTGGTTTAATGGTGATGAATTCCTTTAACTTTTGTTTGTCTGGAAAAGTCTTTTTCTCTCCTTCTACACTCAGTGATAGCCTTGCTGCATTGAGTATTCTTGGTTGCAGGTTTTTTTCCTTTCAGCACTTTGAATATATCATGCCACTTTCTTCTGGCCTAAGAGTTTCTGCTGAAAAATCAGCTGATAGCTTTATGGGTTTCCCTTGTATGTAACTGTTTTCTTTTCTCTTGCTACTTCTAAAATTCTTTATCACTACTTTTTGACATTTTAATTATTTTGTGTCTTTGTGTGGACCTCCTTGGGTTGATTTTGTCCAGGGTTCTTTGTGCATCCTGAATGTGGATTTCCATTTCCTTCCCTAGATTAGGGAAGTTTTCAACTATTATTTCATTAAATGAATTTTCTCCCCCTTTTTCTCTCTTTTCTCCTTCTGGTATCCTTATGTTATTATGCTTGATGTGTTGCTAAATTCCCTTAACCTCTTCTCATTTTTTATTATCCTTTTTTCTTTTTCTCCTGTTCGGTTTGCTTTCCATTACTCTGTCTTACAAAACTATAGGGTTGTCAGATAAAATTTAAGATATCCAGTTAAATTGAAATTCAGATAAATGACCAATCTTTTAGTATAAATATAGGTTAAAGGGTATTGCTCTAGACCAGTTAAACAGTCAAGAACAACTTTATTTAAGACTATTTCAATGGAGAAATAGACTATTGCAATACAGGAGAGAGATTAGACTCAACTACATTGAAACAAAGGGCAGGAAAGTTTTTAAGTGCAGAGTGAGCTAGTGAAAAAGCATTACAGGACATTGAGGGGAGGTTGGTCAATATGATTAGGCTATGCATCTGTGTTTACTAATTGGTGCTTATGAAAATTAGGCTCTGATCTTCCCACTGAGACTGAGAGATAAGGGCCCTATCTTTTTTGATGATTTTATTTCCAAGGGAAGTCTTCCAGGTCCTTGAGAAAGACATTCCTGGGTTGTGCAAGATTTATACCTTAAAAGGACAGAGAGATAATTTACAATTGCTAGTTTCCTGAAATAAATCTTCTAAGAAAGGGGAGGCAAGGGTCTAAGTCAGGAAGAAAACTGTCTAAAGTTTACTGTACCTGAGGGCACCATTAAGACCATTTTGGTTATATGTCCCAAATATTGCATGGGACATAATTATATTAAAAATTATTCATTGATGATCATTTCAAATTTAACTGGGGATGCTATATTTTTATTTACTAAATCTAGCAACTCTACACATCTAGCAAGTTGTCCCAGCTCCTTCAAGGATTATACAGGAAGAAATGTCTTCACTAAGTGTACCCACCCAGCTTTATTGTGCAACTATAAAAATGGTTTCAATCTTTTAAATTTGTTGAGCCTCATTTTAACAACATGTAATCTAGTCTGGAGAAATTTCCCTGTGTGCTTGAAAAGAATGTGTATTATTCTGCTGTTGGGTAGCAAGTGGATTTGGTTTATAGTATTGTTCAAGTCAGCTCTTTCTTTATTGATTTTCTGTCTAGAGGTTATATCCATTAATGTAAGTGGGATATTGAAGTTCCCTGCTATTACTTTATTGCTGTCAATTTCTGTCTTCAGATCTGTCAATATTTGCTTTATATATTTAGGTGCTGTGATTCTTGGTGCATATATATTTATAATTGCTTACTTACTGTTGAATTAAACTTTTCATCATTATATAATGACTTCCTTTGTCTCTAGAGACAGTTTTAGACTTAAAGTCTAATTTGCCTGATGTAAGTATACCAACCTCTACATTCTTTTGGTTACCATTTGCATGAAATATCTTTTCCCATCTCCTCACTTTCAACCTAGGTACATCTTTAAATCTCAAGTGAGTCACTTGGAGACAGCATAACACTGGATCTTGCTTTTTTAGCCATTCATATACTCTCCACCTTTTGATTGATGAGCTTAATCCATTTACATTTAAAGTAATTCTTGGGGCTCCTGGGTGGCTAAGTGGGTTAAGCATCTGCCTTTGGCTCAGGTCATGACCCCAGGGTCCTGGGATCAAGCCCTGTGTTGGGCTCCCTGCTGAGCAGGGAAGTCTGCTTCTCCCTCTCCCTCTGCTCCTGCTTGTGCTCTCTACCTCGCTCACTCTCTCTCAAATGAATAAATAAAATATTTTTAAAATTTTTAAAAAAATATTCTTGATAAATGAATACTTACTATTATCATTTCATTGTTTTGTGTCAGTTGTTTTGTTCCTTTCTTCTTGCTATCTTCCTTTGTTATTTAATGAATCTTTGTAGTGATTTGCTTTCATTATTTTCTCTATCTTTTGTGTTTTTCTTAGATTCTTTCTTTGTGGTTAGCTCAAGGCTTTTGTAAAATATCTTGTAGTTATAACCATATATTTTATGTTGACAACAGCTTAACTTCAATTGCATATAAAATCCCTACATTTTTACTCGCTTCCCACATGCATACACTTTGTGTTCTTGTAATTGCTTGCTTCCTTTTCCATTGCGTATTCATTAGCCAATCTTTATCTTTTAACTTTAATATTAAAGGTTAAAAGTAGGGGCCTCTGGCTGGTTCAGTCCATGTGACTCTGAATCTCAAGGTTGTGAGTTTGAGTCCCACATTCAGTGTAAAGATTAGTTAAAAATAATAGTAATACTACTACTACTAATAATAATAATAAATTTAAAAATAAAGGTTAAAAGTAATTAACACACCATCTTTACAGCATTACACTAATCTATGTCTGTATTTACCTTTCTGAGTGAGATTTACGTTTCCATATGCTTTTCAGTGTTTAGTCTGTTTTCATTTCAATTTTAAAAACTCCCTTAAGCATTTCTTATAAGATAAATCTAGCAATGAAGAACTCCCTCAGTTTTTGTTTCTCTGGGAAACGCTTTATTTCTCATTTTTTAAAGATAATTTTGCCAGGTACATTGTTTTTGGTTGGCAATTTTTTTTGTGTTCTTTTTCTTTTAGTATTTGAATATATCATCCCATTCTCTCCTCGCCTGAAAGTTTTCTGCTGGAAATTCATTGATGATATTTTGGGCATTCCTTATATTTAATGAGTCATTTTTCTCTTGCTGCTTGAAAAATTCTCTTTTTTCTTTGATTTTTGAAAATTTTTTTTTAAGATTTTATTTATTTATTTGACAGAGAGAGAGACAGCGAGAGAGGGAACACAAGCAGGGGGAGTGGGAGAGGGAGAAGCAGGCTTCTTGCAGAGCAGGGAGCCCCATGTGGGGCTCGATCCCAGGACCCTGGGATCATGACCTGAGCCGAAGGCAGATGCTTAATGACTGAGCCACCCAGGCGCCCAGATTTTTGATAATTTGATTATAATGTGTCTGAATGTAGTCCACTTCAGGTTGATACTGTTTGGGAATCTTTTGGCTTTATGAATCTGGGTTTTCATTTCCCTACCAAGATATGGGAAGTTTTCAGCCATTAGTTCTTTAAAAAAATTTTCTGCCCCTTTCCTGTCCTCTTTCTGAGACTCCTATAATGCATATATTGAATCAGTTTATGATGTCCCATAAATCCCATAGATTTTCATTACTATTTTTCAATATTTTTTTCTTTTTTCTCCTCTGGATAATTTATAATGATGTAACTCTGAGTCCACAGATTGCTTCTTCTGCTTCATCAAGTCTGATGTGGAAGCTCTCTATTGCATTTTACATTTGATTCATTGTATTCTTCCACTTTAGAATTTCTGTATGGTCCTTTTTTATGATTTACAAATCTTTTTGTTGAACTTGTTTTGTTCTTGTTTTGTTTTTTTTTTTCTGATTGCGTTGTCTGTGTTCTCAAGTAGCTTGCTGAGCTTTAAGGCAATTATTTTGAATTATGTGTCAGGCAATTGACAGCCATTTCTTTGGGGTCTGTTACTGGGAAATTATTGTGTTCCTTAGGATATGTAACGTTTCCCTGGTTTTTCATGTTCCTTGTATTTCTGTGTCCATGTCTGTGCATTTGAAGGGGAGTTACCTCTTTCAAACTTTATGAACTGGCTTTGGTAGGGAAAGATTTTCACCTATGAGTATGTAGGCCTGGCTAGTTGGGGTGCAGTGTCTCAAGCTTTGAAGGGTTATCACTCCTCTTTTTTCTTTTTTCTTGATTAGACTATAGTTTATTTATTTACCAATTTTTAAAAATTTGCATTTTTTTTATGTTTTGAGGTTTCTATAATAATTTATTCTTGAGTTTGCCTTTATTATACATTTCTTAGTTATATTTTCCTTCATTTTATTTTTCTAAACTTTTTTTACATCTGATGCTTAATTTTTTTGTTCTCATTTTTCTTCTTTAAAAAAATCAATATATATTTCAAGATTATGAGTTTCCCTTTGAACATGGTGTCCCTTGGGTTCTGATAGATATCACAATTATTTTTATTTTTTCTGTATATATTCTTCAGTTCTGTTCTTTCCTCTTTGAACTAAAGGTTGTTTAAGAGAGATTATTTAAATTCCCAAGTAAAATAATCTCTTTTAGACTAATTTCATTATGCATTCATAGTTTTCTTTCACCATGATCAGGGAATACTATCTGTATGAATTCTTTTATAAATTTATGCTCCAACACTTATCTAATTTTTATGAATGTTTATTGTGCTCTTAAAAAGAAGATATTTTCCTCTTTGTAGCAAACTGAAGCATATCTATGTATTGTTAGTCAGATCATCCTTGTTAAAGTTTTTTTGGTCACCCACCCTTATAATTTGTAAACTTGATTTGTCATGAGCTGATTAATTTAGTCATGTACTACTAGTGTGTTTCTATTTATTGTTGTATTTTTAGTAATTTTATCAAGGACAACCTTGAACTCTTGAATTATAGCCAACTTACATTCATAAGGTATATGCAATCACATGTTTATGTTATGTACAGCATTTATGACAGGGTGTAAAATTTTATAAATTTAATTTTATTTTCTTCAAATTATAATGTGCAAATTATGAGATAGAGAAACTGAGTACTATAAAGCCATGTCATTTCCACCGCTCTATTATTTCTTTGAGTAAAAAACAGTAAAGTTTATCTGCCCTATCATATCAGAAAAATCAGGATTTTTAAAATATTTCTGTGCAGTTTGGAGTGATTTCCACAGGACCTGAACTTTTTTATAGCATTACTTTTCAGAGCAATTGGCTTTTACATGAGTAATTTAAGTACTAAGACCTGCCATATTTTAATATTTCCTTAGTGTGTGAAAGTAGGCTAATGCTCCTCATGTGAAGGAAACAGAGAGAAATTAATGTCTTTCCTGACAATGAAAAATTCAGTACCTACTGGACTGTGGACTCAAACTGTTCTGAAGAATTCAATGTTTCCTCACTATATTTTGCCTTGTTCATCTCTGAATAAATAGTGTGTAACCAGAGTTTTCTCCTTTCTTATTATTCTCTAATTGCTAGTCATCCCTAAAAATCATACTAACATGCTTCCTAAATCTTTAAATTGTTTGCTCCTTCTTCAGAGCCTCCAGACACTCAATCTTTGTTATTTCCCTTTTCAATACTTTTTTCCTTTTTCTTTCCCCTAAGTGAACCTATTTCATAAAGTCTTTATGTCTTCAGATTTTCACTTCAAAACCAGGTTTCTTCACAGGAGAAATATCAAAAAGTTTTATATTCTATTATTTTCTCCATGACTGTGTTTTTTTTCATCTCCTAAAGCTTTTAGAGATAATTTTTCCACGTATGTAGACAGTCACTTTTAAATGTTAAACTACTTGTAGGAAAGGAATATGCATTCCTACATGGTGATTAGAACACTTTTTTTAATCCCAACAGAACTGAAAAGGAAAGCATGTATTGTTTTTATATTCACAGTTTTATGTATCGGCTATAATTACTATAACCATAGATTTTTCAAACTAGAAGAGAGATACCATTGAGTCCAAGTGATCTTCTTAATACCTAAATCCACGGTGTGATTGTTCAATAGCTGACTTCATCATAAAAAGAAAATATTTCTACTTACCATTTATATTATCCCCACAGAAGTATAATTTTTCAGCTCTGTCCTCATTTCTTTAGTCATTTGAGTTGCAGATCCAGAGAGAAATCAGTTTTCTTTGTTGAGGACCACTGGGCTTCCCTCTGAGTAGGGAGTGCTTAGGTGGCCTGAGAATGGAGTTCCATTTGTATAAATAATGTGCTTTAATGGTGTACATGATACTAAGAAAGTGTTGTTGCTTTCAAAGTATGCTGCCTGGAAAGCACAGGTGGGATTTGTGGATTCACTGTTTAAATATTTATGAAGCTATTTAGACATATTTTATTTATTGCAAAAATGTTTATACTATAATTATTTCAAGAATTAAGCTTCCACATGCTATCAGAGGCTAAAACTAAAATCTAATTCTTTTCAATTACATCCTTCTAATGCTAGATCATATCCAAGTGGAATAGGGTGAGAAAAGTTCTTCAGTGAATATTTGTTGCCATAAACCTATTGAGCTATGTATCAGTCAATCAACTCATATTTTAAAAGCATCCTCTATGTGAAAAATCATTGGATAGATCCATTGCATATTGCAATATAAACTTGTAATAATAGTAAACACATTTACCACTTACAAAGATACAGGAGCTGGTATACATTAACTCATTGAAGACCCAAACTAACTTTGCAGTTAGGTCCTATTATAATTCCACTTATACAGATGAGGAAAATTCCACTAAAGTCTATAAGCTTAAGGTTAACTTGAAGACGTAAGTACAACTAACAACTTTTGGTAAACATCGAAGTAGGATTGAGAATCCATTCAGTAGAAATTAATAGGATCTAGAAGAATAAATTACACAGCTGAGCAATTAAAATACAAAGAAATGAGACATCAGTAGTTACCTGTGGACCATATTCAGCCTTTAATTAAATATTAGATATCCCATATTTTTATAAAGTCCATTAACTCTCAACATTATATAATCATTCATGTGATCATAATGTAAAATCTTCCACATAAAATTTCAGATTTCTAGCTTTTCTTGCAAAAACAAAAAATAAAACAAATTAAAAAAAGAAATGAGAAGGTCTAGGAACATTTGCTTCCTGTTTTCAGATACCCACAATCAGCCTGATCTAAATACCAACTCTCCATTTTAGATGAGCATTTCTGTATTTTACCATGAACCCCCACTGCTCTGTAAATGCCTCTTAGAGCCAACCTGCCTCCTTAAGATATTTAACCCCCTTGCTTATGTAGTCAAATGTGCTAAATGTTTATTGTTTCCTCATCATTTTTTTGTTATGTCAACATTATTCATTGATACTGGGTGGCAGTAAGTTCACTCAAATGATTTTTGTTATCAGACATATGAAATGGATGGCCTCTCATTTTTTCCTGTCCAGAGGTGTATAGTTACATTTAGTGATGAATAACAGGAATTGTTCAGGACAGGCTTTCAGTTGCATTCTAATTTTTTAATCATTTCTTTTTTTAAGATTTTATTTATTTGACACAGAGAGAGACAGTGAGAGAGGGAACATAAGCAGGGGGAGTGGGAGAGGGAGCAGCAGACTTCCCACAGAGCAGGGAGCCCAATGCAGGGCTTGATCCCAGGACCTTGGGATCATGACCTGAGCTGAAGGCAGATGCTTAACCACTGAGCCACACAGGCGCCCCACATTCTAATTTTTTTTTTTTTAATTTTAAGCACTCTATTTGTTTGGATCTTTTTTCTTTTTCTTCCTTTCTGTCTTTCTGCTTTCTTTCTTTTTTCAGAGCAAGGGGCAGGACACTATCGAGTCAATTTTGAAGCAATAAGTTAAATTTTTTTTTAAAGTTAAAAAATAATAGCTTGTACTATATATGTTTATCATAAGTAAAAGATCTTCCAGTCTTTAATTTTTTTTTCTTTTTTCTTTGCTTCTAGTCACCAGAATAGAAACACACTTCTGGGTACTGAAAATAAATATAACCAAACCTTCAACCCTGTAAAATGACATGTTTGATGCTCAAATTGTGCATGTAAATGAAAGACTACAGGCAGTTTCTCCTTTCTCCCTGCAGACCACTAGACAGAAAAGTTTGGGGATTTTAAATTTCAAGCTTCATGATCTCAGGAATCCTATTGTCTATTTCAGTCACATATACTTGTTGCAATACACTTCTTTTCCCCCAATCTATTTAGGAAATTCTCTCTGTGCACTGGCCCTCACATTTTCTCATTTTGTGGTGCCTGTATGGTGGTTTGTTGAGTGTTCATTGAGTTGAATTATAAAGCAAAAGAGAGTACAAGAGCAAGTCCTTTGTCAGGAATTTCTGTGGTCTTATTTATAAGCTTTCAGGCCTTATTTTCTCTTCCTAACTTTTATTTATTTTTCTCATTGGTGTTTATGTTTCACACCATAAAAGGTAGCAAACATGCCTTTAAAAGATGCAATTGCAGGTGAAAACTTTTAGGAGGGAAAAGGCACATGAGGAAAGGGCGATATGGCTTATTTTGAAAGTGTGAATCTCATACTGGAACTGTTATGCCACCAAACAAACCATGGAAATACACCTTTGGAGGTGAAAATATGATTTTCAAGAATGTGATAATAGTTTCTACAGAGTACAAAGAAAATATCATTGAAAATTTGCTATTCCTTTTATTTCTCACTACAAACATTAGAAAATTGAAAATAAGACCTCGTCGAAGAAAATAAAATTGATATCAATCTTTGATTTTTTTTTTTTTGGTCAAAATTAAACCTCAGAATCCTCCTGGAAAAGAACATTCTTCTACTATAGCCATTTCTTAGGTAACTATTGTAAGTTGAGTGACCTTGCAATAAGGAAGAAGTTGGTGGAGATCTCTGCCTATGTCAGGGAACTGGAGTAATGGTTCTCAAGGTTGGCTTCATACTAAAATCACATGGGGGCTTCAGAAATATTGATGTCTGTGTCCCAACTACAGATATGCTCCTGTCATTGACTGGGGGGATGGCCTGGGCATTAGAGTTTTTGAAGCCCCCAAGTGATTCAAATTTTAACCAACGTTGTAAACCACTGAGAAATGGAAACTATTTCAATTGTAAAAGAGAAGGAGAAAGGATAAAGAAGTAACAGAAGGAAAGAAGTCGGGTTCCCTCTTTTCTTTTTGCAGTTCATCCACATGTGTAGAAAGAACGACAAAGTAACTTTGTTCTCCATTGAAAGGATAAGTATTAAAGAGCATTTATCATTTGCACGAATTAAATCCTTGATCCAGACCCAAAATTGCAACTTCATATTGTTTAACCCATTCAATAATTGGGCAAAAGGTACAAAAATATTCAACATTGGTAAATATGTGGTGATATAAAAGGACACTATATTAAATATCAGTTTACTAATGTGGACAAAATACATAATTGTGTATCTTAATGTTTTATGGTGCTTTATAGTTTACTAAATGCTTTCATATGCAGTGTCTTATTTATTTTTTCGAGCAACACAAGTGGGAAAGTATTAAAGTGAAAGTACACTCTGGAGACATGAGAGGGAGGGATGAGAGAGGGAGAGAGAGAAAGAGAGAGAGAGAGCTGTGCCTCCCGGGGGTTGGGTTTCTATCTTTTTCCTTAATTCTTTTTTTTTTTAAGTTTCTACTTTAATCACTGAGTGTTCATCACAAGAGGACTCCTTAATCCCTATCACCTATTTCACCCATTCCCCTAGCACCTCCCCTTTGAAGTTTATTCTCTATAGTTAAGAGTTGAGAGTCTCTTTCTTGGCTCGTCTTTCTCTCTCTTTTTCCCTTTGCTCATTTATTTTGTTTCTTAAATTCCACATATGCATGAAATCATTTTGTATTTGTCTTTCTCTGACTTATTTCACTTAGCATTATACTCTCTAGCTCCATCCATGTTGTAAATGGCAAGATTTCTTTCTTTTTTATGGGTGAATAATATTAAACTGTATATAGATACCACTTCTTTATCCATTCATCAATCGATGAACACTTGGGCTGCTTCCATATCTTGGCTATTGTAAATAATGCTGCTATAAATATCAGGGTGTATGTATCTCTTTGAGTTACTGTTTACCGTTTTAGTATTCTTTGGGTAAAAACACTCAGTAGTGTGATTGCTGGATCATTGTGTAGTTCTATTTTTAACTTTTTTAAAATTTTGTATTTATTATTATTATTTTTTAAAGATTTTATTTATTTATTTGATGGAGAAAGAGACAGCGAGAGAGGGAACACAAGCAGAGGGAGTGGGAGAGAGAGAATCAGGCCGAGCCCGATGCAGGGCTCGATCCCAGGACCCTGATCTACCCAGGCAGCCCACTATTTTTAACTTTTTGAGGAACCTCCATACTGTTTGCCACAGTGACTGCACCAGTTTGCATTCCCACCAGCAATGCACAAGGGTCCTTTTTCTCCACATCCTCACCAACACCTGTTCTTTCTGTTTTTTATTTTAGCCATTCTAATAGGTGTGAGGTGACATCTTATTGTAATTTTGATTTGCATTTCCCTGATGATAAGTGATGATGAAAACCCTTTCATTTGTCTGTTGACCATTTGTATGTCTCCTTTGGAGAAATATCTGTTCATGTCTTCTGCCCATTTTTTTAATGGGATTATTTGTTTTTGTGAGTGTTGAGTTGTATACAGTCTTTATATATTTTGGATACTACTCCTTTATCAGATATGTCATTTGCAAATATCTTCTCCCATTGTATAGGTTGCCTTTTAGTTTTGTTGGTTGTTTCCTTCACTGTGCAGTAGATTTTTATTTTAATGTAGTCCCAATAGTTTATATTTGCACTTGTTTACCTTGCCTCACAGGTATCCAGAAAAAAGTTGCTACAGCCAATGTCAGAAAAATTACTGATTGTGCTCTTTTCTAAAATTTTTGTGGTTTCAGGTCTCACATTTAAGTCTTTAATCCATTTTGAATTTATTTTTGTGTATGGTCTAAGAAAGTGGTCCAGTTTCATTCTTTTGCATGTTGCTGTCCAGTTTTCCCAACACCATTTATTGAAGAAACTGTCTTTTTCCCACTGGATATTCTTTCCTGCTTTGTTGAGGATTAATTGACCATATAATTATGTGTTAATTTCTTTTTTTTTAAAGACTTATTTATGTATTTATTTGACAGATAGAGACACAATGAGAGAAGGAACACAAGCAGGGGGAATGGGAGAGGGAGAAGCAGGCTTCCTGCGGGGCAGGGAGCCTAATGCGGGGCTCAATCCCAGGACCCTGGGATCATGACCGGAGCTGAAGGCAGATGCTTAACCAACTGAGCCACCCAGGTGCCCCTGTGTGTTAATTTCTGAGTTTTCTATTCTCTTCCATTGATCTGTCTTTTTTTTAATGCCAGTGCCATACTGTTTTGATCATTACAGCTTTATAATGTAACTTGAAGTCTGGAATTGTGATGCCTTTAGCTTTGCTTTTGTTTTTCAAGATTGCTTTGGCTATTTGTGGTCTTCTGTGGTTCCATACAAACTTTAGGATTGTCTGTTCTAGCTGTGTGAAAAATGCTGTTGGCATTTTGATAAGGATGCATTAAATGTGTAGATTACTTTGGGTAGTACCGATATTTTAACAATATTTGTTTTTCCAGTGCATGAACATGGAAATGTCTTTCCATTTCTTTGTATCATCTTAAGTTTCTTTCATCATTGTTTATAGTTTTTAGAGTACAGGTCTTTCACCTCTTTGAGTAGGTTTACTCCTAAGTATCTTATTATTTTTGGTGCAATTATAAATGGGACGGTTTTCTTTATTTCTGTTTCTGCTGCTTCATTATTGGTATATAGAAATGCAAGAGATTTCTGTAGATTGATTTTGTACAGTGTCTTATTTAATTACCCCAATAACAGTATGTAAGAAAGTAGAAAGTTGGGGTGCCTGGGTGGCTCAGATGGTTAAGCGTCTGCCTTCGGCTCAGGTTATGATCTCAGGGTTCTGGGATCAAGCCCCATGTTGGGCTCCCTGCTCAGTGGGGAGTCTGCCTCTCCCCCTGGTTGTCTCTCTCTCTTTCAATAAATAAATAAAATCTTTTTAAAAAAAGAAAGAAAAGAAAGTAGAAAGTTATCTTCATTTTACTGATAAAGATACCAAAGCCAGGGAAGTTAAGTGACATGTCAAAGGTCACACATGCTTGAAGTTGGGCCCATAGCAAAGACAGTCCAGTGACCCTATAGATAAACCTTGATTATTTAAACCAGAAATTTCTTATCCTTGAAGGCTTTTTTCTTCTGGATAAGACTTTCCTCTCGACTTAGAAGCAATATGTATTCTAGTAATAACTGACTTGAAAGCTCTCTGAGAATATTGAAGATGTTCTGAAAAATGTTGAAGATGCTTGGACTGAATGTATGAAAAGATGTCTCTGTTCTCCATGAAACCAGGATAGCACGCTTACGTGATCCTTTAGGTAAAGAGAAAAACATAACTTTGTTAAAGAACAAAATACAGTTAGAGTCATAATAGAATCTCCTTTGTTCCAGACTCTGTACTTGGCACTTCAAGGCATTTAATATCTGGATTAATCTCAAAAAAAAAAAAAACCCACAAACAAACAAAAAAACAAACACAACAACTTATCCCCATTTAACAGAAGAAACTGAGACTCCGAGATTTGTCTAGTTATGGGTCAATACTCTTCCTGTAGTTCTGGAGTCATACCAAAAAAGAACTTTCTGAGGGTGAGGAGTCCTAGGTTCTAATCTTGGCTCTGTCACCAACTGGTTACACACCTCATACTTCCCAAAAGGTCAAGTCTCTAAGTAGGTCTCATCTAATTCTAAAATTGTATATGAGCTATAATTCAGAATATAACTCTAAATTGCTTAGAATTTGCCCTTTTTTAATTGAATGCAGTAGGCATTTGCTGTCTGTCATTTCTCTTGCATTCTAAAATTGCCTGATATCAAGGTCCCCAATTGTCCTGCAGTGAACCACCCTTTTTCTCAATCTCACTATAAGATTTTCAAGCAGAATTTTCTCTGTCTCTGGCCTTCTAAGTGGATCGGGCACTTTAGCCTTGTTAATTTTGTACTCTTTACCACAGTAATTGTACTGTAGAGAGGAAGTAACTCAGTTCTGGTAAAAGAGATCAGAGATAAGACTTACTTTTCCAAATTAGTCCAAGAGACGGTTTTTTTCTTTCCTGGTGAACTTGGAAGCAGAATGATATAGGTGTGGAGCTGCTGATGGCCATCTGGCCACTTGGTGGACACTAAGAATTAGACTAATAGATGTGCATAACCAATGGATGGACCATAAAGTGTGACATGTCAATGTTACTCAAGTCGCTAAATCAAACTTTTCCTAAAATTTTCAGTGATATGAGTAATAAATTTCTCTTTTTTGTTTAAGATAATTTGGTCTTATTTTCTGTCTACTTGGAATAGAAAGAGTTCTAACCAATACTTATACCCCAAAGGCATCCTTTATTGGCAGATGCAGAGATTTTTGGGTGATTATTATGGGTTTAGATCAAGGATACCTATGTGACAGAGTATTCAATTTAACCTGAGCTGTGGCACTGCAGATGAGTCATTAGGAAGTTATTGGTTGTAATGTCTCACTCAAATAGGATGAAAAAATAGAAATAGTTAATGACACAAGTAACTGTAAGGACTAAAGGTTCATCAGGATCAAGCTGGCCAACAATATTACAAAGACCTAATTTATTTCTATATATTTGCTTCACCCTTTTGTAGTAGCTGTTTTCATCTTAATGCGGTTACAAAATAGTCCCCAGAAGCTATAAGAGTTACATATTTCTCTGTTCTTTTCCTACAACTCAAGTTAACATTATTCCCTATAGCTCTTTTAAAAGTGTAAGGAAGCTTCTTTCTCAGAAGCCCTCATTAAATATCTGCTCATAACTAATTAGCCCCCCTTGGCTCTTATGCCCTATAACTTACCTGTGGCCCTGGAAATTTGTTTGCTAATTGGCTTAAATTAGGGGTGGGTTCAGCTTTACCTGAAGCACAAAGGCTGAACCCACCTCCAACTTAAGCCAATTAGCACAGCCAATTCCTAACCCACAGCTAAGTTTCAGGGCATCTGAACCAAGCTGTTTCCAGGAATGATTTCTGTGATACTGAGCATTTTGGTTTAAAAACACATGTATATAGCTCAATGTCCACATTAACTACAAGACATGGGATTTGCTTTCATAAAGCATGCAAAATTGTATGAGCCTGTGCTATAGTTTACCATTTTCAGTTCTTCCTATAATTATGTATCCATTTGGCAAATATTTAGTAGTCCTAATATATGCCAGGAACCATGTTGTTCATTAGGTTATTGCAGCAGATCTATGGACCAAATTCTGCATTAAATATCCTGCAAAATTATCCCATCTAATTTTTATCAAACCTCTTTTAGAGTAGGCATTTGTATTATTCAGCATCCAACTTTAGATAAATCAAGCTGAAAGGAATTAACTGAAAAGAGATTAGGGAGATAACCAAACTGGTAGGATCTAGGGAAACTGGGTTGAAGAAGGAAGCAAAACATCTCCAGTGGTGTGGCTGCAAGAATCCCAACAGTTTCTTAAAGCAATGACTGTTTGGTACACCATAGTGCTCCTTGCAGAAAATGCTTACAAGTTTCCAAATACTTGTGTCACTTACTCAAGCAATAAAGCAGCTGATTGGCCAAGTCAAATTTATGTGCTGGGGAAGAGAAAAGAATCTTCAGATTCTGTAGTAGAATGGACATGATTTTCTACTGAAAACTTATTCAATCAAGTACTCCTCCAATGTGAGCTAGGGTACTAATAGTAAGCAGATTTGGATACAGGACAGCCAAAATCTGATAAAAGTCCATGCCACAATTATTATCTTCATTTTACAGAATGGTTATCTCTGTTATGAGTCATAAATTCCTTTATTCTCATATTCTTTAAGAGTTAACAAATCTGCCATTGAATCATATGACCCTAGTTTATGATGTGTCTAAATTCCTGCAGTACAGGACTTATTTCTGTTTGGTATCCTGCTTATTTTGACTTAGTTTTTAAATTCTATATTTTGAAGTTATAATGTAAGGATTTTGTTGATTCATTCAAATTCATATATCAAAATAACTTTGTTTCATAAGGTTTTTCTGAAGTCTATAAGTCACTAGACAATAGGATTACCAATATTTAGCACGTTTACTGTTGATTTACATGACATGAATTAGAACCAGTACAGATACCCCTTCTTGTGAAACAGATAATTTCAGAATTAAATCCAAAAATATTTATTGTTTCTTATTTAAGAATTATTTGAGCACATGTGACACTGTACTTGATTCTATAAATACAGCAAATTATTAGTTAGAAATGTTGTTGCAGGAGAAAGTGACTCAACTCATATTAGCTTATGCAAAATAACCAAAAAATTAAAAATTGAATATTTTGGGGTCAATTAGCCATACTGTGGCAGGGGCAGAAATGGAGCCAGCCTTGGGACACCTTAATCTCAGGACTCTAATACCTGAGATGTCACTATCTCTATCTTTATCTTTGTCTTTATCTCTATCTCTATCTCTCCAGCTGCTCCTAAGAGGATGGATCCAGGGCACTTGGATTACATCCTATCAATCAAAAGGAAAAATAGTATCTTCCTTAGCATCTATAGTTTTACAACTCCATTATGACTCATATGCTGCTCCCCAGATCAGTTACACTGGTATGAGGAGTCTGGTTGAGGCTGGGTCACTTGCCAAAATCTGTGACCACAGTTGGCATGGTCTGCAAAAGAAATGTAGAAAAAATAATCAAAACAGGTAAGTCTCTGCCCTCATCAGAGCTTGCAGGACAGTATGCAAGAAAAATTGCTAAACAAATATAAATTACTATTGATTACAGTTGAATGCATGCTACTGATAAGGACAAGGGTAGGAAAAAAGCATTTAATGTGGATAGTATAAAAAGGATTCTTCCAGAAAATGAGGCCTAAAATGATATACAAAAAGCATAGGAATTAGCTAGATGAAGGGTGTAAGGGGTTCTGAGGCTGAGGGGAATAGGGGAAAAAATGGAAGATATAATTAGAGCCCAAAAATATATATTGAGAGTCAAAATTAAAAGGTTAAGATATTGAAAGGGATCTTGCATAAACTTTAATAAGTTTTTTTTTAAACCTTAAGGGTATGTGATATCTTATGTTTTATTCCCTTTTTCATTCACATCACTTCTGTTTTTTTAACTTATTATTTTATTATGATAATCACCATACATTACACCATTAGTTTTTGATGTAGTATTCCATGATTCATTGTTTGCGTATAACACCCAGTGCTCCATTCAATACGTGCCCCCTTTAATACCGATCACCAGGCTAACCCATCCCCCCACGCCCCTCCCCTCTAGAACCCTCAGTTTGTTTCTCAGAGTCCATAGTCTCTCATGGTTCGTCTCCCCCTCCGATTCCCCCCCCTTCATTTTGCCCTTCCTACTTTCTTCTTTTTTTCAACATACGATGTATTATTTGTTTCAGAGGTACAGATCTGTGATTCAACAATCTTACACAATTCACAGTGCTCACCATAGCACATACTCTCCCCAATGTCTATCACCCAGCCACCCCATCCCTCCCACCCCCCACCACTCCAGCGACCCTCAGTTTGTTTCCTGAGATTAAGAATTCCTCATATCAGTGAGATCATATGATACATGTCTTTCTCTGATTGACTTATTTTGCTCAGCATAATACCCTCCAGTTCCATCCACGTCGTTGCAAATGGCAAGATTTCATTCCTTTTAATGGCTGCATAATATTCCATTGTATATATATACCACATCTTCTTTATCCATTCATCTGTCGATGGACATCTTGGCTCTTTCCACAGTTTGGGTATTGTGGACATTGCTGCTATAAACATTGGGGTGCACGTACCCCTTTGGATCCCTACATTTGTATCTTTGGGGTAAATACCCAGTAGTGCAATTGCTGGGTCGTATGGTAGCTCTATCTTCAACTTTTTGAGGAACCTCCATACTGTTTTCCAGAGTGGCTGCACCAGCTTGCATTTCCACCAACAGTGAAGGAGGGTTCCCCTTGAGTTTGATAAGTTCTTTATAGATTTTGGATACTAGTCCTTTATTTAATATGTCATTTGCAAATATCTTCTCCCATTCTGTCACTTGTCTTTTGGTTTTGTTGACTGTTTCTTTTGCTGTGCAAAAGCTTTTTATCTTGATGAAGTCCCAATAGTTCATTTTTGCCCTTGCTTCCCTTGCCTTTGGCGATGTTTCTAGGAAGAAGTTGCTGCAGCTGAGGTCGAAGAGATTGCTGCCTGTGCTCTCCTCTAGGATTCTGATGGACTCCTGTCTCACATTGAGGTCTTTCAACCATTTGGAGTCTATTTTTGTGTGTGGTGTAAGGAAATGGTCCAGTTTCATTCTTCTGCATGTGGCTGTCCAATTTTCCCAACACCATTTGTTGAAGAGACTGTCTTTGTTCCATTGGACATTCTTTCCTGCTTTGTCAAAGATGAGTTGACCATAGAGTTGAGGGTCCATTTCTGGGCTCTCTGTTCTGTTCTATGTGTCTGTTTTTGTGCCAGTACCATACTGTCTTGATAATTACTGCTTTGTAATAGAGCTTGAAGTCCAGAATTGTGATGCCGCCAGCTTTGCTTTTCTTTTTCAACATTCCTCTGGCTTTTCGGGGTCTTTTCTGGTTCCATACAAATTTTAGGATTGTTTGTTCCATTTCTTTGAAAAAAGTGGATGGTATTTTGATAGGGATTGCATTAAATGTGTAGATTGCTCTAGGTAGCATTGACATCTTCACAATATTTTTTCTTCCAATCCATGAGCATGGGACATTTTTACCTTTCTTTGTGTCTTCCTCAATTTCTTTCATGAGTATTTTATAGTTTTCTGAGTACAGATCCTTTGCCTCTTTGGTTAGATTTATTCCTAGGTAGCTTATGGTATTCGGTGCAATTGTAAATGGGATTGACTCCTTAATTTCTCTTTCTTCTGTCTTGTTGTTGGTGTATAGGAATGCCACTGATTTCTGTGCATTGATTTTATATCCTGCCACTTTACTGAATTCCTGTGAGAGTTCTAACAGTTTTGGGATGGAGTCTTTTGGCTTTTCCACATAAAGTATCATATCATCTGTGAAGAGTGAGAGTTTGACTTCTTCTTTGTCAATTTGGATGCCTTTTATTTCTTTTTGTTGTCTGATTGCTGTGGCTAGGACTTCCAATACTATGTTGAATAGCAGTGGTGATAGTGGACATCCCTGCCGTGTTCCTGACCTTAGGGGGAAAGCTCTCAGTTTTTCTCCATTGAGAATGATATTCGCTATGGGTTTTTCATAGATGGCTTTTATGATATTGAGGTATGTACCCTCTATACCTACACTCTGAAGTTTTAATCAAGAAAGGATGCTGTACGTTGTCAGATGCTTTTTCTGCATCTATTGAGAGGATCATATGGTTCTTATTCTTTCTTTTATTAATGTATTCTATCACACTGATTGATTTGTGGATGTTGAACCAACCTTGCAGCCCAGGAATAAATCCCCCTTGGTCGTGGTGAATAATCATTTTAATGTACTGTTGGATCCTATTGACCACTATATCATATCCAACAAAAAGATCTAACAGTTGTAAATATCCCTAACATGGGAGCAGCCAATTATATAAGGCAATTAATAATAAAAGCAAAAAAACACATGGACAACAATACAATAGTAGTAGGGGACTTTAACAACCCCCTCACTGAAATGGGCAGTTCATCTAAGCAAAAGATCAACAAGGAAATAAAGACTTTAAATGACACACTGGACCAAATGGACTTCACAGATATATTCAGAACATTCCATCCCAAAGCAAGAGAATGCAGATTCTTCTCTAGTGCTCATGGAACATTCTCCAGAATAGATTACATCCTAGGTCACAAATCAGGTCTCAACTGGTACCAAAAGACTGGGATCATCCCTGCATGTTTTCTGACCACAGTGCTTTGAAACTAGAACTCAATCACAAGAGGAAAGCCGGAAAGAACTCAAATACATTGAGGTTAAAGAGCATCCTACTAAAGAATGAATGGGTCAACCAAGAAATTAAAGAAGAATTTTAAAAATTCATGGAAACAAACGAAAATGAAAGCACAACTGTTCAAAATCTTTGGGATGCAGCAAAGGCAGTCCTAAGAGGAAAGTATATAGCAATACAACCCTTCCTCAAGAAACAAGAAAGGTCTCAAATACACAACCTAACCCTACACCTAAAGGAGCTGGAGAAAGAACAGCAAATAAAGCCTAAACCCAGCAGGAGAAGAGAAATAATAAAGATCAGAGCAGAAATCAGTGAAATAGAAACCAAAAGAACAGTAGAACAGATCAACGAAACTAGGAGCTGGTTCTTTGAAAGCATCAATAAGATTGATAAACCCCTGGCCAGACTTATCAAAAAATAAAGAGAAAGGACCCAAAGAAATAAAATCATGAATGAAAGAGGAGAGATCACAACCAACACCAAAGAAATACAAACAATTATAAGAATATATCATGAGCAACTATATGCCAGCAAATCAGATAATCTGGAAGAAATGGATGCATTCCTGGAGATGTATAAACAACCAAAACTGAACCAGGAAGAAATAGAAAACCTGAACAGACCTATAACCACTAAGGAAATTGAAGCAGTCATCAAAAATCTCCCAACAATCAAGAGCTCAGGGCCAGATGGCTTCCCAGGGGAATTCTACCAAACATTTAAAGAAAAATTAATACCTGTTCTTCTGAAACTGTTCCAAAAAATAGAAATGGAAGGAAAACTTCCAAACTCATTTTATGAGGCCAGCATTACCTTGATCCCAAAACCAGACAAAGACCCCATCAAAAAGGAGAATTACAGACCAATATCCCTGATGAACATGGATGCAAAAAATCTCATTCACATCATTTCTTAATCTAATTACATTATAGATTAAGTACGAACGTGGGCTCAGAGCTACTTTTGATAGTACCTATACTGGATGACTTTAAGTTAACTATTTCCCTTTTTGGCATCTCCACTTATTCATCATTATGAGAAAGGAATTGCATTGTACTAAAATATTTTTCCCACTAACTTGTGTCTCCTGCAAGTAGTGGAAGCTTTGAGGCCAATAAATAGATTAATTTGGGAAAAGAGCAGAATGGGATTAATGGCAGGATTAATTAAAGGGCCCTGAAACTTCACCAATATAAAAAGAAAAGAAAGAAACTATCTGGAAATAGAAGGAGGTGTAAAAAAAATTTACCAGAGTCCTTGTGAGGAAAAGTTCATTTGAAAAGACTAGTTTGAACAGCCACATAGGGTAGGGGTGATACCTCTAAGAAATATGTTAATAGAAGAGGAGCTTCCAATGTGTCTTCCAAGGAAAGCCAGTTAACTGGAGAGTTTTGTTTTACTGATTGGGGTTTGCTAGTTTGTCACCAAAGGTGAATTAATTGTTCAGGAAAATAAAGTCAATGCTGAAAACTGCCAACAGCCATGTTTTTCCATTTACATCTGTTTCCTGCATATACCTCAGACTATTTTCTAGGTAAATATTGAAGAAATATTTACTGTATATTGATTTGAAGGGTTGCCAAAGTATTAGGCTCTCTGGAATAAATCCAGGTTTGGTACAGCTCTAGGTGAGAAATTATGCCTTTTAGATTACTAAGCATTGTGTTTCCACATTTTACCCAAGTGAGGAGACAGAAGTGGGGCAAATCTTGATGTTCTTCCAATGTTTGCAAAGTAGTTTAGCATTGAATTCTAAGATATGTGCACAAATTTGAGTTATCTGGTAAAATGCAACATCATCTCCCAGCAAAGAGAACACTGAGAAAGAATGTGATCCTGGCAGTGTAAAGAAGGAAAGGATATGACTAAGGGCATTGATGACCAAAGGCATTGACTGTGACCCTTGGAATAAATTTGATAACTCAGAGCAATAATATATAACCTCAAAAGTGAGAAGGCTGAAGATATGATCATGTGTTTCTAGGACAGTGATAGACCTAGAAGTAAAATGTCAATATTTATCTTTGCTAAAAGAACAGTAGTTTAGGGGATAGCTGGGCTAATCAGGGGCAGTTGTTGTAAATATCACTTATTCTATTATATGTTTTCTAGAAAGGAACACATACAAACTAATTTGGTTGTTCGGTGCAATGAAAAGAGTCATCAGAATGCATTTTTAATCCAAATAGATCTCTTGTGAAATTTTTTTCTGGAGATAGTCTAATGACCCAAACTTAGAATCTATAGATAATTTTCGAATCAGTAGAAAACTCTGAGATGGAAAACATCTTTACTTAGTGCCACTTTCCTCTGTAATAGAGAAAACAAGGTTGTAGTTTGGTGGGGTTTTTTGATTGTTTTGTTTTTAACTTGAAGAAAAGGTTGAAATCTATTTTTTTAAAGATTTTATTTATTTTATTATTTGGGGAGGAACATGACAGGGGGAGAAGGGCAGAGGGAGAGGAAGAGAAAGAAGCAGAGTCCCCACCAAGCAGGGAGCCCAACACAGGGCTCCATCCCAGGACCCTGGGATCATGACCTGAGCCAAAGGCAGATGCTCAACTGACTGAGCCACCAGGCACTCCTGAAATTTATTTTAAATAATATCTATATTCTTACTGTTCTACAAGAGAACTTTCTTTTCCTGTGTTTTCAGAATGTTGTCTCTCAATTTTTAAACTTTTCAGTCACTCCCTTTAGAACAGAATAAATGATAAAGAACACTCTAGACTATTAGCAGAACTAACCTGGTTCTTTAATGCTTTTTATTCCTAGATAAACTACTTTTACTTACTTTATTTGATTTTAAAGATTTATTTATTTATTTATTTTAGAGAGAGGGAGTCTGTGCACAAGGGGGAGGGGCAGAGAGAGAGGGAGAGAGAGAATCTCCAGCAGACTCCCCTGAGTGAGGAGCCTGACATGGGGCTCTATCCCAAGATCCTGAGATCATGACCTGAGCCAAAATCAAAAGCCAGATGCTTAACTGACTGGCCACCCAGGTACCCCTACTTTTACTTATTTTAAGCCTAGTTTTTCTTTTTGTGGAATGGAGATAGTACCCTTCCTAATTCATGGCAATCATATGAAAAATTGAAATAAGAAAGTATCAAGTCATCTATACATTTACTTGGAAAAAATATTGTCTTTAAGATCAAAGACTGGATCTATCAATTCTTTAGTGCTTTATATTATGTAAACAATAAATAAATCCTTGATGAAGATGATGATGAAGATGATGATGGCAATAATCATAGTGATTATCAAAATCAGAGTGAATCAATGTATGGATAATCATTTTCTAAACTATAAGGCTCTGTAAGATGAAAGGTGCAATGTTGAAATGGATCTGAGTTGTCATCAGCAATCGTAGATTATTACTGATGTTAATATTATTCACATGTATATGTAACAATTGGTCTTTCATCACCTTATTTTGCAAGTATTCCAAGATAAACGTGTGCCACCCTGAGTTCTTTAGAACAAAAGTTAAGTGGAGAGTCATCAGCAATTTAGCAACCTCAGTATTATTAAAGTTGTGAAAACAATCAAATACAGACTTAAAAGCAACTAAATCTGCTATATTTGCAAGCTCAAAATGTTGCCTTTAAAAACTGCATATATACGCTGGTTTTATTTTCAAAGGTCCAAAGAGGGACAGATTTTGCCCCTGAACATTATTATTAATAGTTTGGGGAGTAAAATAACTAGAATATGTCACATACATAAGTCAGAGTCATTTGAATGTGTAATATGTATTTTAGCATCATTAGCATATTCACACTGTCTGATGTTTGCCAAGGATTCATGAACTGGGCTCTCAAAAAATTACCCAAGCATGCTTTACAGAAAAGCAATGCAAAAGTGGTGAGGAATCCAAAAGGTCAAAATAAAGTATTTCTACCAAATGCAGCCAGCATGTCTCAAAGCACTAGATTTGTAACAGGATAATCTGAGTTAAATACTTGAAAATGAATGCAGATGGAAGGACTGTGAATGTGGCCAGGGGCAGGAAATTTCCAAGTGTAGTGCTCTCACATTACTGTTATTGATACTTAAAAAGTGAAAGTGCTTCAGAGCAGCTCCACACATACTCCACACATCAACATACATGACTCCTCAATCCCACAAAGAATGTCTATTGCTAAAACAGGGTACCATACAAACACATACCCTAATAAATAAAAATTGATACCTAGGTGAATGGAAGCTAATGAACCTCTCCAGAGTTCTAGCAACTACAGGAATCTGAGCCAGTGGGACACTTCCTTTATGAACAATTGTTTGACAAGTCAACGGAGATCTCATGGTTTGGTAATGGTTGGTTGCCATTAAGACAAAAGACTGTTGAGTCTGGCGTCTCAGCCCACAACTGTAATATGTATAAAATTTGTTTATACTTTTAAATATAAGCCCACCATCTATCCTGAAAGACAGTAGTAGTGAAGTCTGCTGACCACTGGACAGATTAAGCAATGATTAGAATTGATGCTAAACAGATAAAAAATATTGTTAATGAGGGGTACTTGGCTGACTCAGTCGGTAGAGCATATGACTCTGGACCTCAGGGTTGTAAGTGTGAGCCCCACATTGGGTGCAGAGATTACTTAACAGTAAAATATTTAAAAAATATATATCGTTAATGAATTTTCTAACACCTTTTCAGAGCACATTTGGGCCTCTCACCTCATTGATACAGTTGTTGTGGAAGCTAACAGGTAGTGCTTTTTGTTGTCAGTGTTCTCAAGACTGGTAGATTTTTACACCAGTTTTTGTTTTGGTAACAGACTCCAGTGAAAGTAACCATCATCAACAAATAAATAAGCCACTGATTTGATCACAGAAGTCAACACAGCCACAATCACATGCAAACATGAGGTATATGTATATTATTCATACACAATCATACAGATTCATTCTCCGAGGTCAAGAGAGATCAGAACATTTTCATTTTCTGACATCCCTGGCATATGAAAAATTAGGAAAGGCCAACACCAGGATAGCAAAAATTATAAGATGTTTCAAATGTTTACATGTAACAAACCAATGTCTGATGAAAGTCTTTTTTCAATTCTTGTCACTATCTCTGCAACTAAATATTATATCTTATTTGAAGATGACATCAGAAACTGACTGATTGTGACTGCCAGGCTTCCCTTATGATATGGGATTTGATTTTCAAATATGAGTATAGTAAGAATAATAGTCAAATACTTTATGCAAATATCATTATATAGGGAGGAATAATAAACAAATAGAAAATACTGTTTGAAAGTCACACACACACAAAAGCCAAGGCTGAGGAAGAGGAATAAATATTTAAAGTATTGAAAGCATAATATTTGAAAGTGACTTCTCATTTTTAATGATTCTCTAACAGTGTATCATGTATTATAGTCATTGGAATACATGTCCTGCAACGTGAAGACAAGGACAGTGTATTAAGCACGTAAAACAAGCAAGTGCTGGAGTTACAAAGGCAAAACAGACATCACCCCATACCATGTCTTACCACTGCCTGGTATGTTGTGGATGCTTGAACAAATATTGTTATATGAATGAATGAGTGAGTAAATGAATGCTAGCCTTATTGCAATGTTAGGTGACAAGGTGATTTTGTTATTGTATTTTGTAGCCCACCAGACCTTTCCCTTCTCGTGATGAAGTCAGAGAATCTCCAGCACAGGCTGAGTCTCTAGTGCTTTTTCTCTTAATAGACCTTGTTTCTGCTGAGGAGGCAGTTCTTGGTTTGTTGGTCTAAGAGGAGGTATTCAGTAGTAGTCTGAGGCTGCAGCTTTCATGAGATATGTAATCAATTTTGCATTGAATGCATGAACTCTCGCTAAGGGTGTGTACTGCATGAAACCTAGGCTTGAATCCAGTGCTTTGTGAAAACTATTCAACTTTCAAGATACAGTGAGCCAAGACCGCATCTTTTCAGTATTTCACTGCCTTCAGAGATGACCCAGTTATTATTCAGGGGTGGGTCTAATGGTCCCTGAAGATCTAGTTCCCTAATGCCTGACATGTTTAAGAAGACTAACAATAGATGCATAAAACCCCAGGGAATTCACTCAAGATGTAAGTCCATTTCCTCTGGCATTCCTATGCCAGAACTCTCTGGGGGAAGAGCTCTGACATACAACATGCACATATCTAATTTTCTGACAGATTCAAGTAACAAATACCGAACAGTATCACATTATTTGATTGAATTAGGCTGTTTATTTTTTTTTTCTCTATGCCAAGTAGATACTAACAATTTAGTCCTTCATACCTTAGAACCAAGGCATCCAGACACCCAACTCATATATATATATATATTTGTAGTAACAGAATAATCACAAAAATTAAAGCCTGTTCTATCATATTTCCTCCATGAAAAGTCCTTATATTTTGAGGGAAGTGTAGTCAAACAGTAGTCTCTGTCACAAAGAGAGACAAATATTGGAAACTTCTGCACATACTGAGAAGTAGTCTTTCAGCACTCCTTCTAAGACTGATTTCAGTGGGCTGGGAGATTTCTCTTAGAACAGCAGGAAATGAAATTAGTCGCATAGGCCACAGTAAAATATGCTTATTTAGCACAAAATGGTAAGAAAAGGGGTGGCAATGATTCACTGTGACTACTGGGAATGATTTTTGGGAAGAATACAAATCATAAGTAAAGAAGTTTTATTTGAAAGTATTTAAGAAGCCATTATAGACAATGAAGAGTAAAAAATAAACAAATAAATAAATGATAAAGTGGAAAGTACTTGAAAACCGATGAATAACAAATGAAGCTTATGCACATAATAATAGGTTGTAGCAAAGTTGCAGGAGTAGTCTGTCAATATTAAGGAGAAGGACAAATACATTTATGCTTAGCTATTTGAAGAATAAATCCATGTGTGTATTTTTATCACTCCTCCAAAAGAATAAAAGGGTGCACTTAGTAAGCAAGTTAGGGTTTTATGGTCCTAATCAGGGTCAAAGTTTTAACAATAAGTCAAATGCTAACATACACAAAAGGGCCCTGCACAGCAATAACATTAGTTAAAAATGTGAAATTTTCCTGAGCTGGTACAATTTCCCAACAAACACATTATGCTTAAATTGTATTCAGAACTTAAATTACCAAGACCGAACAGAAAATGCTTCTAGCTAAGACTGCTTCATGGTATCTTGGGTTGTAAATTTCTCAGAAAGAAGTTTTCTAATATGCTAGTTTTCATTTTCTCTCTCTCTCTCTCTTTTTTTTTTTGGCAGTAGAGAATGTACCCTTTTCCATTGACCTAAAAAAAGAACAACACTATTCTTCAATAATTACTTTAAAACCAGCTCAGAAAATGTGCTGCTCTTGACTTGTAGGTCTAGAATAACTTTAATGTAAGAGGTTTTAAGACATTCAATTAAAAACTCCAGAGATTATATTTTTTCAGAACTCAGTGCCATAACATATAACCAGATGTTACGTGTTGTTACTTCTCTAGCACTTTAACTATACGAACATCTTTTATATGAAGAGTTCAGATTGTGGTTCTGTGCAGTTTGGTTCACTTCCTGTAAGTTTTTGTAAGATAGGGTGACAAGTAAGAGTGATTTCATGCTGAGATGTGGAGTCTGGGGTTTCAAGTATCTTCTTTAACCATAGCCTAGTTTTGGTTTTTTGTTTTGTTTTGTTTTGTTTTGTTGTTGTTTTAATCTCAAAAGCAATGTTATTGAAGAACAAGTTGCAAATTACTCAGGAATTATTTCTACTTACATACTAAACTGTTTCCTAACTTAGATATAAGTGCAATTATATATTGCCATTCATAATCCTAACCGTGAAATAAGCTACATGGAAGCTTGCTCTGTCTTACTCAATGTATAACAACCACACTGTAATTCTGGAAATAAATTGAGCACATAATAAATGTTACAAGCTTAAAGAGATTTGAGAGAACACTAATTACTGTGGTTTTCAAATTGTACCTTCTTGAACCTCTGCAGAAGGGAGCAGGTTGAAGGAGGAGGCCAGCAGTTGTGATTTTAAGACATCCCTCCTTCAAAGATATCACACATGAAAATGCACCCATGTGAATAAAATATTTGAAATAATTTTGTAACTTTATTGGTGAAAATGAGTGGCTATAAGAAATTCATTTAATTTATTGCCTGTGATTCCTCAGCAATCATAATGCATATTCAGGAATTCTTGCAAAGTGAAAATAGTCTAATCCATACAATGTTCTCATAAGTGATGAAACTTTTGTGAATAGTTAACAAAATATGTTCACAAATATTCAATCAAATATTTATCAGTTTATCTTTTGAAGGTTTTTGGTTTTTGTTTTGGAGACTTACACATGTTTTTTGATTCTCAAATCTTCTGAAGGTGCTAAAAGTTTATAGGTCCTAGGCTTATGATGCCTAACAGTAAAATGGCTCTTCTCTCATCTCCACTTTAACAAGAACAGACCAAATTTGAACTATCTTACACAATAGACATTCAGTAAAAAGCAATGTTTGGAGTTAGCAAACTGATACAGAACTTTTTCGCCTACCAGATGTGGAAACAGAATAACATAAGCCCCATTTTGAAATGAGAATTCAGGAGACCAGAAAAGTGGGACATTTATGAAAGAAATGAGCTTATTTTTAGGGACAATTATAAAGTCATCACCTGGACATTTCATTTATTCATATTCAATGTAGTAAACTGCCTTTGCTTCAGAATATGTAAATTATCTTTGGGATTTGAATGCTGGCTAGCTAAATTACTTGGGCTATTTTTTTTAAATCCTATTCAGACTTATTCTCCTATACCATATTCTTTCTCATGAGGTTTCAGGTCCCCAAGTCTCCTGACATCTATAGTCTGAGAAGGTATAAGTGCTCTAAGATGAGCATGAGGCATATTTTTATCTATTAGAGTAGAAATTCAAATGCCATATTTTGTAGATAATAAATGCTCTGAAATATATTTTCAATAATTGCAAGAAGTCATAAAACATAGCTAGTGTAGTATGTAGTAACAGTTCATAAAGTGACCCTGTAAGATGCAAATGATTTCCCAATAAACTCTGCCTTCTTCCTCATCTTGAGTTAAGAACTTTATTTAACACTCCTCCTAAATTCTGTGTGAAAACCTGAAATATGACTTTGATCATCTCACTCCTGGTTATATTAAAGTAATATGCTTGTGCTTTAAATGTTTCTAAAAGAAAATTCATCCTTTCTAGAGTATGAAACATCATCTAGATACTCTACAATTTCTTGCACTCAGAATTACTGAAATGTTAGTAAAGAAAATGAAATGATCAAACACCAAGGGAAAAAATGCAGATTATAGAAACAGATCCGGTACTGTTGAGATATTGGGATTGTCAGACAGGGATTTTATAATAACTGTAATTGGGAAGGGAGGAATTCTGTATCCATTAGCTTAATTTCCCTTCAGTAAAAAACTATAAGTCTATGAAAGTAGGGAATGATAATAGGTGAACTCTGTATTTACCTGAACTTTCCCTAAGTACACATTCCAGTTCACTATGACAAACAGGGGAAGAAATCAAGCATAAAGAGACAGGGCTGAGGAAATGGAGACTGGAATTCAGGACTCCCAGAGAGGCTTGAGACTGAGGGGAAAATACCCAAAAGGACTCAACCACAGATCAGTAAGTTCCAAATATGAGTGCAAATTCATCTCATTACCTTGGCTGAGTCCTAAACTGCAAATGTGCATGATGAAAAAAAATTTAAATTGTAAAGCAGCATCTGAAAAGCTAAAAAGCTAATCAGAGATTTTAGCAGTTGTCCAATGTTAGGATGATAGAGTTTGAGTTAAAATTTTGTCAACTTAAAAGTTCTTGGTAAATGCGTTGAGCTTTCCACTGAAACTCCAGAAGGTCCATTACTCAAGAGTGAGAAATACATCCAAGGAAAAACAACTAGAACTAATGGTAAACTGAAGAAATACACTTTAACAAGTCTAAAATTGAGACTCGGGGCACCTGGGTGGCTCAGTTGTTAAGCATCTGCCTATGACTCAGGTCATGATCACAGGGTCATGAAATGACCCTGTGTTGAGCCCCGCATCAGGCTCCATGCTCAGCAGGAAGCCCCGCATCAGGCTCCATGCTCAGCAGGAAGCCTGCTTCTCCCTCTCCAACTCGCTCTGCTGTGTTCCCTCTCTTGCTGTGTCTCTGGCTGTCTAATAAATAAAATCTTTTAAAAAATAAAAATAATAAATAAATAAATAAATAAAATTGAGCATCAATATGATTAAAGGGAACTGCCAATAAATTAACTTTCTCTCACAATAAAATTCAACACTTTTTTTTAAAAGATTTTATTTATTTATTTGAGAGAGAGAGAATGAGAGAGAGCACATGAGAGGGAGGAGGGTCAGAGGGAGAAGCAGACTCCCTGCCGAGCAGGGAGCCCGATGTGGGACTCGATCCAGGGACTCCAGGATCATGACCTGAGCCGAAGGCAGTCGCTTAACCAACTGAGCCACCCAGGCGCCCTAAAATTCAACACTTTTAAAGGAAAATAATGAGATAAAAAATATGCAAAATCCACAATGTACAACACAGAATAAAAATTTCTAGACTTGCAAAGAAGTAGAGAACTATGACCCCATAATCAGGAGAAAAGAGAGCTAGTGGAGACATACACACAAATGATCCAGATGTTAGAATTGATAGGCGAGACATCCAAAAGAATTATTATAAGTAGGTTAAAGAATACACAGAGATGGATGAACAAAATGAGGGAAGACATGGAGAATTTCAAGAGAAAATGCAAAGTTTTAAAGAATATATAGAAATTCTAGATTTGAAAAATGTAATAGCAGAAATGCAAATTCATTGGACATGCTTTACAGAACACTGGACACAAAGAAAGAAAGGATCAGTGAAATGAAATATAGGGCAATAGAAATTATTAAGATTTAATTACAGATAAAACAAAAAATTTAAGGGTGCCTGGGTGGCTCAGTTGGTTAAGCGACTGCCTTCGGCTCAGGTCATGATCCTGGAGTCCCAGGATCGAGTCCCGCATCGGGCTCCCTGCTCGGCAGGGAGTCTGCTTCTCCCTCTGACCCTCCCCCCTCTCATGCTCTCTCTATCTCATTCTCTCTCAAATAAATAAATAAAATCTTTAAAAAAAATAAATTTAAAACAATAGAAGAGCTTTTTAATAAATGGTACTAGAAAATGGACAAAATACAAAAAAAGTAAAAGAATCTAAACACTGATCTTAAATATTTCACAATAATTAACTCAAAGTAAATCTGAGGACTATATATAAAATCCAAATCTATAAGACTCCTAGATGATAATATGGGAAAAAATATACATTTGTTTAAGTCCATAGAATGCTCAACACCAAGAGGGAATCCTAAGATAAACTATGGACTTTGAGTGGTCATGATCTGTCAGTTTAAGTTCATCAACTGTAACAGAAATTTCTTTCTTTTTTTTTAAGATTTTATTTATTGGGGCGCCTGGGTGGCTCAGTCGTTAAGCGTCTGCCTTCGGCTCAGGTCATGGTTCCAGGGTCCTGGGATCGAGCCCCGCATCGGGCTCCCTGCTCGGCCGGGAGCCTGCTTCTCCCTCTCCCACTCCCCCTGCTTGTGTTCCCCTCTCTCGCTGTGTCTCTCTCTGTCAAATAAATAAAATCTTAAAAAAAAAAAAAAGATTTATTTATTTGAGAGAGAGAGCGAGTGAGCATGAAGTGGGGGAGGGGCAGAGGGAGAGGGAAAGGCAGACTCCCCACTGAGCAAGGAGCCCAACATGTGTCTCAATCCCAGGACCCCAGGACCATGACCTGAGCCAAAGGCAGACACTTAACTAACTGAGCCACCCAGGTGCCCCTGTAACAGAAATTTCTACAAAAAAAGATTTAATAGAATTTGTTTCCAGGAGACCCACACTAAAAGGAGATTCTTCTTTCCAGGCTGAAGTGAAAAAATTTAAAATATCTTCAAGAATATAGCATGTGACTAAATTAGATCAGACTTTAAAAATAATATTTAGAAGACTATTGTCTGTTTAAGGAAATATTTTTAAAAATATGTTGTAGGATTAAAAATATATGTAGAAGTAAAACATATGACAAAGAGAGAACAACTAAAAAGACAGTGAAGAAGATAAAATTAAATATTAAACAACTATAGTCAACCCAAAATGAGGAAATGAAAGAACAAAGAAAAGATGGGTCACTTGGAAAACAAATAGCAAGATAATATACTTAAGCTAACCAGGTATATAACTACATAAAATATAAATGGAATTATACTACAATTTAAAGACAGAAATTGTCCAACTGAATTTAGAAAAAGAGAAAGATTTTGCATTTACATGAGATGCAGTTTAAGAATCAAAGACACAAATAAGATGAAAGTGAAAGGATAGGAAAAAATGTATTATTATGGAAGAAGGAAGAAGAGTAAGAACGAAAGGTGGGAAGGAGGAAGAAGAAAGCAACAAGAGGTGTTATCAGAAATAAGTATCATTTTACAATGATAAAAGAATCAAGCAGAAGGAGATAGCAATTCCAAATGTGTATATATCTTGTAGCCAAGCTTTAAAACACAAAACCAAAAATGACAGAACAGGATGAATTTTTTAAAACCACAATCATAATGATACAGATAGAAAATATTTGTCCAACACTGTTAACCATCTTGACATTATTTATATTTATATGCAACAACTATGAAGTGATAAAATTATTTTCCAATCATATGGACCATTCACCAAGATAGACCATATATGGGGATTCATTTTTTGAGTCTCACTCAATAAATTCACCTAGATTAAAATCTTAGTATGTTCTTAGGTGAAAATGGAATTAAAATCAAAATCAATAATAAAAAAATAATAGAAAAAACCCTAAATATATGGTTTTCAAGCCACACAGTTCTAAATAGACCATGGATCAAAGAAGAAGCCAAAATAGAAATAATTATTTTGAACCAAGTGGTGATGGAAATATAATGTATCAAAATCTGTAGATGTAACTCAAGATACATTTTTCAGAGAAATTTACAAATATAACCACATATATTAAAAAGAAATTTTAAAATCAGCAATCTAAGCATCAACTCAAGACACCAGAGGCAAAACAAGTAAAATCAAAGTAGAAAGCATAACATTTTAAGCACATACAAAAATCAATGAAATAGAAAGTAGACCAGTAATGGAAAAGAATCATCAAAAAAAAAAAGTTGGATCCTTGAAGAGATTAATAAAATTGATACACATCAATAAAAGCTGATCAAAAACAAAATAGATGAAACACAAATCACCAATATCAGGATTAAAAGAGGAGATATGACAATAGCTTCAACAGACATTAAAAGTATAGTAAGGAAGAAAACATCACGAAAATGCTACCCTGCCCAAATAATGAACAAAAGCTGGATGAACTACAAAATCATAACTCTTTCTGAGCACATCAGAGACCTGTGTTGTATGTAACTGAATGAACTGAATTCCTGAAGTGTAAAGTCCCTCCAAGAAGAGATTGGACATAATGAACTATTTCACCCTTAGCAGAGCAAGGACCAGGGTTTACCATTGTGGTGGGTGGGGAAACAAAAGCTAAAATTTTAGTGAATTCTTAAAGGAAAAGTGTGGGTTTAGCCCATGAGTTCCAATTAATTTTGGCCCCAATCTATTTTTTTTTTAAGTTTAACTTTCCCCTATCAGTTTATTTCAATCCTTTTTTTTTTAATTAACATATAATGTATTATTTCTTTCAGGGGTACAGGTCTGTGATTCATCAGTCTTACACAATTCACAGCACTCACCATAGCACATACCCTCCCCAGTGTCCATCACCCAACCACCCCACCCCACTCCTCCCCCTCCCCTCCAGCAACCATCAGATTGTTTCCTGAGATTAAGAGTCTTTTATGGTTCGTCTCCCTCTCTGGTTTTGTCTTGTTTCATTTTTCCCTCCCTTCCCCTATGATCCTCTGCCTTGTTTCTCAAATTCATAATATCACTGAGATCATATGATACTTGCCTGTCTCTAATTGACTTATTTCGCTTAGCATAATACCCTCTAGTTCCATCCACGTTGTTGCATATGGCAAGATTTCATTTTTTTGATGGCTGCATAATATTCCATTGTGCAAATATCTCTCTCTCTCTCTCTCTCTATATATATATATACATATATATATGCCACATCTTCTTTATCCATTCATCTATCAATGGACATCAAGGCCCTTTCCATAGTTTGGCTATAGTGGACATTGCTGCTATAAACAATGGGGTGCAAGTGCCCCTTCAGATCACTACATTTGTTTCTCTGGGATAAATACCCACTAGTGCAATTGCTGGGTCGTGCGGTAGCTCTATTTTCAACTTTATGAGGAACCTCCATAATATTTTCCAGAGTGGCTGCACCGGCTTGCATTCTCACCAACAGTGTAGAAGGGTTCCCCTTTCTCCACATCCTCACCAACATGTCATTTCCTGACTTGTTAATTTTAGCCATTCTGACTGGTGTGAAGTGGTATCTCATTGAGATTTTGATTTGTAGTTCCCTGATGCCAGGTGATGTTGAACACTCTTTCATGTGTCTGTTGGCCATTTGGATGTCTTCTTTGCAAAAATGTCTGTTCATGTCTTCTGCCCATTTCTTGATTGTATTATTTGTTCTCTGGGTGTTGAGTTTGATAAGTTCTTTATAGATTTTGGATACTAGCCCTTTATCTAATATGTCATTTGCAAATATCTTCTCCCATTCTCTTGGTTGTCTCTTGGTTTTGTTGACTGTTTCCTTTGCTGTGCAAAAGCTTTTTATCTTGATGAAGTCCCAATAGTTCATTTTTGCCCTTGCTTCCCTTGCCTTTGGCAATGTTTCTAGGAAGAAGTTGCTGCAGCTGAGGTCGAAGAGGTTGCTGCCTGTGTTCTCCTCTAGGATTTTGATGGGTTCTTGTCTCACATTTAGGTCTTTTATCCATTTTGAGTCTATTTTTGTGTGTGGTATGAGGAAATGGTCTAGGTTCATTCTTTTGCATGTGGCTATCCAATTTTCCCAACACCATTTGTTGAAGAGACTGTCTTTTTTCCACTGGACATTCTTTCCTGCTTTGTCGAAGATCAGTTGACTATAGAGTTGAGGGTCCATTTCTGGGCTCTCTGTTCTGTTCCATTGATCTGTGTGTCTGCTTTTGTGCCAGTACCATACTGTCTTGATGATGACAGCTTTGTAATAGAGCTGGAAGTCCAGAATTGTGATGCCACCAGCTTTGCTTTTCTTTTTCAACATTCCTCTGGCTTTTCGGGGTCTTTTCCGGTTCCATACAAATTTTACGATTATTTGCTCCATTTCTTTGAAAAAAGTAGATGGTATTTTGATAGGGATTGCATTAAGTGTGTAGATTTCTCTAGGTAGCATTGACATTTTCACAATATTTTTTCTTTCAATCCATGAGCATGGAACGTTTTTCCATTTCTTTGTGTCTTCTGCAATTTCTTTCATGAGTATTTTATAGAGTTCTGAGTACAGATTCTTTGCCTCTTTGATTAGATTTATTCCTGGGTATCTTATGGGTTTTGATGCAATTGTAAATGATGTGATTCCTTAATTTCTCTTTCTTCTCTCTTGTTGTTGGTGTATAGAAATGCCACTGATTTCTGTGCATTGATTTTATATCCTGCCACTTTACTGAATTCCTGTATGGGTTCTAGAAGGTTTGGGGTGGGGTCTTTTGGGTTTTCCACATAAAGTATCATATCATCTGCAAAGAGTGAGCATTTGACTTCTTCTTTGGTGATTCAGATGACTTTTCTTTTTGTTGTCTGTTTGCTGAGGCTAGGAATTCTAGTACTATGTTGAATAGTAGTAGTGATAGTGGACATCCCTGCCATGTTCCTGACCTTAGGGTGAAAGCTCTCAGTTTTTCCCCATTGAGAATGATACTCGCTGTGGGTTTTTCATAGATGGCTTTTATGATATTGAGGTATGTACCCTCTATACCTTCACTGTGAAGAGTTTAAATCAAGAAAAGATGCTGTACTTTGTCAAATGCTTTTTCTGCATCTATTGAGAGGATCATATGGTTCTTATTCTTTCTCTTATTAATGTATTGTATCACATTGATTAATTTGCAGATCTTGAACCAACCTTGCAGCCCAGGGATAAATCCCACTTGGTCATGGTGAATAATCCTTTTAATGTACTGTTGGATCCTATTGGCTAGTATTTTGGTGAGAATTTTTGCATCCATGTTCATCAAGGATATTGGTCTGTAATTCTCCTTTTTGATGGGGTTTTTGCCTGGTTTGGGGATCAAAGTAATGCTGGCCTCATAAAATGAGTTTGGAAGTTTTCCTCCCATTTCAATTTTTTGGAGTAGTTTCAGAAGAATAGGTATTAATTCTTCTTTAAGAGATGGGAAGCCATCTGGCCCTGGGCTCTTGATTGTTGGTAGATTTTCGATTACTGCTTCAATTTCCTTAGTGGTTATGGGTCTGTTCAGGTTTTCTATTTCTTCCTGGTTCAGTTTTGGTTGTTTATACATCTCTAGGAATGCATCCATTTCTTTCAGATTGTCTAATTTGCTTGGCATATAGTTGTTCATAATATGTTCTTATAATTGTTTTTGTTTCTTTGGTGTTGGTTGTGATCTCTCCTCTTTCATTCATGATTTTATTTATTTGGATCCTTTTTCTTTTCTTTTTGATAAGTCTGGCCAGGGTTTATCAATCTTATTGATGCTTTCAAAGAACCAGCTCCTAGTTTCATTGATCTGTTCTACTGTTCTTTTAGTTTCTATTTCATTGATTTCTGCTCTGATCTTTATTATTTCTCTTCTCCTGCTGGGTTTAGACTGACTTTGCTGTTCTTTCTCTAGCTCCTTTAGGTGTAGGGTTGGGTTGTGTATTTGAGACCTTTCTTGTTTCTTGAGGAAGGCTTGTATTGCTGTATACTTTCTTCTTAGGGCTGCCTTTACTGCATCCCAAAGATTTTGAATAGTTGTGTTTTCATTTTCATTTGTTTCCATGAATTTTTTTAATTCTTCTTTAATTCCTTGGTTGACCCATTCATTCTTTAGTAGGATGCTCTTTAGCTTCCATGTATTTGAGTTCTTTCTGACTTTCCTCTTGTGATTGAGTTCTAGTTTCAAAGCACTGTGGTTTGAAAATATGCAGGGAATGATCCCACTCTTTTGGTACCAGTTGAGACCTGATTTGTGACCTGGGATGTGATCTATTCTGGAGAATGTTCCATGTGCACTAGAAAAAATGTGTATTCTGTTGCTTTAGGGTGAATGTTCTGAATATATCTGTGAAGTCCATCTTGTCCAGTGTGTCATTTAAAGTCTTTATTTCCTTGTTGATCTTTTGCTTAGATGAACTGTCCATTTCAGTGAGGGGGTTGTTAAAATCCCCTACTATTATTTTATTATTGTCAATGTGTTTCTTTGATTTTGTTATTAATTGGCTTATATAATTGGCTGCTCCTATGTAGGGGCATAGATACTTAAAATTGTTAGATCTTCTTGTTGGATAGATACTTTAAATATGATATAGTGTCCTTCCTCATCTCTTATTATAGTATTTGGTTTAAAATCTAATTTGTCTAATATAAGGATTGCCACCCCAGCTTTCTTTTGGTGTCCATTAGCTTGGTAAATGGTTTTCCAGCCCCTCACTTTAAATCTGGAGGTGTCTTTGGGTCTAAAATGAGTTTCTTGCAGACAGCATATCAATGGGTCTTTTTTTTTTTTTATTCAATCTCATACTCTTTGTCTTTTGATTGGGGAATTTAGCCCATATAAGTTCAGGGTAACTATAGAAAGATATGAATTTTGTGCCATTGTATTGCCTGTAAGGTGACTGTTCCTGTATATTGTCTGTGTTACTTTCTGGTCTATGTTGCTTTTAGGGTCTCTCTTTGCTTAGAACTCCCCTTTCAATATTTCTTGTAGGGCTGGTTTTGTGTTCGCAAATTCTTTTAGTTTTTGTTTGTCCTGGAAGCTTTTTATCTCTCCTTGTATTTTCAGTGACAGCCTAGCTAGATATTGTATTCTTGGCTGCATATTTTTCTTGTTTAATGCCCTGAATATATCATGCCAGTCCTTTCTGGCCTGCCAGGTCTCTGTGGATAGGTCTGCTGCCAATCTAATATTTCTGTATTGTAGATTATAGACCTCTTGTCCCAAGCTGCTTTCAGGATTTTCTCTTTGTCTCTGAGGTTTGTAAGTTTTGCCATTAAATGTTGGGGTGTTGACCTATTTTTATTGATTTTGAGAGGGGTTCTCTCTGCCTCCTGGATTTTAATGCTGTTTCACTCCCCAAATTAGGGAAGTTCTCTGCTATAATTTCCTCCAATGTACCTTCTGCCCCCCCTCTCTTTCTTCCCTTTCTGGGATCCCAATTATTCTAATATTGTTTCATCTTGTGATATCACTTATCTCTCAAATTCTCCCCTCATGATCTAGTAGTTGTTTATCTCTCTTTTTCTCAGCTTCTTTATTCTGCATCATTTTGTCTTCTATATCACTAATTCTCTCTTCTGCCTCATTTATCCTAGCAGTTAGAGCCTCCATTTTTTATTGCACCTCATTAATAGCCTTTTTTATTTCGACTTGGTTAAACTTTAGTTCTTTTATTTCTCCAGAAACAGATTCTCTAGTATCTTCTATGCTTTTTTCAAGCTCAGCTAGTATCTTTATGAATTTATTTATTTTTCTGACAGAGAGAGACACAGCCAGAGAGGAAACACAAGCAAGGAGAGTGGGAGAGGGAGAAGCAGGCTTCCCACGGAGCAGGGAGCCCTATGTGGACCTTGATCCCAGGACCCTGGGATCATGACCTGAGCTGAAGGCAGATGCTTAACGACTGAGCCACCCAGGCGCCCCCCAGGTAGTATCTTTATAATCATCATTCTGAACTCTTGTCTGACATCTTACTAATGTCCATATTGATTAGGTCCCCGGCAGTCGGTACTGCCTGTTTTTCTTTTTTTTTTTTTTTAGGTGAGTTTTTCCTTCTTGTCATTTTGTCCAGAGGGGAATAGATGAATGAGAGAACAAAATGATAAAAGGGTTACAAGGACCCCAGAAAAATATACACTAAACAAATCAGAAGAGACCCGAAACGGGAAAAAGAAAGAGAGAGAAAAAAAAAATATGATCAGGCTGGTGAATAGCACAGAGCCACACACTAGATTTTGGGTGTATTTTGGTCTATTAGAAGAAACTGCCTCCCAAAATTTAAAAGAAAGGAAAACTTATATATACACAAAAATAAGGGAAAATACGTTGAAGGGATGGAATATGACTGTAAATATGAAAACTTAACAAGATTTTTAAAAAGGAATTGATAAGGTAAGAAATTGGTTAAACAAAGAAAGAAAAAAAATTTTTTAAAAAGTAGAGAATATGATCAGGCGGGACACTAGAACAAAGCCATACACTAGATTCAGGGTATATGTTGTTCTGATAGAAGAAACTATATCCCAAAATTTTAAAGAAACAAAAACTTATATATATACCAAAAATAAAATTAAATATAATGAAGGAATAGAATATGAATGTAAAATGAAAATTAAAAAAGATTTTAAAAAAGGAATTGATAAGATAAGATGTTGCTTGTAAAAGGAAAGAAGAAAAATTTTTTAAAAAATAGAAAAATAAAAAATAAAGAAAATTTAAAAAACTAACTTTGAAAGACTAAAGAATCATGGGGGAAAAGCCAGGAATTCTAAGTGCTGTATTCCCCTAGAGCTGGAGTTTTGCAGTTCTCATTGATAGTAAAGTAGGTCTTGGCTGGATGTTTTTTTAGATCTCCTGGGGGAGGGGCCTGTTGCAGTGATTCTCAAATGTCTTTGCCAGAGGCGGAATTGCCCTGCCCTTGCCAGGGGCCAGGCTAGTTAATCTTCTCCAGTTTGCTCTCAGTAGCTTTGTTACCTGAAAGTTTTCTGAATAGCTTTGGAGGATGAGAATGAAAATAGGGGCCTCCCAATCTCTGGCCCCAGAGGAGCTGAGAACTCGGGCCCCCACACCTCAGTGAGCCCCCAGAGAGAAACAGTCAATCACTCCTGTCTGCCCGTCTCTGGCTGCACTCTTTCTCACCCGGCCTGTGACCTAGCATTTCTATCTTTGGCACATGACCCCATTTGGAGTCTCCATGCCCAGCAGATTCCTGCAGTGCTCTCCCATGCCACTCCTCCCTGGGGGAGGAAGGGGAGTCTCCCTGGATCTGCCACTTGTTGGGTCCCTGCTGGAAGAGCAGTGGCCCAACTGTGCTGTGGATCATGGTTGATGGGAACCCCAAACTGAGAGCCCACTCCTTAGCTCCATCTTTGCAGCCTGCTTCCCTGCTCCAATACCTGGGAGCTCTGCCACACTCAGGCACCCCCGGTCTTTCTGTGACCCCAAGGGTCCTGAGGCCACAGTGTCCCAGCAAGATTTCTGCCCCCCGCTTAGCCACTGGAGCTACCTCCCTCAGCAGAGCAGACTTCTAAAAGTTCCGATTTTGTGTTCCACGGCTCTATCACTTGCCGGTAGCCGGCTGAGGGAGGCTCCCTGCCCCTGTGGTCTATCTTCTGGTATTTTCACCTCAGATTCACTTCTCTGCACGTCCTACCTTCCGGAAAGTAGTCGCTTTTTTGTTCATAGAATTGCTGCTATTCTCTTTTTGATCTCCTGTTGAGTTTGTAGGTGTTCAGAATGGTTTGATCCCTATCCAGCTGAATTCCTGTGACCAGATGGAATTTAGGTCTCCTACTCCTCCACCATCTCACTCCTCCCCCATTTTGGCCCCAATCTTAATGGGAGTCTGCTCTCTGAAAGTTCTTTTCCTCAGGTCTTGCTTGAGTGCTCATAAGAAAAATTGTGGACAAAACAAAGACTAGACAGGGAACTTTTAATGGCACACAGGAAGAAAATCTGCCTCACAGCTCCAGACTCTTTCCTCCCCCAAGTAAAAAAGCCTTAATCTGTGGTGACAGGGATATAAAATCTCCAGCTTCCTGGAACCTGGCAAAGATGTTTCAGGGGAAAGGGTTAGGAACAAATGGGGGATGGTAGGAAACCCTTTCACACAGAATCTTGTATTGATAGAAAGCAAAGATATGAAACTGCTGGGGGGTGGTAAGAAACACTTCTCTGCATGAGACAACCACAAATATAAGGCTGAGTTTGGCTACCACAAGGACATTGGTTGGGAAGGGACACTGAGAAAGCTCCAGTCTTAGCCCTGGGCTCCCACAATCTGCCTAATAAATGACTATTCAGTGCTGAAAAAAATTTTCAAGACAATTTAGAGTGCTAATGTAGTCTGAGTTTCACAAATCTTCCTGAAACTGCTGTTTTTCCCAAGTTCGAAACTTTTTTCTGTTTATGCAAGACATTTTGAACAAGTTTTAATAAGGCATTTAAACATCTCTTCTCTTTTCTGAAATACATGTCTCTTTAATAATTGGAAAGAAAGCGTGACTTTTTTTCCAACCACAATTTCAAGTTCAGAACTCTATAATGAAGTTAAACAAGTATATTCCTTGAAGATTTCATAAGTAGATGACTTCTTAAAATCTAAATCTCAATTAAAATTGCTTTCTTTGTTTGGAAAAGCTTTAGGGGCTTCCAATTCAAAGTCTTGCCTTATAACTAAAATGATTGCAAATATATTTGTGGGTTACATTGAAAAACCTACAAAGAACATTTTTCCTTTAATAAGAAATATGCACTGATCTTCTTTAGAAGCATTTAGAAATCTTAACCATGAAATGCTTAAGTAAATGGCTGATATACTTTTTTTTACAAAAAAAAAACATGAACAAGATATATCTTTTACATTGGCTGGTTATCCAAATTCTAGTTTGTCTAAATAATTTTCCTAAAATAATCTCTAGTTTTGAATATATTGAAGAGGCAGCAGCAGCATCGTAAAATGGAGAGTGCTTGATTGGAGGCCACCTGTTCTGGCTTCCTCTCCTGAGTCTGTCACTAACCAGCTGGGTGACCTTGTTTGTCTCAGCTTTTCCTCTGTGCAGTAAAGCATTGGGGTTATATTATCTCTCTGGTTTCTCTCACGTCTGAATTTTTTTAATGTGTTCCACAATTCTTCTATTTTTGATTATTCAGTTGCCCTACATTTAACCCCTCTAATGCTGTCTTTAAGGAAAGTGTCCAGTTCTACAAGCAGAGGCTCTCAAATGTACATTTGCATGATAATTGCCTGGAGATTTTTTTTAAATTTTATTTTATTATGTTAATCATCATACATTACATCATTAGTTTTTGATGTAGTGTTCCATGATTCATTGTTTGCATATAACACCCAGTGCTCCATACAATACATGCCCTCTTTAATACCCATCACCAGGCTAACCCATCCCCCCACCACCCTCCCCTCTAGAACCCTCAGTTTGTTTCTCAGAGTCCATAGTCTCTCATGGTTCGTCTCCCCCTCTGATTCCCCCCCTTCATTTTTAAAAGACTCCTGGCTCCACTCTCGTAGCTGAAATTTAATAGATATGAGGTAGGGCCCAGGTGAATTTTTAACTATTATCCCAGGTGATTCTGATCCAGTGGTCACAGATTCAAGAACCATAAAGCTGAGAGAAATTTTTGTTTGTTTTTATTAAGTGTTAACTATTATCTAGCCAGAGAAATCTAGAGCCAGTATTACATCAATGAACATGGAAAGAATAGGTTTGATTTGGGACATATCTGATGAAGTCTACTGAACCAGACTTAATTTCATCAAATTATTGAATGAAATCATGGAGATAGAGAGGAGTCAAGGATAAAGATCATGTTTTGGTCTTGGTCAACATGGTGACCAATAGAGCTCATCATCCTGAAGGCAACAGAGGAGTATGAATAAATGGCGGGTGAGATAGGAGGATAGTAAAAAAAAATTGGTAAGTTTTGGACATTATCACATGTGGAACATCCACATGGATTTCTTCAGAAGGCAAATTGACATTGAGGTTCAGTTCTCAAGGAAATGTTTAGATTAAAAATAGAGGTTTGATATTTATCTAAATATAGATAGTAATTGAAGTCCTGAGAAGGGTAAAATGTCCATGAATGAATGAATAAGTTGTAAGAGTTCTTTGTAAGAGACTTAAAAAAACACCTATATATTTAAGGTTGCAGATATCAATATTTAATGTGCATGAAAATCATTGGGTGCTTTCATATCTTACAAGGGCCTGACAAAAAGAGAATTACACTCTGTTGAACTGGGCTTGATCCAGCAGTCTCATTTTTAACGAGAACCCACACGCAGTTCTCATACAAGGAACCTTAACCACATTTGGAGAGACACTGAATTACAGGCTCAGGAAGCAGGTATTTTTCATTATTCAGGTAGATAAATGAGTAGATATGTTTGGATATAAATATATGTTTATTCTATAGAATTGTCATTTGATCCAAACAACTATTCTTACATGGCACATGCTAAAGTGAAATACTGACCACCTGTGTTTATAAACCATAGTCACTTTCTCCCACCACTCAGTTCTTAGATTGATAACTGAGAGGGTTCTATTTGTGCCACTTGTGTGTATATCATTGCTTCCCATTGCTTTATTGGGTGCTTAGCACATGATAAGTGTTTAATAAATATTAATTGAACTGAATTATAAGAATAAAGTTCTTGGCAGATGTTGCCTTTTTTTCTTTCTTTTTTATAAATATCTGTAATTGCAAAGTAATTGAACATTACTGACCTGGAAAACCTAGTACTATAAACATGTCACTTTCTCTCAACCTTTCATTTGTTAGATGTGTGAACATTGTTAAGTTCCTTATCAGTAAAAGAGGATAATAATAGGAAGTACTGAAACATCCACTTTTGGTAAGGGCAAACTAGGTTTTTCAGACAATCTTTACCACTGATAACAAATTGAATAAAGTCTTTTTAAAAAAATCTGCTTGCAGTCATCAGAGAGCTAAGAAGGCAGTGAAGATCTTTATGAAGAAGGAAAATCAAGATGGTAAACATGGATTTGAGGTTGCTGTTTCTTAAAGGTTATTCCTTATCTGGAAGAGGTTCTAAAAGACAGGGAAAATGACCAGCACTTTTAAGGGCCTAATAGGACAAGGAGAACCTAGTGTCCCAAAAAAAAGTCCCTTGGTAAAACTTTCATGCTATGGCTTAGGATCATGGAGGGCTATCCTCTAGTAATAGTAACGAGCTGGAATACCTACAATAGGATTATGTTATACTGAGTTTGCTAATGGCTCTAGCCACCCACCAGAATCAAGCATAAATACTCTATGGAGAATACCATATCATCCTTGGCCTCAAATTATTTCTAAAACTTTTCATATAAAATGTCTAATACTGAATAAAAAATAACCAGGCACATGATGAGAAAAGACCACATGGATGGAAAGCAAGAGAGCAGGCCATAGAAATAGAAGCTGATTCATAAGAGTTCTGGATAATGGAGGTATTAGAACCAGACGTTAAAATAATTAAGGTTGTTACATTCAAGAAAGATAAGATTGACAACTTTGTTAGAGTAGTTAGTGAACTGAAAATACAATTGGAGTTACAAAACTCATTGGATGAGTATGAAAGCAGATTAGAAATATTTATAGAAAAAAATAGCAAACTAAAATATAGATTAGAAGGAAATATCCAGACTGAATATAAAGACACACACACACATACAGAGAGAGAGACCAGAAAGGAGTCTAATAAGTGTAGGAAATAGAGGAAGAGGGTCTAACATATGGGTAATGGGAGTTCAAAAGGAGCCCATATAATAAAGAATCATGCAGAAGCAATATTTGAAGATGTGATGTAAAAAGAGTTTTACAAAACTTAGAAAGATATTGTCTCAGATTTCAGAGGCTCTACCAATTACCTGGTAGGAAGCAAATAAATACATGTATAGCCAGAAATTCTTTCCATCCCTGAATGAGATCCATTTTGCAGGGTGACCCTGTTGATCCTTCTGTCAAGAAGTGAAGTATATTGCTTCACTCTCTTTAATTTGGACTAATAAGTCCATTTGTTTTGACTAGTAGGAATATGGTAGGAGTTTTGATGTGGAATTTCTAAGTGTAGACCTCTTGTCCAGGTAGCCCTATTGTCTACCATGTGAATAAGCTGGGGTTTGCCTCCCCAAGAATTAGAGGCCATATGAAGAGAGGCCCAATGAACAGCCAGCACCAACTATTAGACATGTGACTATCCATTATTCCCAATTGAGCAATCAGTTGATTGCAGCTGCTTAAGTCATTTCAGGGGCAAGAACCACCTAGCTAAATATAGCTTAGGTTGCTGAGCCACAGAATCATGAGCAAATGAATTGTCGTTTCAAGGCACTAAACTTTGGAGGTAGTTTATTAAGCAACAACAGATAACTGATACAGAAATTGATACTAAAAGTAAGCAGCTGCTATAATAAAAATATAAAACATGTGCCAGTAGCTTCTGAATTTGGTATTGAGTGAATGCTGTGGAAGGGGGGAGGAAATATATAATATAACCTTAAAGGAAAGGAGGAAACATCTATAGGAGGCTAGAAAAAGGGTGACCTATGTCATTCAGTGGCAAGTGACACTATAATCTGGAGTGACTTGGAAAATGTACCTAAATGAATTTCTGTAGCTACCTAAGGCAGTGTGTCACAGAATGTTGAATGTGTTAATTTGCAAGCAAAATGTAGAAGAAATATAGAGGGCTCAGCACTTTCCAGTTTGGAAAACAAAACTGTTTCTCATCCTCTATTCTTCTAGCTAGCAAAATATTCTCAAAGAATTTGCCTCAGGGCAAAGAGCAAATCACTAATGTGGCTCTAAGATCCTTTACTAAGATCTCAGAAAGATTTAAGAAGGCGATAGTAGACCCTTTCAGTTAAGCAAAAGAATTCCAAGTAAGGCTTTAAGAAGCCACGTACCTTCACTGTACAAGAATGAGCAGGCTAGCCTCCTTGAGAATGAGAAACCACATGATGGATGTCCAACCAATGTCTCACTTATAACACCAGACATGAGGAAGAGGTCACCTTAAAACTGCCATCCCCAGTCAACCTTCTAGAGTGACTTTGATCACCTAGTTATCTTGTCAGGAGCAGTAGAAGAAAAATCCAAATTGCTGACACTCAGAATCTGAGCCAAATGAAAGTGTTATTTTAAGCCCGTAAGTTTTTGAATGATGGCTTTATAGAGCAATAGGTAACTGATAGAACCTTAAGTGTAGCCAATATATTATTTACAGGTAAATAAATAAGGACACTTTAGACAAGCAATATATGAGAGAACTCATTAACAGCAGATCTCCAGTATAGGAAATTCCAAATGAATCCAGATAAAAGGTAAGAGATGCAGGAAAGATGAAGTGACTGAAATGGTATATATGGGGATAAATATCATTGAGTAATAACTGTGTATAATAGTAGTTATAGTGCCTTAGTAGATTAGATAGATATATAGGGAAATACTTAAGTAGTATTTAGATAGAGGAGAGAATTAAAAATCACAATACTAATAGCAATAAGTTTGGAGTGGAAAAAATGGAGTTTAATGTTCTAAGGTTCATAAATTACTGAAAAAAATGCCAAATGTTCCAAGGAATATAAACTTCATAAATCAGGCATGCACTTGTAATTTCTAGGGTAGCTTCCAAAACATGGCTAAAAGAGTGGGGAAATATCAAACCAATCGAGGAGGAAATTGATTGATAAAAACAACTAATTTTCCAAAAGAAGGCAAGATGGGGAAAAGAAAGAATATACAGGAAGCAGAACAAATAATGTGGTGGATTTAAACATAAATATATCAGTAGTTTCATTTAAATGGAAAAATTATTCTACCTAAAAGATAGAGATTATCAAACTGGAATTTAAAAAATAAAATAAAACCCAACTATAGACTAATTGCAAGTAACATACCTTAAATATAACATTACATAATGATTGTTAGCAGTCAGGAACGTGATTATCTTTAGGGAAGAGAGAAGAGTAGTAATTGCAAGGGAGAATTGGGATCTTTTGGGATGCTGGCAATATTCTAGTTCTTGATATATTTACTGGTTGCATAGACATCCACTTTGTAACAATTTATTGATCTCTGCATGTATGTTTATGTACTTTTCTCTATGTGTTTATTTCACAATTTAAAAAGTTCAAAAACCCACACTACCTATGTCATGGAGGTCTTATAAAGATCAGGGCTATAGGGCATGTATTGATTATGCTTGTTTTCTAGCACATCTAAAGCACTTAATAAATGTGCATCAGTATTATTATCATCATTTTTAATACTTTATATAATCCAAATAAAAATACCAGTAATAACTTTTAATCTGAAAAAATCATTCTAATATATATTCAGAAGAATCAGCTAAGAAAAATAGTCAAAACCTACAGTGAGAAAAAAATATAAATGATTACTTATCCTAACAAATATTAAAATGTATACAATAAGTAAGAATAATACTGGTATATGTCTCTCAGAATATAATGAATAAATAATCCATATGTTTATTTAACTAACTACATGTCATATTTTATCAAAAAAACAAATTAGCATTTCAGATTTGTTGAAGAACAGATTTGTTAGAAAAATAGAATATGCATGACTTGGTGTTATGTTTGTTTCAACAGCAAATGCCTTATTGCCTGATACCCCACCCTGTCTGCTGCCCCTCCTGCTCTTTTATCAGTTCACTCTCACAGAAAGATTTTTTTCCCAAAGGGTTAGTCACCCTTTTATTTCATATTTATTCTTCCCCAAAGCAGGATCTTTAAGTTAAATGTTTGCAACCAAGTGCTGTATCTCGAAGTTATTTTCTTTAGCATCTTAATTGTGCTCTCTTAGTTAGCATTTTATTTCACATAATTCAAAAGACAACCTAATTTCTTTGGCAAAAGTAGAAATGATAACATTATGGTTGAACTAGCATCTACAGTGATATGGAAACAACTGGCTAAAGTTTATTTATTTTTAGTAAATAAAAACAACAGCTTGAAAATTAAAAATCACCCATAAACTGAAATTGATGCTAGATGAATTAAAGACCAGTCTTTTTTTAGTTTTTAGTTTTTAATTTTTTTTTAATAGGCTCCACACTGGGCGTGAGCCCGACACAGAGCTTGAACTCACGATCCTGAGATCGAGACCTGAGCTGAGAACGAGTCGGGTGCTTAACGGACTGAGCCACCCAGGTGCCCCAAAGATAAGTATTTTTTAAATAAAAGCATAAATATGGTAGGAAAAAATATAGGTAGGATTTTATGTTCCCTTGATATGAGAATAGAGGGTTTTTTGGTAACAGCTTTATTGAGATATAGTTCACATACCATACATTTGTTTTTTAGTGTATTACAGAACCGTGCAAACATCACAAAAATCAGTTTTAGAACACTTTCATCATTCCTCAAATAAATCCTTTAATCTTTAACCATTATCCCCTTTTCCAGCCCCATCCTCTTCGCACCCAACACCCACTAAACAACCACTAATTTACTTTCTTTTTAGGTTTTCCTGTTCTGGGCATTTCATGTGAATGGAATCATATACTGTGTGGTCTTTTGACTAGTTTCTTTAATTTAGCATGTTTTCAAGGTTCATTTATATTGTATCATACATCATTACTTCATTACTTTATATGGCCAAACAATATTTAATTGTATGGATCTATCACATTTTGTTTACTTATTCATTATTTGATGGGCATTTAGATTGTTTCACCTTTTTTGGCTATTAGAAATAATAGTGCTCTGTACATTCATGTATAGATTTTCAACTCCAGAAATTCCATTTGGTTCTTTTTTATAATTTCTTTCTCTTTATGGACATCATCTATTTGATGCAACATTGTCCTCATGCCTTAGTTTCCTTTTTAGTCATGTTTTCCTTTAGTCCTTTGAGCATGTTCATAATGGCTACTCTGAAGTCTTTTTCTGTCAAATCTGACATCTGGTCACTCTCATGGGCACTTTCTATTGCTTGCCTTTTTCCTTTTTGTTTTATGGGTCACATATTAGTGATTCTTTGTGTGTCATATTTTATTTGAAAACTCAATATTTTAAAGATTTTATTTTCTATTTTTCATTTTTTAAAGTGATTTGTATACCCAACATGGGGCTTGAACTCACAATCCCTAGATCAAGAGTTGTATGCTCAACCAACTGACCTAGCCAGGCACCCCTGAAAACTGGATATTTAAAATAATGTATTGTAACATCTCTGGAAGGTCCCCTTTTGCCTCAGGTGTTTGTGATTAGTGTTTTCTTGTTTATTTGTTTAGTCCCTCATTGGACTATTATTATATAATAGTCCCATTATTATATATTATATAGTATATATATATTATTATATATTATATATTATATAATATGCCCATATATTATAAGTCCCATTTCTTCTGCAGTGTGAAGTCTCTATTTTGCTCCTCAGAGGGCATAGGCCTGGCATGCACAGTTACCCTGGGATGACAGTGGTCTTAGGAGGGCTTTTTGCCATCTCTCTTTCCCCCCGATCACATCCAGCTGCTAAGCTCTACTAATTATCAGCTCATTTTTCTATTGTTTTTAACAACACAGTAGAACATAATTGCTCCCTAGATTGAGACTGATCCAATTAAATCTGGGTTCCTTTACTGGGGTAAATTTTGAGGTCAGTGTTTGAGCTTTGTTCCTACTCAAGGCTCTTCTTTGCTGTCTTTTTCTGGTAAACTTATTGGCTTCTGATTTACCTAATACCCCTCATGAAGCAACCAACCTCCTCTTACTTGATTTCTACCAAAACTTCACTGTTTTTGAGAGCACCCTTAGAATTGAACTTCCTCACATTCTTCCAAATAAACTCAATGTTGTCTTTGCCTTTTGCGTGTTTGTTTCCCCAGAGTATAGAAGCAGTCTGTTCTTTTTTTTTTTTTAAAGATTTTATTTATTTATTTGAGACAGAGAGAATGAGAGAGAGAGAGCACATGAGAGGGGGGAGGGTCAGAGGCAGAAGCAGGCTCCCTGCCGAGCAGGGAGTCTGATGCGGGACTCGATCCCGGGACTCCAGGATCATGACCTGAGCCGAAGGCAGTCACTTAACCAACTGAGCCACCCAGGCGTCCGAAGCAGTCTGTTCTTATGGCTTACTTCTTCACCTGGGCGAAATCTGAGCCATGGCTTTGGAAATGATTGTGGGGACAGTGGTATGATTATCTCTGAGTGATCCCCTAGATTTTGGAGAGTTCTGGGTGGCGGGCATTAGCCTCTGGTATTCTAGACTTAATTGTCTTGACATGGAAACTCCACTCTACAAATGTATTGGGGCAAGAATGATGGGGTCCCTAGTATTTTCAACCCATCATGCCAGAGGTAGAGCCTCTGCTCTATGAGTGAGGGCAGAGTAGAATAAAGTAACCCTGACTTCTTAGCCATACTCACCTGCCATTTAGCTACTGCAATAGGTAGTTGGGAATAAGATAAATGCTAAAGGCATGTCCCTCCCGTTAAGATACCATATCTCTTTACCAGGAGCTGGGGGTGGGGAGGAGGGAGTCCTATGTTCTTAACTCCATCTGGAGTGGAGTTTCTGTTAATCTGAATCCCAGCAGGGGTGGATGGGGTGTTGGGGGTAGATATCATGATTCAAATGTAGACTCTCTGTTCTGAGTTTTACTAGATTTTCTTGAATACATGTTTCTTTATTTGATGTCATCCCTTAAAACCGCCTCTAGAGACTTTAAATGTGTGTATTTAAATTATTTAAAATTACTTAAAAGTAATTTCATCTCCCATATGCCTGTTTTTCTAGGTAGTTTTTTTTTTAAGATTTTATTTATTTATTTGAGAGAGAGAGAAAAAGAGAGAGAGAGCACAAATGGGGGAGGAGCAGAGAGAGAGGGAGAAGCAGATTCCCTGCTGAACAGGGAGCCTGAAGCAGAGAGCCTGGAGTGGGGTTTGATCCTGGGGACCCTGGGATCATGACCTAAGCCAAAGGCAGATGTTTAACCAACTGAGCCACCCAGGCGCCCCTAGGTAGTTTAAAAATATAACATGGAAGATAAGAAATGTTGTTACCAAGATGGTGGGGTAGGGGGCTCCAATTTCTGTGACCCCACAAAGATTAACAATTAGACAACTATCCACAAACAAAAATAGCTCTGGGAGAGCTCAGTAGTCCACTTAAGAAGCTTCAGAAATGCAGTGGAATAAAAACTCTGAGAATAATTGTACAAAAAGTTAGGAAGAAGAGTTTCATTTTACTTATTCCCCAGGGCAGCACTGCTCAGTGCCAAGAGGGAATTCTCCAGCTCAAAAGAGTTTGCCTATCTATGACTGGGAGAATAGAGTTAGCAAACAGTTCCCCTAGCCTTTGAGGGCACTGTGTGATTGGATCCACTTTGGTTTCACCTGCCAAGTTGAATCATGTAAAGATAGCTGGGAACAAGGAAGAAAGACAGGGGTTACCAGTATCAGCCACACAAAAGGAGTGACCATGGTTCCCTGCTCCTGAGAGGACCCCAGAAGCTTTTGCCATTGGAGAAACCAGTGGCCAGCAGAATCACTACGCACCTCCTGCTGATTTTGCCACTGAGGTTTTTGTCCCACAGGTTTTTGCATCCACAGACACTAGCTACATAAATCTCTCTCTGCTCCCTCCCCCACATCCTGTGGAACCTCTGTGGCTGCATCTATAAGACCCAACCTAGACCTCCCCACAGCTGAATCCCAACCCTGTGTGTGCACCCCTAGCTTGCCCTGCAGCTGTGTACATCCGTGCTGCTGACCAGACTGCTGTCACCAGCCTCCACTGCTCTGCACATGCCTGTGGTGAGAGTCTGCAGCTACAGGAGTGCCTGCTGGTGGCCAGGACCCTTGCAGCTGCTAGCATTCCCACAATTGGCCCCAGTCCCTGCAGCGAGCCTCAGCCCTTGCCATTAAGTGTATGTCTACAGCAGGCCCCTTCTGCTAACAGGCACCTGGAGGTGGCCAGTGCAGCCAAGCACATGACTGTTTCTGGCAACCACAGCTGCCCACCCTGGTCCTTATCAGCTTGAAATAGAGGTGTCGCTGAGGATCTGACAGCCCTTGCACCTTTGTGGAACCTCTGCAGCTCTTGTTAAGGATCAAATGGCTGTCGATGTCATGGACCTCAAGACCTGAGCCAGTGAGACATTATGTCCCCCATACCTGCAGCAGCTACACACCCCTACTTTTGGCACCCTGCATCACTAGAACCAGGGTCACAGCATGCTCCAGCATGGACCCAACCATAGGTCAAGGTCTTTCCTTACCAAAATCAGTCCATAAAGTCTGGAAGAGGTGACTGCTTTTTCAAATGTGCAGACAACTATGCAAGCTACAGGGATCATTTAGAATCAGGAAAACACAGTATCACAAAAGGAACACAGTAATCGTTCAGTAACCACCCCAAAGTAGTGGACGTAAACAAATTACCTAACAAAAAATTTAAAATAATTGTTCTAAAGATGCTCAGAAAGCTACAAGAGAACACAGATATACAGTTTACATAAATCAAGAAAACAATACAAGAACAAAGTGAGAGATTCGACAAAGAGATAGAAAACATAAAACAGAACAAAACTGAAATTTTGGAACTGAAACATAAAGTGGATGATGGGAAGAACTCAGTAGAAAGCTTCAACAGCAGATTGATCCAGTCAAAGGAAGAATCAGTAAACTTAGAAACATTCAAAATTATCCAGTAAGAGGAGCAAAACAAAAGAAACAAAATACGAAAAAGAATGAAGAAAGAAAGTGAATCTTAAATGCTCTCACCATAAGAACAATAACAACAACAACAACAAAAGTTAATTCTGTGATGTGAAGATTGTGTTAGCCTTCCTGTGGTAAACATTTCACAATACGTTCATTTACCAAACATCACGTCGTATACTTTAAATTTACCCAATGTTATGTGTCAATTATATCTTAACAAAGCTGGAAAAAAGAAACATAAAGAAAAAGTAATACATTTGAGTATACAAGAATGTAAAATATATATATATTTCTAAAGTTAAAAAGAAAACACAAGGAAATATTTGCAACAGATAAAATCTTATCTTAAATATACCAAAAACTTCAACAAATCTCTAGGATAAAGATTAACACTCAAATAATTAAATGAACAAAGAACACACACTGGCATTTCATAAGATGCAGATAACAAATGAACATATGTAAAACGTTTAACCTCACTAGCAATAAAGTGAGAAACACTTCTATGTCCACAAATTTGAAAAGATAATAAATAAAATTATATAGTAAGTATGCAAGGAACTGGGAAAATATAGCACTAATGAAAAAGTAAATTGACACAAACTTTGGCAAAATAAATAAATATAATATAAAAAATGTGCATTACTTTGCCATGTTGCATTCAATTTATTTAAAAATGTTAGCATAGTGTGATGTATGGCTAATGGCCGTGTGTGTGTGTGTGTTGGTTTTAACCTACCCTCTTGCTAGGGTTGGTTAACATTTGTAGTTCCCTAAGCAAGGATATATATTCCAGAAGCAGGTAGTTAGCATCGAAAAGCCTCTTATCAGAAACCCACGTGAGATTCAATTAACTTTATTTAAGATCAATGATAAAAGCTTTGTTAATTGGCATAATTGAAGGTAGCAGTGATTATTCTCTGATGAAATGAGTGGTGCTCAAGATATGGGTTTGACTAGAAATATTGCCGTGAGTGTTGCTCTGCAGAACATGGTGTAAGAATCTAGTGTGCCCAATAGCTTATATTCCTGGGAATGGTGTCCTGTGCTTATGCTTGCAATGATTTCTGTGAGTATCTTTCAGAGCATTTTTGTTGCCTGACTCCAATTAAAATGCTAACTAAATCCTGCGCTTGGAATACTGTTGCATTTGCCTCTAGTGAATCTTCCATTCAAAGTGCTGCTGGAGAGGGGCGCCTGGGTAGCTCAGTCGTTGGGCGTCTGCCTTCGGCTCAGGTCATGATCCTGGGGTCCTGGGATTGGGCTCCGCATCGGGCTCCCTGCTCAGCGGGAAGCCTGCTTCTCCCTCTCCCACTCCCTCTGCTTGTGTTCCCTCTTTCGCTGTGTCTCTCTCTGTCAAATAAATAAAATCTTTAAAAACAACAACAAAGTGCTGCTGGAGAGCCTGTAGGACAGAGAGTTGGCACTTGGCTGAGCTCAGTTTGAATGATTTTTTTTTATATCTGCTTGCTATGTTTTTACATGTGCAGAATTTAGACTTGAATCTTCTTTTATTGTAATCTAGAGCTCTCACCTACCTTTAATTTTTGCAAATCATGGATATAGTCACAAAAGAATGTAAAAATTAAGAATGAATAAAATCACAATACTTTCTCACCTGGTAGTTCAAATTCCAGGATTTTGTTCTAAAGAAGTAATTAAGGATGTGTGTAAAATTTAACTTCAATGTGTTTATCAAAGACTTATTTATCATGGCAAAACAGACATGATTTATTATTCAACAATTGAAAATTGATTAATTTGCAGTATATTCTAAAATGAAATGTCAAGCAGATTTAAACAATTAGGGCATAGAAAACTAGTGATAGGAAAAAACTGCAGGACATATTGTAAATGAAGAAAATGATATTAAAACAATATGTACAATATGAGAATATTTTAGAAAATATATAATCATGCTTATGTGGATATAGTATCAATTGTTTAGGACAAAATGAAAGATGTATGATGTAATGAACTCTAATTTCTTTGTAACTCTTTCATCTCCAAATACCAGGGTTTATAAAAGAGTTGTCAAGGAACCACATGCATTAGAATCACTGGTTTGTAAAACTCATGTATCCAAGCTGTACCCCAAACTTATTAAATCAGAATATCTTGGGGGGTGGGGTGAATTAGCTATCTATGTAACAAATTGCAGCAAGACACAGGGTCTTAAACTTATAAACACTAATTGTTCAATTTTTTTTTTTTTTTTGGCCTGCAATCCAGGTACCTCTTAGTGGGAGTGTTTCTCATGAAATCAAAATCAATGTGTTGGCTAGTGATTCAATTATTTTAACACTTCAGTGGGGCTAGAGAATCTGCTTCCAAGCTCACTCACACAGCCATTGGTAAGACTCAGCAGGTCCACCTCTGAACTCATTCCCATGAATTCTGGCAGATCTTGGTTATTCACAATGTGGGTCTTACCATTTTAGGCCGACTGATGCTCTTCACAATGTGGAAGCTGGCAATCTGAGAGAGAGAGTACTCAAGATAGAAGCCACAGTCTTTGTGTAACCTAATGTTGAAAGTGACATCCATCATTTTAGTGAATCAATAATAGTGAATCAATAAGTCTAGCCAACAGTTAAAAGGAAAGGAATTAAATAAGGACATGAATACCAGAAAGCATGGATTGGTGGGGGGTATCTTATAAAAATTCCTAACATGGGTTGAGAACTTAAACCTGAATTGTTAACAACATTTGTTGTTGGCTTTTGTTTTTAATTTTTATTTTTGGAATTGTTAACAATATTTGTAAAGGATTCATATACAAACCATTTACTTGCTAAATATTTTTAATAGAACAAAAAAAAATGGTAAGTAGAATCTGATTCATTTCAGCCCATGGATTTGTTTCCTTTGCACCTAGCCTTTTCTGTAAAGATAATTGCCAGTCTTATGTTCATCTAAGATTACATTGTTCTGGGGCCAACACCAGAACTCCAGTTTTCTCAGTTCCTAAAAAGACACATTTTTTCAGTTCATTAAGCTTCATCTTTGTTTATCCTTAACTTTATCTTAGTTTTTGAAATTATTTTACTTTGTGAACAACTGCATGAATTATAATGTTGAAGAACAACAAAAACACCAAAATCCACTTTGGAAGTCAAAACAAAGCGGCTGTGGTCATAATAAACAGATAAATCCTATGTGATTTTAATATAAAACGTACTTGAGGAAGCTGGCAGAAGACAGTCTTTGATAGTACAAAATATACCTTTTTCCTCAGAATAACATGATCCTAAAATGATTGAGTGTAAATTGAGTCTCTGTAAACTGAATCACATACCATGTGGACTAATGTGGCTAGCCGTTTAAAGGGGATATTTGGTATAGTCGTCTTTATTATTCACAGATTCCATATCTGCATATATGAAATTTATTTGCAAATTTGTCAACTTGGTAAGATTTATTTGTAAACTCAAAGTCAATACTTGTGGCACTTTTGCAGTCATTTGTGGACATAGAGCCGTGAAAAATTTGAGGTGCCTACTTTCCCCGCTGAAGTCTACAAATCTACAGAGATAAGATACAAGTGGTGTTTTATACTTGAAGATGACGCTCTGCCTTCCTGCTCCCTATTGTAAAGCATTCTCTCTTTTGAAGTCTGTTTGCTGCCACATTTTTTGAATTTTTGTGCTTTTTATTGGTTATCATGCTATTTAAAGTGGCCCAAAGTATGTCTTATATTCCCAAGGGCAAGAAGGCCACGTGCTGTCCCTTAGTGCGAAAATACATACTCTGGATAAGCTTTGTTCAGGCATGAGTTTGCTGCTGGTGAGTTCAATGTTAATGAATCAACAATATATATTAAATAAGGTGTCTTTAAGCAGAAGCAGATATAAAATGAGGTTTGGTATTGATTGGTTTATGAAAATCTTGGAATCAGAGGCTCACAGGAACTTATTTCTCCTAGGAGCAGTGGTTTTAGTAGTCACTAATTCGGAGTTCACAGAGAATTTAGAGAACACAACTACTGCAAACAAAAATCAACTAAATACTTTTGCAAAGTAGGGACTTCTTGAACTTTGATTTTTGTATTTTATGTAAAGAATCTAATAAAATGTGGAAAAAGGATGGAGGGGAGCCCAGCTGATTGATTCCTAATTCCACTTCATTATGCTTAAATTCAGTGGGAGTCTCACAGCCATGTTTATAAAGGAGTCTTGGCTGGGGTGTCAGGCTTCTAGTTTACTTCGATTCTGTTTGTCAGTCTATATCACAACCTTCATGGCAATTAACTGTGCTTTTGTGTGCTAATTATCATTATCACACTATGTGGCCATTATTATTCTGATGTCCTTAGTTTGAAGCTCAAGCATCAATCAGTCACCTAAAACAATTGCATAGAAGGAAGCTTTGGAAGCCTGATCTAAAAGTCCTTATCTGAGCTCTGTTTTATTATACTCTGTTACAACACTGAACACAAAGCTCTTCATGACATAATTCTTTAAAAAATAATGCTTTATCCACTTGATTAGAGTGAATTTGAAGGTAGTTTTAAAAGTGCGGCTAGGATAGAAGTGGTGCTTTGTACCTGAAGGTCTATCCAGGCACCTAATACATTAAACAAAAATTACAAAACTAAGGTACATTTTTTTCTCATTGAGGTACCCTTGCCATTGGATGACCTTATTCAAGTTATTTAGACAAAGAGCGTGGTGTTTTTGAGTTTGTTTAAATCCCCACTGGAGGCCAGATTTAAGGAGAAAATGGAATCAAGTTAGGTGTGGTCAGAAGAGACAAATTTCTTTTCCTGCAATGCTCTTCCTTTTTCCTTCTCCTATATTAAAGCTACTCCTACTCCGCCCCTCCCCCATTGCCCCAGATGTGGGGGAAAGGAATAACATGAGCAGATAGATGCCCTATCTGGGGTTTTCAGAACTGTTGCATGCTGAGTCTAACTTGATGATGTATTCTGCCCATGCCTCCAAAAAGTCAAAAACATTTTCAGCGTTGATTCCCCTTAAGAATTATCACACTTTGTTCAGATTGGTTTAATGAGAGTAAGAGGTGACCTTGTGTCCACATAGATAGTCCTATATTAAAAGACCTGGAAGTAAAACCTCACATATGTGTGTAAGTAATTATTTTAGGGGGCATAATGGGGAGAGGTTTTGCAGCTCTCTGCTTAGATGCTACCTAGGCTACCTGGGCAGGAGAAATTTTCCACTGCATTATAATGATGATTATTTGCAAATTACATGAGCACCAATAATTCATTCATGCACTGATATAAAGCAGGGGGATTCAGTGCAGTGGTATTGAACTTGTTGCTGGCAGCATTAATTGATTCGTTTGGAACATTTCCCCCCCACAGAATCCCAATGACAGCTTCCCTGAGCAAGAAACTGACACACAGCGGGGTCCCGGATATGCAGGGACACACGTGTGAGGATATTGTCGTCAAAATAAACCAATCTTGTCTCCTGGCAGGGGCTGGTTCTCCTAAGAACACTTCCCAATCTTGGGAGCTTCAGTGAGAGGCTTTTGCTTTCTTGGCAGAGGTGGCAGTTGAGCTTCATGTCTTTCCTGTGGGTTTGAAAAAAGGGACTGATTACTTGTTGTATTTTAAACTAGCCACTGTTCTTCTCAGGGAAATGTTGGGGATGTGGCTCTTCTTGGAAAATGTTGGGGAGGTGCTGATCAGGCTTAACATTTGATTTGTGTGGCCCTATTGATGAAGAGAAAAAAAATGCCTCTCATCATAATGTTTAACTGACATCTCCTCAAGATGACCCAAATCTGTCTCTCCTGATACATAATGCCTGTCTGTCCAACTACATGGTAAATTGTGGAGCAGATATTAAGTTTTGGTCATTTTTAGTTTCCTAGCACCTACTAGAATACAATTTCTAGCTTATAATAGAAACAGAAGAAGGGTAAAAGGAAAGAATGAAAACAAAACTATTTAAATTTGAAATTTGAAAACACTCTTAAGGGGCTTTGTCCTAACCCTTAACAAAACTTTGAAAATTGCTTCAATTTGTAGTCTCTTTGGTAGAATGTGACAGCCTACTTTATTCTTTTCTCTTTGAAATTTTATTTTGAGTTTAAAGCATCACTTTTTCACTGAACATATTAAAAGTATGCATGTATACATAGGAATATTATCTGGAGAACTTCTGGCTAGGCATTTTGTTTTTTTGTTATATATATTTTTACTGAAAATCATATGTATAATTGTAAGTGACTAGGTGCGGAAAAATAATCTAAAAGTCATTACGTTATAAGTCATGGTTCTGGCAGGACCACAAAAGCCTTCAGACTGAGTAAAAACATTCATCTTAACTAGTTATTTACCATGGAAAATTCTTGCATTACTAATATTCCCGTTTGGGGAAAGTGCCTGTATTAGAGAAATACACCAGGTGGGCAGGGAGGGAGACTTAAAATCTCTCTCCAAGTTTAAGCCAACAAGAAATCTGGGGAACAATAGCAAAAACTCCTCTCTTTAGCATTAATCTCAGCAACAAGGAAAGCCATGGAATTTCAAGTGGTGAAAATTTTGACCACAGCAATACACAACACACTTCTGAATTTGCCTACTGCCTGAATAGGAATGAAAAAAAGAACACAAAACTGTGTGAACAAGGCAGCTGCATGTATTTGTAGGAGTTGGTTGCTTACTACAGTAATTTAAAAATAGTTTTCCAGTTAACATCTTTTCCACATAATGGAGATGTCAGTGTATTTTTACATGATTGTGGAAATGGTCAGAAGCTGTTTATGTAGTTCTGAACTGCTGAACAACGCACAGGAATACTGGGGTTCAGCAAAGCCCTTGGGGCTTTTTCCCTTGAGAGGAGCCTGGGCTTCACTTGGGTTGCTGGAAATGCATTCCAATGAATTCGACCCGGCTGACTTTCCTCTGCCTGTCAGACTTACTTTGCACAGGGTTCGTGAGGGGCTGGGACATTGTTGCCAATCTCTACGGTTACTCTGAGTTTGGAGCTGGGGATGAAGAAAGCCATTTCTGCAAAAAGACAGCAGATTCACTCTGTAGAAAGATCATGGTAACGTCATTTTCCAAAGCACATGCTTTGAATAACAAAGCTTTCAATGTGCGCCTCCCCCTCCACACACCATAGATTGATCCCTGTACATACTTCATCTCAACCGTTTTCTTTCCCACACACACATTCCAGCTTGAAAGCACACTGTATGAGTGTCCAGGTCGAAAACGCTGCCTGTCTGGCCAGTGTCCTTCGCTTAAGGACAAGTAGGTAAAACCTTCCAAAAGCCCCCTCTTCCGGCTTCTCAAGTTCACTGTTGTCCCCCCCAACCCACACTCTCCTGTAGCCGGCAACTCTCAGCCCCCAAAGCAGAAGCATTTGTTTCCCTGGGTAGGGCGCCTTCAAGATTCCTCGAATTCCCCGTATACAGAGGCCAGAGGTTTGGGTACCGAACAGTTCGAGCCTCCTTGTGCCCCTATACTCGGGTTGCAAAGGAAGGCGGCATCGCTGCTGTATATTCCCCATCGATAAGCGGCACATCCTCTACACCGGAACGGGTTGTCTTCGGGTGCTTCGGATTCAGGTGAGGCACCCTTCCCCAGTTTTGCGCGCAGGGGCTGGGGACCTTCTCTCCCGGGCAGGGTCGGAAAGGGCCGGGCAGACGCTCCACCCGGGCGGGCACCTCCTCCCGCCGCGCACTGAGCATGCTCAGCCCGGCGGCGCGCCGGCTCCCGCCCGCCCCGCGTCTCTCGTCTTCTCCACGCGTCTCCGCCTCTTCGAGGCTGAGGAGCCGGCTGCCTGAACCTTGCAGCGCCGGGTTTTTTGAGCTGCCGCGAGCGCTGGGAGGGAGGAGGGCGCGGCACCAGACACAGCACGGGGTTCAACACCAGGATTGGTCGCAAGTAGGAAGCTTTCGCCACTACAGCGGGACCCTCGGGCTGTGCCGACGCCGTTTGCTAGGAGGCTGTAGCGGGCGCCGCGCTCAGGTGCTGAGGTAAGTGAGGCGCGAGCTAGCAGGGTCCGCTCCAGTCTGGGCGCGTGCTGCCCCGGGAGCTCCGGCTGTCGGATTGTGGGAACGAGCATGGTCCTCAGAGGCTGCGGAGTGAAAGGGGGCTACTTGGGGCTCCCACTCCTGCAGGGCTGGACGGGGTCTGTGGGCCGTACTACCTTGAGCCTGGCAGCCCTGCGGGGTCGGCGCAGCTGGAACAGAGCGCCCTGAACCCGCGAGGAGGCAGGGCGCACACGACGCCACCTTCACCCCACGGCGACCCTTCTTTTTAGTCAGAAAGTAACTTTGTTGCGCTGCAAGGCAGCCACAGAACAAGTAGCCTGGAGCGCGTAATGCCTCAGGAATCGTTAAAATCAGCTCCTCCAACTGGTTCAGGCTATTGCCCCCTCTCCGTGCGCGCTGGCGAGAGTTTCCTTCTGGTGTTGATACCCCGGGGCTCTGATTACCCAGCTGTGGAGCCCACGGTAGAGAAAGGCGAACTTGGGCTGGTGTTTGAAGGGATTTAGGATCTAAGGGCGCAGGAGCCGGTAGCGGTGGTGGAAGGAGCCCTGTTGGAACAGACATTGATTTTGGTGGTGCCCACTGTGTGCCAGGCTCCGTGCTAAACGCCGGGGGTACAGAGGCGAATACAGATCCCCGCTCTTGTGACACGTACCTGGTATACCCAGGCTCTGCCTAGGGAACTTGTAGGGGTGGCGTAATAATCTCCAGTAACTTGGGGGGATTTGCAGTTTCTTTTGCATGGCAAAGACAGCTGCCTTGTCTCCTTCTGGGACCCAGGTATCAAGGAGATGTGCACCAGGCACCCCGCAGACACCAGCCCGCACTCTCCTTCTGGAAAGGAGGGCTCAAAACCTGCCTACATTTTCTCTCTTTGTGATTCGTGTGTATATATTCTATTATTTATGAAAGGTGTGGAGGTGAGGGTAAGAGGACGTGGGCTGCTCAGTTTTTCTGAAACAGTCCGGGAGTCTGATGCATGAGAACATTTTGCAGTACAGCGGATTCCCAGCAAGGAGGCTGCTTCGCGCAACGCGAAACTAAGGAGGTTGTTTGCTGGCTGGGGTCTCCAGATTTGTAGCGAAAAGATTTGCAGAGGTAGTATAGGGCGAATCAGTGTGACTGATCACTTTGGGTGGGTGGTCTGCGTGGAGGTGGGGTGGTGGATCTTGGGGTGTGTTGGAGGTTTGTTTGCAAGGAGGAGCTCCTGGGAGGAAAGCTCCTGGAACTTTTTTCTAGTTTTCCTACTGAAATCAACATAGGGGCGGGGACATGTTTGTCTGAATAACTGTCTTTTAATTTCATCGGAAGCATCTGCAGCTTACTGTGATGGGAGCTGGATATTTCAAAGAATAATTCCACATAATTGATTTGTTTGGACACTTACAGAAATAATTTGGAATGTGCTTTTATTTTTGTATTTTGAGGTGTATGTCCTTTAGGGAGTGGGGTAGATTTCCAGCAGGCAGGTCCCCGCAGAAGTATTTACATTCCGGCCGATTAGCAAGTTTGTTCTCTCTGTCTCTACCAAAGTGGGTGAAAAAGAACATCGTGTCATGGAGACAGACACCTCGAGGTGATTTTTGTGGCATTTATGAGAAAATTCATATTTCATCCGTAACTTTATTCTTGCTATCTTCATCTTGATTTCATTCAAGACTTATGTGGATCTCCACAATGGGTGGTGGGAGTGTTAGATTGCTAAGAATCAAAAACAAGTTCCATGGGAATACCATTTTTGCCACGTTATAAAATACCATTGATTTTTTTGTTTGTTTAAACCAACTTCAGCTGCTCTGGATTGATAAGAAGAGATCACGATGATAAGCCTCATTATTTTCCAGTGTGGACCCTGTCAGGTTAGAGGAGAACATGGAAAAACTGACCTTTTTAAATTGGGGGCTAAGACTAGTAAGAGAAAAGACCTGTTGTTCAAGGGTGCAGGTCAGAGCCATATGGAAATTTCAGCAGAGGCAGATTTTCTTTTGACAGCCTTTATGAAAACAGTTTTTAGTTCCTTTAACTTGGGGGACTTTGTCTTCTTGAGTCAGCTCAGCATCTCTTTCCATGGTCATTTCATATCGGTGGGACATTGACAGTAAATAGAGAGAAAGCCTTTCAAATAATGTTAGATTTTTAAATCATCTGTTTATTTTACCTAGTTCTCTTTCTTCTTCTTGTTCAGAAGTAGGTCTTCTAATTATTTTCCCTTTAAGCACTAAATCTTTTGGCTAGAAGTTGTCTTCTGAAAGGTACACAGGACATCTGTTATTTCAATTTATTTCTTAAGAAATAAAGGTAACCTGAATAATTAAGCTTCTCAGCAGAAAACTCCCCTTTATAGTTCCAAATTTTCTGCCAAGTTTAACTTGTTGGGTTCTTCTTTGTTATAGTCAAAGACATAGATATAAAATACATTAGTTTTAATCTTGGTTTTTATTTAAAGAATTTCATCTTTTGTGAAAGCATGCTTTTATATGATTTTAATTGAATTAGTCTATTTCATATGTTAAGCAGGGAGATGTCTGTACACACAGATGTGGTAAATTTTGTTGTTTTCGTTTTTCCATAACACAGTATCTTAAGTCTTGTGAGGGAGACCAGATTTATTACCTAGACTTATCAGTCTTTATTTATTTTTTCTATTATATACTATCAGAAGAAAATTTGGCTATACTCACTAAAATTTATTGTTAATCATATATACTACTATGTTGATATTACTAGTTGTAAAATATATACAGCAAAAAGCTAAAGGATAAATAAAGCAAAAATTATGAAACAGAAGTTCTAATATTTTTATGGATTCCAGCGATTTGCTTTGCATTGCCCCTCGGGTGTATACCCCACTTTGGAAATCACTGATGGTTTGCGGGGTTTTTACCTTTCTTTTCTTACCTCTGGCTTTGCCATTCACCATCTTTGATATGGTGGCTAGTTGGAAAACTGCTAGTAATCTGTGTCTCCTGTAACAGATGGGTTAAGAGCACTCTTTCCTGGTCATGAACACATATGTGGACGGAATGAGGCAGAAGAGATGAATGTGATATAGGGGTCATCCTGGATCTCCCAAATTAGATATACAGAAAAAAAAAAAAATGAAGTTTTAACTTAAAGACTGAAGTTCCAGTGGTTAAAAAGTGAGGAAACCAGGAAGAGTGAGGAAAAGAAAGACATTTTCCATGTTACAGTATTTTGTGGAGGGTGAAAAGAACAAAAACCTTGCAGAAGATTAACCTGGATGTGGCCCTACCATTTACATTTGTGATATTGGACAAGATGGTTCCATAACTTTTTTGAATCTCAGTTTCCTTAGCTATAAAACTGGGATAACATTTGTTTCAAGGCATCATGGTAGGGATTAAACATGAGAGTATAGGTATAGAGCTTACCTCCATTAGTTTAGATAGGTTAACAGCTGTAACAGATGAATCCAAAAAGTGTACTTCTTCAAACATGAAATATTCTCATTCGTGTTAAGTCCCCAACTGGATGATCCTGGCAGCATTCCTCCAAGACCTCTAGTTTTCTTCAGCAGGGTCATCATACTCATCTGCATGCATCAAGGCACTGGAAGGAAAAAGACTTGGAACTGTTAATTGCTCAGACTTGCAAACCATAATATCACTTTTGCTTTCATTCCATTGGCCAGAACTCAACTGTATGTAGATGGATCTTGCTATAAGGGAGGCTGGGGAATAGAATAGCTGTGTTTCCAGGAAGGAGAAGAAACAGTAGGGGGAACAGCCAGCATTTCTGACGCACTATTACTCTGTGTGATATTTCCTCCATTTTCAGTAAATGTTAATTACCTTTCCTTCCCCCAACCCCTGGCAGAAAAAAAATAGGCAGTTATAAGGAAATACTTTTCTAAGCACTTTGCCCTCCCAGATAGGTATTGTCTATGTTGTATAAATAAGGAAAACTTGGCATAGAGAAATTAAGTCATTTGTTCAACATAGCCAGTAAGTGGCAGAGCTAGGATCTGAACTATTTCTCTGGCTCTAGAGTTGATTTTCTTAACAGCTTCATTATACTACTTGTTTATTCTTGCCTCAATACTTTTCTTATTATAGCCATTGGACGACTTTTTCTTTTTGTCTATATGAAAAAGGTGGAGGAGAATTAAAAGATCCCAAAGAAGAAAAAAAGATTATATCTAATCTAAAATATAATGGAATATTATTAGATATGATACAGGTTTATCTTGAATACTTACTTGGAGGAGGAGGTATTTAAAGTAAGACTCTCCGCTACAATGCATTTTCACTTCTGATAAACAAATTATCAGAGTGTAGGTCCTGAATTATAGCCTTTCTCTTAGGCTTTCATTGTGGGAAATCTTGGCTGCCATTTTTATGCTGCAGTATATAAAGATAAATTCCTTTTCACTTCTTAGCCTAAGTAAATATTCTTTCTGGCAAATTCACAGCTAAAATATTCTCCTCTGACCTTCCTTTTGATCAAAAGCACTGTTTTTCATCAACATCCCCAGCTCCCAAGAAAGAGAACTCTTCTCTTGTTCTTTCAGCTTTGCAAAACTTTTTAGAGTATTTACTGCATGACTAAAGGGACCTCTACCAATAATCCTAGCATCCTGGAAAAGAAAATGATCCCTTTTGGTCTTATCCTGTTATCTTGTCCCACTTATATTAGAAATTCTGCTTATTCTCTCCTTTCCTGTGTATTTGTCCTTTGTAAAAATACCTCTTACACTTGTGGTTCCAAATAGCTGCAGTAGAAATGTGAGGTGGTTAATAGTGAGACTGTACTTTTTGCCCATACAGTTCATTTTCCAGTATTTCAAGTCATTTTTTTCTTCTTGTTCAGTATTTATTTGTGGCATCTTCCCAATTAATTAATGACACATATGTTCTCACCATGTAGGTGGGCAGATATACTTGTATACTTATCAGTCACCTCTTTCTCAAAAGACCCTGTTTATTTCCTCCTAACTTTCCCTGAACCTTTTGTTTTAAGAAATATCCTTTATTTTTCCCTAAGTTTACCTTGCTTCCAAATTTCCTCACACCCACCCATGCCATTTATGTGTGTGTGTGTGCAAGTTCCTTTTTATGATTTAATGGGGTAGAAAGACAGAAAGGTTTAAACTTGCTTACTATCATATTTTCAGACGCCCAGTGAGCAGAGTCCCACAGGACCTAATGAAAAGCTAACTCTAGCTGCTGTAACAGGTAAACTCTAAATTTTCAGTGACTTAAAATGCTTCTTACTTCTTGCTCATGTGGGGTGGTTCAATACCCACAGCATAGTTCCTGATTGAATGGCTTCCCATGGGGTCATTTGAGCAATCAGGTTCCTTACCCTCTCCTGGCTTCATCCTCTCCTAAGTCCCTGGGGTCCTCCTTGTTCAGACAAGGTATATGGGGTGTGAGGAGACAAATGTCCTGACGCGTTTCATAGGAGGTTTTTATAGGCCTGCACTGGGAGTGGTTGTCATGGCTTCTGCCCACATTCCACTGGGCAGAACTCTCTTCCTTGGCCATTCCTCTCTGTAAGGGAAGGTAAGAAATGGAGTCACACTGAGTACCCAGAAAACAGGTATAGTGAATAACCAACAGATTTTTCAATAAATGGTCAGTTGCAGATTTCTTTTTATTTTATTTTATTTTTTTAAAGATTTTATTTATTCATTTGAGACAGAGAGAATGAGAGACAGAGAGCATGAGAGGGAGGAGGGTCAGAGGGAGAAGCAGACTCCCCACTGAGCAGGGACCCCCGACGCGGGACTCGATCCCGGGACTCCAGGATCATGACCCGAGCCAAAGGCAGTCGCTTAACCAACTGAGCCACCCAGGCGCCCTGGTTGCAGATTTCTAATAAAGGAATGTGAGATTGCCAGCCAATTCTCTATTTTCCTTTCTTTAGGTATAGAGAAAGGAGTGTGTCTGTGTCTGTGTGTGGTGTGTGTATATGGGTGTAGGTTATTTGCCTGGTAAATGCCTAGTCCCTTTCTTCTTTTTAATGTTGGCCCTTGTTACTATCCCATTCTACTATTTGTTTGTTTTAGGACTTTATTTATTTATTTATTTATTTTGTGCATGGGGGGGGTAGGAGCAGAGGGGGAGGGAGAGAGAGAGAATCTCCAGCAGACTGTGCCCTGAGCGCAGATCCTGAAGTGGGGCTTGATCTCACAACCCTGAGATCATGATCTGAGCCTAAACCAGGAGTTGGATGCTTAACCAAGTGAGCCACCCAAGTGCTCCTTAAGACCTTATTTTTTTTTAATTTTATTATGTTATGGTAATCACCATACATTACATCATTAGTTTTTGATGTAGTGTTCCATGATTCATTGTTTGCGTACAACACCCAGTGCTCCATTCAGCACGTGCCCTCTTTAATACCCATCACCAGGCTAACCTATCCCCCCACATCACAATTCCAGACTTCAAGCTCTATTACAAAGCTGTCATCATCAAGACAGTATGGTACTGGCACAAAAACAGACACATAGATCAGTGGAACAGAATAGAGAGCCCAGAAATGGACCCTCAACTCTGTGGTGAAGACCTTATTTTTTTAAATTTAAATTCAATACATATAATACATCATTAGTTTTTTACTTTATTTTTTAAGAGCAGTTTCAGATTTACAACAACATTTAGAGGGCGGTACAGAGATTCCCCATATACTCCTGCTCCCAGACATTATCAACATTACTTACCAGAGTGGTACATATTTTACCCAGGATGAACCTACATCAACACATCATAATCACCCTAAGTTCATAGTTTACCTTAAGATTCACCATTGGTGTTATACTTCTGTGGGTTTGGACAAATACATGTGTGATGACATATATCCATCATTCTAATATCATACAGAGTATTTTCACTGCCCTAACAATTCTCTGTATTGTGCCTATTCATATCTCCCTCTCTCTCATTTCTTTTTAGTGCTCAAGAGTATTCCATCATCTGGTTGTATCCCATTCTTAGTGCGTATGGTCTGGGTGAAACTCTATTTCCTACTTAAGGATTGAAACATGCTCTGCTACTTAAGAAAGAGTATTGGCTCTCCCTATCCACAGTAATTGTTTCCAGAAAGGGCATGGAGCACAGTGAGAAGGACTGTAGAGAAGTGAGACCTTTTGCTGCTTGTAATAAGTCAGACTCCCAGTCAGGAATCACTTGGCATCCCCCTACCAAGGCACATATAGTCATCTAAATCACAAAGTGAAAGCCCTCATTTCTTCAGAGCCTATCTCTGTAGAGCTGTGGAGGGGAGTGGAAGTTAAAACCACATCCTCATGCTTAATTTCCTTTTATAAGATTTACTTTGGTCCGTCCTATATGATGTTTTCCTTTCCATTTACACTTTCCTGTTGTTTTCCCCTTTCCGAGTCTGCAGTCTAGGTGCTCACCCTGGAACCTGCCAAGTGATTTTTTTTTGCATGCCTTTGTTTTCATTGCCTTTGTGTCTGGTCTACTTTTGTCATCTTTCTTCACCATGTTTATTACAGTTTGCATAATGCTCGACTCAATTGCCACTTTGTTAACCCTCTTTCAATATTATTCAGGCATAATGATAACCTTTTCTGTATGGACTCCTATTGTATTTTTTTTTTCCATGCCACTGATATAACACCTATCATGAAGGTGATCAACCCTCTCAGTTTTCCCAAGACTGAGGGTTTCCTAAGATCTTGGACATTCAGTGTTAAAACCGATAAGGTCCTGGGCAAATTGAGATGTTTATTGCCCTACCTAGTACATTGTAATGTTATTTTGCATGTCACTCAGTACCATGAGAGTTCCTTGAGACAATGGATAAGGGCTTGAAATTTGGAGTGAGACAGATTTCTCACCAGTCCTAAATCCATTTTGCACTATCTGTGTAATTATGTCATAGCAAGTTACCTACCTTTTCTAGGTTTCAGTTTCATTAGCTGCATAATGGGATGATATGCATTTTGTAGGGTTGTTCACATAAATAATTAAAAGACATAATAAGCTAAATCACTTAGTTTGATGGACAAATCTTAAAAAATGAATAGTATCTAAAGGCACAAGAGTTTTTTTAAAAATTTTTTAGTGTTATGTTAATCACCATACATTACATCATTAGTTTTTTTTTTTATTCTTATGTTAATCCCCATACATTACATCATTAGTTTTAGATGTAGTGTTCCATGATTCATTGTTTGTGTATAGCACCCAGTGCTCCATGCCAAACGTGCCCTCTTTAATACCCATCACCAGGCTAACCCATCCTACCACCCCCTCCCCTCTAGAACCCTCAGTTTGTTTCTCAGAGTCCATAGTCTCTCATGGTTTGTCTCCCCCTCCGGTTTCCACCTCTTCATTCTTTCCCTCCTGCTATCTTCTTCTTCTTCTTTTTTTTTTTAACATATATTGTATCATTTGTTTCAGAAGTACAGATATGTGATTCAACAGTCTTGCACAATTCACAGCACTCACCATAGCACATACCCTCCCCAATGTCTATCACCCAGCCACCCCATCCTTCACAACCCCCCCCTGCCGCTCCAGCAACCCTGTTTGTTTCCTGAGATTAAGAATTCCTCATATCAGTGAAGTCATATGATACATGTCTTTCTCTAATTGACTTATTTCGCTCAGCATAACACCCTCCAGTTCCATCCACATCGTTGCAAATGGCAAGATCTCATTCCTTTTGATGGCTGCGTAATATTCCATTGTATATATATACCACCTCTTCTTTATCCATTCATCTGTCGATGGACATCTTGGCTCTTTCCACAGTTTGGCTGTTGTGGACATTGCTGCTATAAACATCGGGGTGCACGTACCCTTTCGAATCCCTACTTTTGTATCTTTGGGGTAAATACCCAGTAGTGCAATTGCTGGATCGTATGGTAGCTCTATTTTCAACTTTTTGAGGAACCTCCATACTGTTTTCCAGAGTGGCTGCACCAACTTGCATTCCCACCAACAGTGTAGGAGGGTTCCCCTTTCTCCGCATCCCTGCCAACATATGTCATTTCCTGACTTGTTAATTTTAGCCATTCTGACTGGTGTGAGGTGATATCTCATTGAGGTTTTGATTTGGATTTCCCTGATGCCGAGCGATATTGAGCACTTTTTCATGTGTCTGTTGGCCATTTGGATGTCTTCTTTGGAAAAATGTCTGTTCATGTCTTCTGCCCATTTCTTGATTGGATTATTTGTTCTTTGGGTGTTGAGTTTAAGAAGTTCTTTATAGATTTTGGATACTAGCCCTTTATCTGATCTGTCATTTGCAAATAACTTCTCCCATTCTGTCGGTTGTCTTTTGGTTTTGTTGACTGTTTCTTTTGCTGTGCAAAAGCTTTTTATCTTGATGAAATCCCAATAATTCATTTTTGCCCTTGCTTCCCTTGCCTTTGGCGATGTTTCTAGGAAGAAGTTGCTGCAGCTGAGGTTGAAGAGGTTGCTGCCTGTCTTCTCCTTTAGGATTTTGATGGACTCCTGTCTCACATTGAGGTCTTTCAACCATTTGGAGTCTATTTTTGTGTGTGGTGTAAGGAAATGGTCCAGTTTCATTCTTCTGCATGTGGCTGTCCAATATTCCCAACACCATTTGCTGAAGACACTTTTTTCCATTGAACATTCTTTCCTGCTTTGTCAACGATGAGTTGACATAGAGTTGAAGGTCCATTTCTGGGCTCTCTATTCTATTCCATTGATCTATGTGTCTGTTTTTGAAGGCACAAGAGTTTTATGAAGATTATGTGGACTACTGCTTGCAAAGTACTTATTTTAGTTTCTAAATCCTTGTAAGCTTCCAAAAAACAGATTTTAATTGATCAATGATACTCATATTTGTATATCTCTTGCCTAAAACATGGTAGACATCAGAGATACAATTAATCTCATAAAATACATGTCCATGGAGCATTAATGATAATCCCAGGAGTTTGTGGAACAAACAAGTCAGTGAGAGTAATTAGGAAATATTTGAGAAAGATTTTTTTTGGTGTTTAAAACTTAAAAAAGCCGGAATTAGCTGTGAGATGAGTTCCTTTTTAGACAAGGTTTTATTTTTCATGGCTTATCTAAAGCCAGAGTCAGCAGTTTTCATGGTTTGGAAAGAGAAAATATTTTCCATATTTGGACAGGGTCAATTTCAGCTCACAACACTTAAAATTTGCACTTATCACTATTAATTAAATAAAAATGGTGCATTTCTGGGAAGGGAGTTTGGTTCATGAGAAAATGAGGGTTAGGATAGCAGAAGCACTGCTGATTCCATAATGATCTTGAGGTTTTAAAAAAATGCATACAGAAGTCTCTTTTGTTTATACCATAGTAAAATATCCTCTCCACCTTTGAGTTGAATTTTGTGCATAAAAATTTGTACCTTGCACAAGCGTCCTAATAGAAATCTTGATAATTCATGTTGCCTATGCCTTTTAGGTTTGTTATGGAAATTTCCAGGGAGGACAGGTGTTACAAGTGTGCTTTTGCTGAGATAGGTCCAGTTTGGAGGAGAAGAAAAGTGAAAAAAATAATGACATGACTCAAATCCTCATATGTTTTATGAGGCTTGATTCTAGGCACATTGCCATCATTTTCATTTGTACAAATTTGTATTATCATCTGTATTATGATTGCTCTTCAATTATGAAATATAAATATGAATATTTTTTGCCTTTAGTGACTCGTTTGATTAGCTGTTAGCTATCGATTGATTCTAGACTTCTCACAGATTAGCGAATTAATTACAAGTCCAAGGACTACTTTTACTGCATTTAATTAGGTGAATGACATCCTTAAAAAGAAAATGTTTACCTAGGTCACACTTCTTTTTTTTTAAAGATTTATTTAGTTGAGAGAGAGAGAGACAAATAGAGAGTGAAGGGATAGGGGCAAAATGAGAGAGAGAGAGGGAGAGAGAATCTCAAGCAGACTCCCTGCTGAGCACAGAGCCCAAAGTGGGGCTCCATCTCTTGTCCCCAAGATCATGACCTGAGCCGAAATCAAGAGTCAGCCACTTAACTAACTGAGCCATCCAGGCGCCCAGGTCACATTTCAAATTCCTAGTAAAAAATATAATACAAACATGGTTATCTAGAATTCTTGGAACTAAGAAATTGTAAATAGAAGTTTGTCTTTAACAATAGTTTTTTAAAATGGGAATCTGTGTAAAAATATTACTTTACCCTTAAACAGGTGGCTGAATATGATTTACTTCTTGATGACACAGGATCACCATGATGAACATAGAATAGTAGTTTAGAGTAGAACGTGGGCCTTTGATTCAGACAGACCTAGATTTGTTCTGTTACTTACCAGCTGTGTGATCTTGAACATATTCTTAACCCTTCCTAAGGCAGTTTTTAAAATCTGTGAAGTTGAATGTGCCTATCTTATAGAGATGCTGTGAACATTAAGTGATAATTGCTTAAGACTAGTACAGTGTTCATGGCACATTCTAAGCACTAAGCAAATTAGCCTTATACTATAATCTTTGCAGTTTATATAGAACATAGCACCCATGGATGCTTTATATATTTGTTGAAACACTTAATGTTATACTCGACTGTGTAACAGGATCCCATCACGTGCAGCTGAGATGTGGGTACGTCTGTCTGCTTTCTGATGCCTTTTGATGGTCATATTTGATTCCTTGCTTTAGTGAACTAGCCTTTTCTATTTGCTGTTTCTTACTGTTTGTGAACTAGAATAATGAAATATACAAGCCATTCAAAGTATATTTAATAGTTTCAGTAGATTCTGAAAGAGGCTCTGAAGGACCTTTTCTTTTTTTCTCCTTACCTACACCCCCCAATCCCCTCTCCACCCCAACAGACTTTTTTTTTTTTGGTGAGAGAATAGTATGGGTGTTTCATATTTTCTTTGTTCTCAGTTTCACCTTTTCCTACATCCTGACTGAGGAAGTGAGAGGTAAAGTGTTACTGCAGTACAGGAGAAATAGAAAATTCCTGCTTTGATAACATTGTCACATGGGTTGGTGGTATGCTTTGCAGCAGACTCACATTTGTGAATATTGCTGTGTTGTGGAATGTTGACTGTCTTACCTGCAGTACAATAAACTTCGTTCAAAAGTCTGTACTCTGAGCACATGGTCTTTACTGTATGAAGTCATTCCCTTTTATTTTCTTTAGCACATTTCTAGGTTTCACTCACCAGTTAGTAGATTCTTGCTTAAAATTCCTAGTGTTTCCCCTCCATTTTCTTTTTTGAACCTAATGGTCAGAATTCAAGACACTGCAACAGTTCTAGATATTATTAAGGTGGTGGTAACATCTGTATATGCACTATGTAATATGGAGTTATCATGAATTCATAGTTCCAATAACTCTACTCACTTTTATTAATAGCAATTTACCAATATATTGTAGTTTATATTCTGTGCTATAACTGAAATAAACACTGTTTTTAAAATGTTACTGTTATTGGGCGCCTGGGTGGCTCAGTTGGTTAGGCGACTGCCTTCAGCTCAGGTCATGATCCCAGGGTCCTGGGATCGAGTCCCACATCGGGCTCCCTGCTCTGCGGGAAGCCTGCTTCTCCCTCTCCCACTCCCCCCTGCTTGTGTTCCCTCTCTCGCTGTGTCTCTCTCTGTCAAATAAATAGATAAAATCTTTAAAAAAAAAATGTTACTGTTATTTAGAGCAGTAGTCTTCTGTTCTTCTGAATTAATAAACTTTTACAAATTTTAGTAGTTTTCTCATAATGTAGCTCCTTAAATCAGCATATGAAGGTTAACTCTTTTTTTTTGTTTGTTTTTTAAGATTTTGTTTTTAAGTGTTCCCAATACCCACCGTGGGGCTTATTAGACTTACAATCCCGAGATCAAGAGTTGCATACTTCACTGGTTGAGCCAGCCAGGTGCCCTGTTAAGATTAATTCTTAAGAAAAGGAACATAGTATAATGCACATCCCAAAAGATGAATTCTGTATTTTAGGTTAGGATTCAGTCTTTGCAGATGGAATACACTATTTTATATGATGTAAAAGAGAGGCAATAGGTATACTTGGTGATTCAGAATGATTTGATGATTCAAATATTAGTGTAAGCTATATGACCTCTCCCAGCTTTATTTTCCTACCTATATAATGGGGATATTGTTGCAGGGTTGTGAAGACTAAAATTAATTAATCATATATACACATAGCCTAGTGCTGAGCACATAATTAGACCATCCCTTAAAATGCCGAGTTTATTATTATTATCCTTTCTTTTCATACATTTATTCAATATGATACCTATGTTGATGAAACATGTGAAAGTTATAATTTATGAGCTTGAAATGTCATTCTTTTAAAATACTCAATAAAGTGATTTATGTTTGTTCCTGTGTCTTTATCCATGGATAGATAATTGTGATCTCTCTTGGCTGTGTAGAAACAGGAAGTCAACATTTCCATAGTATTGTTTTATGGTTGACTATTATAGAGAGCCAGTGTTTCAGAACTGAAATGTGATTAGCACTATTTGAAATTTCATTTTGGAGAAATGGTTTTGGCTATGGTTAAGAGTCTTGTTTATTAAAAAGAATGAATTACCCAGTAGGCTCTCCCTCTCATCTGTATTCTTTTTACTTCAGCTATAGTCTGTCTTGCCATATTGCAAAGGGAAATGCTGACATGTGATAGAGTAGAAATATAAAATGTTTCAAGTTGCTTTCAGTCAAATATGATTGAAATTTTTCAAAAGATTTACACATTTTTTTTATTTATAATAGTGACATTACTGAGAAATGAATTTCTGTTTCTTCTGGAGAATAGCAGCTTCTTTATGGGTGCTTTGTATTTCAAAACTTAGCAAATGTAACATAATGACTGGTGTATTATTAATATGCCTACAGTGAAGGAGTTTTACTTATTTGAAGAGAAACAAGTCACTGTTATTTTACTTCCTATTTGTATAACCTTTAAAGAATGAAACATTGTTAGTGAGTTTGTTTTGAATGTTTCTCTGCTTCCTCCTTGTATGTATGTTTAGTGAGTGGTTTATGGAATTCAAGTAATACTTTTATATTGTTTATAATTAATCATTTAACCTTATTACTTAGATTTCTTAATTACTTTTATGTTTTTTTTTTTTTAACACATACAAATAAGAGCTTATTTACTGGCTTCCTTTGTGATTTACATTTTCTCCCTGCTATCTACTAAACTAATTCACATCAGAATCTTAATTCCTTGACAGATTTCCATCCATTACTTAAATCCTGTAGAATCTAAGTTGTGGCTTTGTTATGGAAATTAGCCTGACTGCAGGCTTCTAATCATTAATGCCTTAGTATTTTCTGTCATTAGGTTATTCCCCAAATACATTATATACTACAGTTTTTAAGTGATTTTTCAGAGCACTAGACCAAGTATTTGTGAAAGTCTGAAAGGATACACTTTGGATGGAAAGGATGGAATTTCTGCCATTTTTGCCTTCTTAGGTTTTCAGATGTTAGAAAGAAGTATAGAAACATGTTTACGTTGATAGATTACACCATTCCCAATTACTAGAATTATCTAGCTGAGTAGGTTAAGGGAGTGAGGGGCTGTTTCCCTTATATCTGAAAATAATATAATGAATTGTCCATCAGTTATTTGAGTTTTCTGTTGATCCTCGATGTTATATACTTATTTCTCATTGACTAAGAACATCCATTCTAGCAGGGCCTGTGTATAGAGTCTAAGTATACTGTCTGTAGTTCAGAACAGAATATCATTCATAGAGGAAGTTTGCCTAAGACCTTGATAACCATTGTACTCCATAGGTTGGCATTTCCTGGGAACTTGTGAGAAATACTTTGGTTGCCATTCTGACCTACTGTATCAGGATCTTCATTTTAGCAGGTGTATTCACATAAAGATTGATAGGCATTGATTTACATCATATTCTTAACTAAACTAACTGGTTACCTGCTACTAGGCCTAAGTATGAAGTATATACTCAGCATGCTTAATTATATATTAAGGACCCAATACTATAGGAATAGAGATAGGTACCGTAAAGTTTGGCCAAAGGATGGTCAGAATCTAGTAGAGTAGATATTTCTCTCTCTCTCTCACATAAACACACACACACACACACTCAAATTCAGGTAGAATATGGTCAACATGAATGGGATAGACAATGAAATCATTGTAGGGAAGCTTTTTCGTAGGAATATGTTCTCATCATGTTCTTTTTGAAGCCCTTCATGGTGGACTATCTCAAGCCATTCTTGCTTATGCTGGGATTAGGAACCTCGAGTGCAATATCTACCATTTTACCCATCAGTGTTATTGATGAGCCTTTAGTGAATTTCTGCATATCCAGTTTTTTTTTTTAATTTTATTATGTTAATCACCATGCATTAGTTTTTGATGTAGTGTTCCATGATTCATTGTTTGTGTATAACACCCAGTGTTCCATTCAGTACGTGCCCTCTTTAATACCCATCACCAGGCTAACCCATCCCCCCACCCCCCTCCCCTCTAGAACCCTCATTTTGTTTCTCAGAGTCCATAGTCTCTCATGGTTCGTCTCCCCCCTCCGATTTCCCCCCCTTCATTTTACCTTTCCTACTACCTTCTTCTTTTTTTTAACATATAATGTATTATTTGTTTCAGAGGTACAAGTCTGTGATTCAACAGTCTTACACAATTCACAGCGCTCACCATAGCACATACCCTCCCCAGTGTCTATCACCCAGCCACCCCATCCCTCCCACCCCCCACCACTCCAGCAACCCTCAGTTTGTTTCCTGAGATTAAGAATTCCTCATATCAGTGAGGTCATATGATACATGTCTTTCTCTGATTGACTTATTTCGCTCAGAATAATACCCAGTTTTAAGGATAAACTTCTCGTGTGTGTTTGTGTGTATGGAAAGACATGTTAAATATGCTTTCAAGAAGCTTTTTGTTTAGTATGAAAATTCAGATTACAACACGATGTGGGATATTATGGTGCCAGTTGCATAGAGATTATGGGGAAGAATTGATAATTGAGATAAAGTGGAAAGATGGACAGTATTTGCATGTTGGGTTGGAAAGAACACTTAAAAAAGAGGATATAGTGTGCACAGTGTTATGGCTCATGAGAGAAAATAGTGTTGTCAGAGAATGTCAAAGAGCTGGTGTCAGTGGACCTTAGGGATGTGGGAGTATGGCAGCAGAGTCCTTGAATTATACAATTTCATAGGCTAGAATGAGACTGATGCCCCAAGAATTGGGCAGAGGACAAGTGCATTAGTTGTGAATGTGATTTGTGTATCATAGAATTGTGTGAAGTAGCATCTGTAGCATGTGAGACAACTTGGGGAATAAGAGAAAATTGGGCCATATCCTTTAGACCATAGAAAGCCATTATAAGATTTTAAAGGGCCAGGGTGACATCAGATTGAATTCAGATGGATCTTTCAAATTTAACAATGTGAGATCTGAATGATGTGTTTGGGGTGAGATGTAGAATGGTATCCATAACTTGTCTAAGCTTTTAGATGTATCCCTGCATCATGCAGGGATATGATTAGTTCTTATTTCCTATTCTGGTTCATGTTAATTATGTAGGATAACAGTAAACTGGGTACAAAACTGGATTTTCATTTTATTTATATGAAATATTTATACTTGTTTAATGTATTTCATATTTAAATTCAGTATGCATAGGAATTAATAAGTGATTTGGGGCTTATATTAGAAAACTCAGAAAATGAGCAAACAACAAAGGTTCTTATGCATATGATGAAAAAAGTGCATCTCACAAGGTAATTAAGTGATTTTATATTGCAATATGAAAATAATTGTCTCATGGCTGTAGGTTACCAAATGGACAATTTCAATTAAGTTTAAGACATTCTTTTTTTTTAAGTTTAAATACCTTTTTATTTGAAATGTCAGAGGTTTACATGGCAAGATGTTCAAGGCCCATTTGCTTATCCACCATATTTTCTGGCTTCATTTCATATCTCTCTTCTATGACTGAGGTGTATTCCTTTGCTAATAGCATTTGCTGTCATAAGATGTTGTTGAAGGGAAATTAATGCTGTTTGACAACATTCAAGTAATAACCATGGATAGTGTAGTGGACATTTTTTTCTTTTAATTACAGGAACAAGTTCACCTTCTCAACAGCAAAATTGCTTCCACTGTTCATGGTCTTATTGGTCAATAAATCCCAAGCCCACCCCCCTACTAGGAAGTGGATGAGGAAGTTTTTCTGGTGACTTTCTCAGCCAGGCCTTTCCTCTGCCTCAGTATACCAAAAGTGCAGACATGTGACCTGCACCTCTGAAAGTTTGGATTATCAGACTCTCTTCTTCTCATTTGGAATCCTGAGCTCAGTAGTACAGGATGAAGAAATAGGAAGGTTTATTTATTTATTTTTAGTTTGTTATTGTCCTGGCTAAACTGTCCAGTGGTATCTGCTACTGGGGATTTTTGGAGCTGCTTGGATCCCTGTTTCTCTCTTCTGTCTCATGATCTGCCCAGATCCTTTTTATAGAGTCCCTTTTTTCTTAGGTTTTCAGTGTTGGTTATTCTTGCTTGCTACCAAAGAAATGTAAAGAAGTTCTCCCAGTATATGTTTGGAGATGCGTCTTATTTGCCACCTGCCTTATAATGTTATCCCTTTATCTTTCTGATGGGACCTTGTGCAGCACAGACACATAGGTTACCTTTTCAAGGTGCATCACTTATTAGTTTGAGGCTGCTCCAGGAATTGGAAAAGTCATCCTCTTGAATAGTCTATGCCATTTTCCTCAGTTTATAGTAAGTACTCTCATCCCAGGGTTCTGCAGAATAGGAAAAGATGGCTGGAAATTTGGCATGTAAATCTCTCTGCCTTCCTCTTTCCAAGTTTGGGTAAGTGGCATTATTCGGAAGGAATTCTAATGTCTCATTCAACCACAGCCCCACTTTGCTTCTTCATTAAGCCTGTGTCTTCTCTGAATAATTCACATAAACTGGTACCTTCTGATATTTCATAACATCCGTTAGCTTATAGTTCCTGTCTTGGTCTAGCTGATACTTAATGTATTTTCTGCAAATGTGTTTCTGGAGGCTTTGTTATCATAGTAGAAAGCTAAAGCTTAGCTTTTTGGGCCTAGCCTGCAAACTTGTTAACTCTGCATCTAGAAATCTTGGTATTTATACCATTAGACTCCATCTTCATCCAGGGTGCCTTATAGTGGCCTTATAGCATGAATGTGTCTGAGTTAAACTCAGGTCTGGCATTGTTAATTGGGTTGTACTCCAGTCCTGATCTTCTAATACTCTTTCATATATAGTCATTCACCACTAAACTCTTACTGACTTTCTGTTAGAAGCAAGGCATTGCAGGAGTCCTACTGTTAGAAATAAAGACCATTCCCTGTCATTAACTTGGAAGTAGAAGAGGGGGCCGTGTTTATGGGACCAAGTATAAACTCTCTGGGGTAAGTGCTACAAAATATGATCCTGTGAAAAACCTTAGCACTTTGGAAGAACATAAAGATTTGCAGCCCCACTCTAGAGGTATTGAATCAGAGTCTCTGGGAGATGAGGTTTAGGAAGCTATATTTTGAATACATTCCCCATGTGATTCTGATGTTCAGCCAGGTTTGGGAACTAGAGCATATTCTGCAGAACACTAATTCTTCAAGATATAAATAGATTCCCTTTAAACATATTTCTTAGGAGAATGAGCTTAGGAAATTCTGGACTTTTAAACAGGTTTTTTTTTTTTTTTTTACATTAGTACATCTCAGAATCTTTATGTGCTTTGTGAAATACATGTTTCTGAAATTTATTTGAGTAATGTTGTAGAGTGTTTAACAGTGTACCATAGATTGAGTGCCTTATAAACAACAGAAGTTTATTCCTTACAGTTTTGAAGACTGGGAAATTTGGGACCAAATTATTGGCATATTCAGTGTGTAGTGAGACCCCACTTCCTGCTTCAGGAACAATCAGTGTAATCCCTGGGGTCTTTTTTATAAAGGCACTAATCCCATTCATGAGAGTTCTGCCTTCATGGCCAAATACCTCCCCCCAGAGGCCCAACTTCCATTTATCATCACATGGGGGATAAGGTTTTCAATATTTGAATTTTGTCAAACTTTTAGTTTATGGCAACTAAGAAACAATCCCTGCCTCTTAAACATGGAATGGTTTTAGTTATCAGCCCTGGCAGCTCATTAAAATAATTTGGTTTAGTTGGTCTGGAATAAAGTGGGTTCTGGGCAATGGAATTTTTAAAAAACTTCCGAGATGATTTTGTTAAATGCAGCACAGTTTAAGCTACATAGAGTGAAATTTTCTTTGGAATATGATTTAGGAAATTTTGTCCTAATGTGTGTGTTTCATATCACCCAGTTTTTTTTATTGTTTCACTTCTGTCAGGTGGTTTAACTCTATATATTTTTAATGCCATATTTTTCAGGGTAGGTTTTCCATTTTGTTTTTCTGATTATAATAGAAATTACTTTTTAGGAAGAAATAGGCCCCCCCCATCACTGGAGACAGTCCATCAGAAAAAAAGTATATATATGTGTGTGTGTATTTATGGGTTGTCTAAGTAAATTTTAATCGTAATGAGTAACATTAATTGAATACTTAACAATGTACCAGGTAAGTTGCTAAATTCTTTTATTATATTATTTAAACTTATGATCATTCTATGAGCTAGGAACTGTGATGATCCCTAAGTGAGAAAACTAAGAGTCAGAGAGTTTAAATAACTCGATTCAGGTCATGCAACTAGTAAATGTCAATACTGATGTCCAGTCCCCAGGATGCCTGTCTGTGACCTAAAGCTTCTAACCGGTTTGGAATCCTGGCAAAGGAAGAGATTTTTATGTTTGATCATCAGTATATGGTTAAAAGACATCAGCATTTATGCATTGCTTTCAGAATTATATTTTATTGCAGGGATGGTAAATCTTCATAAATTATAGGGGTTTGGGAAGATATTTCAAATGTTGAGAACCCTTTCTAAATAGGAAGATTTTTCAAACAAACACTGGCACATGCATGTAAACAGAATTTTTGTAGTTATAGTAAATTAGTTATTTGCATATATAAATTATATGTTATATTAATTATTCTGAATGGATTTGAATACTCAAAATTCACTGTATAAATATATTTTTCATAAAGTAGGCTTCCAAGTATTGCTAAGCTTCTAAAAAATACTGAGTTTGACAGATTTTTGTTATTCTGGCTATAAATTTAAACAAAGGGAAAAGAATGATTTTGACTCTTGGCAATAAAACTCAGTGGATTTATGCATGGGTTCAAATGCATGCTTATTAGTCACTCAGAAAATGATGCTTCATTTTTTTTTTTTTAAAGATTTTATTTATTTATTTGAGAGAGAGAATGAGAGACAGAGAGCACGAGAGGGAAGAGGGTCAGAGGGAGAAGCAGACCCCCTGCTGAGCAGGGAGCCCGATGCGGGACTCGATCCCAGGACTCCAGGATCATGACCTGAGCCGAAGGCAGTCGCTTAATCAACTGAGCCACCCAGGCGCCCCAATGATGCTTCATTTTAAAAGTATATGTCTTTATATCTTGTGATGACATTTATAAAAAGTTTTTAGTTGTATGTCTTTCATTTTGCTAGAGAAGATAAATTGAGTAAATGTAAGTGACAATATGGGGTCTTCTTAACAAAGTATAGGGCTGGCCTTATGTGTCAACTTGGCTAGACCACAGTCCACATATTTGGTCAAACATGTCTGGATGATACTATGAAGGTTTTTTTTTTTTTTTTTAGTTGAGATTAACATTTAAATCAGGAGACTTTGAATAAAGCAGATCCATAATATGGGTGGGCCTCATGCATGCAGATGAAGGCCTTAAGAATAACACTGACCTTCCCCAAGGAAGAGGGAGTTCTTCCAGCAGACTGCTTTTGAACTCAAGCTGCAACATCAACTCTTCCCCGTGTCTCCTGCCTATAGGTCTCCTGCCTAGTCTACAGATTTTGTACTTGACAGCTTCCACCATCATATGAGCCAAATTCTAAAAATAAATCTCTTTTTCTCTCTCTCTCTCTCTCTCTCTCACACACACACACACACACACACACACACACACTCACACACACTCACACACACTCTATTAGTCTGTTTCTCTGGAAAACCCTAACTACTGCACCAAGATTCTGTCTGATTCAAGGAGGTTCTCCCATAGTTTTTCAAAGGATTTTACTTGGATGTCCTTGTCCATAGAGTTGCCATCATATTTTTGCAGAATGAGGAGCAGTAGATGGCACTGAATTCTGCTATCTCCAACACTGGTGATATTTTCCCATGAATTGGGCGATTTCATAAATGCCATACAGAGTCAATGAGAGCATAGAAAGTTCAGAATGGAATTTACTGCTTCCTACAAATTTGTGGTATTACAGGTTTTCAGATGTGGCTTTGGTCTTCTTGTCAAAGTGGGATAATTTAGGAAAATGTGAGTGGACTATCCTTTTAGAATCAATTTCATTCATCCATGTAACCTATCATAATGAGTACTTCTAAGTGCTAGGGCTATATTAGGTCCCATGGGTAGAAAAGAAGAATGCCAGAAATGGACCCTGCCATCATGGAGCTTAGAGTCTGGTAGGGGAGACTGTAAAAAAGGTTAATTAATACTATATATAAATAAATAAAGTAAAAATAATTATTAACCGAAATACATGTTCTGTAGGAGATGAGGGTGCTAAGATGGAGGAGAATAATGTAGGAAATATCTATCTTAGATGGTGTAGTTAATTAAAGGGTTTTTGGTGAATGTGAATTTTGAGACTGAAACTTGAGAACATGCTAGTCCTACAACCAACCAGAGAAGGAAGTCCCAGATAAAGAAAATAGCATGTAAAGAGACAGTAGGCAAGGAAGAGGTTTATTCATAACTTAAGTTGTTATGTATAAATGATGAAGTTGTCATTGGTCAGGAAAGCCTTAGACAAAGCTGAATGAAGAAGGATGTTGGGAGTGAAGGCTGTGAATAGAATGATGTAGGAAAATGTAACACTGGGAAAATGAAGTTAGTTTAGGTGGATTGAAGTTTGAGAATATTATAGAGAAAACTTAATTTCATACTTGACTAGTTTTAAAATATGTTTAGCTTTTATACTATTTAAATCATATATGAGGCATCTAGGTAGTAGTTTTTTTAGTATGAATATGACTGTCATGAACATAGATTACTATCTAAGGCTAGCTTATGGATACTTGTCTAGATCTTAAATTACAGAGTGTCATATTGTTGGTTTGGAAGGCTCTCCATACTCAGAGAGGCTATCACAATATCTCAAGTTGCTTGAAACTCTAGACTTACCAACTTTGTGAATTTTAATAGTATGGCTATCTTTTGTGTTTTTTTGTCTTGTCTTTTTTCCTCTCTTCTCCTCTCTCCTCCCCTTCCCTTCCTTTTCCTTCTTCTCTTCTCTCTCCCTGTCTTTCTTCTCTTTATTCTCAAGTCATTACCAAAGGCTAGGAAGTCATTACAGCATTGGGTATGGTGAAATATATCATTTCAACTCTGTCCTCCAGTCCTGTAGAATTATAAAATAGGTTACTCTAGAACTTGTGCTGTATAAGAAGCCTCTCACTGAAGAATTTAAGCAAATGTCAAACCTGTAACTTGGAAGAGATTCCATTTCATAGTTTGAAGGATTCAACTGTACTGTCTACACTCTTGAAATGAAGAGTTAAGGTAATTATCCATATTATTTTTATTAACAATTCTGGTACTGATGAAAAAGTAGGGTCTGGGACCTTGATTGATTTGGACTGGCTGTTAATGTTATTTAATTTCCCTGGATAATGTCTGAACTTACCATTTCAGTTTGCTTTATAACCCTTTGTGTTTTTAAATTATTTTTACATAAAGGTTATGTGTCTGTGAGTGGGCATTTTAATAGTATGAAAGGGTATTTGGTCAAAACTAAACTTCCTTTCTATCATCCTTTGATAGCTCTTTCTCTAGAGTCAGTATTACTTTTATCTATTTATCTTTCCAGGGATGTTTACTGTAGATGAGCATGTGTATGTCACTTCTTTAATTAAAAGAAAAATCTGAACATCTATAAAAACAATGACATGGAATACCTTTCTTCACTTAAAGATGAATCTTAGATAGCAGTCCCCATTAGTCTACATACACATAGCTGTCTCTTGCTTGCCAATGACTACTTGGAATATATATTCCCTTCTATCAAGGTCATAATACTAGAACCCTGCTCACCATTATTTATGTTCTTTACAGGCCTTTGTAAGTAAAAACATTAGTTTTGTAGGCATATGTGAATATATCTGTAGAATAAATTCTGGAAAGAGGAATTGGAATATCTCAGTCCAAAAGTAGTGCATTTTGCATTTCTGACATTTATAGTTATTTCCAGATTGCCCTCCAAAGAAATGATCACAATTTACATTCTCCAAACAATGTCTTCATAACTTCAGAATTGATTTGGTAGCCCCCTAGCGATTAGCAGAAGTTCATTCCATAATCTGTCAACATTAGTGATTTTCACAAAGCCTCAAGGTGATCACGTACCCAGGCAATGCAGCTTATATTAGGCATTCTTGAACAAGGTCATGGTTGACTGTTGTGACATAGCTATACCTGCTTCCATGAGTGTTTCCCCTTTTATTTTGCATCATTGCAATTGACCATTCATCTTTATGCAAAAAGAGGTCCTTTCTGACCAATATCCAGGCAGTTTTAAATGGTTCTTTGTCTAAAGAGTCCCTTTCTTTGGTTGATCCAGCTTCTATGTCACCACTGTACCTAATCCAGCAGTGCTATGTCCCCTCACACCACCCACAACCTGTTTTTGAAATGACATCTCAGAAGCTTTATTGAGATGCTGTAATTTTCTAGCACTGCAATGACTGTAATTAGTCGCTGACATATGATGATTTATTACTAGAGGTTTCCTTAGAAATTTACTTTGTGTTTTGGGGCTGGGGGACAAGTGTTAGAGTTTCAGATTTCCAGCTCTTGTCCTGCACCACTTAACACATCAAAACTACATTTGGGATCACCAGGCAACTTGACATCATCCTGACTCTGTCTCCAAGTAAAACTGAAATGAATAGCAATTAAGAGTGCCGAAGAAGGTACATGGCCAGATTAATTCTTCTTGATTAGGCCCTGGTGAATTTTTAAATATATAAACAGATGAAAAGACTTTAAGTTGTGAGCTAGTCAAAGCCAAGAATCCAGGAAAACTTCTAACAATTCCACAAAGACAAGCCAGAAGACAAAACTCAAAACATGGAGAGCAAGAGGAATCTCCTTGTGGCAAGGCTTGCACATAGAATAAAGATTGGAGGGAAATCACTTACAATAGTTAGGCAACATATTCTAACAGAGTGCCAGAGGAAGTCAGGTAAAATGTCCAGCCCAATGAAAGATTTTGGAGAGGTGAGGTAGTAAGGGAGAGGAGAAGGGATTATCCAAGAAGTATGAACAATGTAGTAGTGAGAAAAATGTCAGTATCAATTTGCACTCACACTTGTTTTCTCAACCCCATTAACCATGCCATTAAAGTATTCTTGGAATGTTGTTAAAATGGGGTGTTTTTAGGTCATAATGGCTTGGTAAATAGAGGGTTCTTTTGGAAGTAATGCATTCCTCAGAGCCATTGTCGGCATAGATTTCTGTTAAGACTTTTAGGTCCCTGAGTTGTGTATGTGTGTGTGTTTTAATTTTAAAAATTCTGTCATGTTTAGGATTTCTTTTTTGGTGGGTATTTTGGCATTGATTGCAGCTGTGTTGTATCAGAAGCCCTTCCTGTAGTGTTATCTTATGACTTCTTAAGACCTGTTATCTTATTGACTATGGAGCTATGAATATAGCCATTGGAATGTCTGAGTATTAAACACTTCACTGTCTTTATGGAGTGTCCACCAATGCACATGGCTTTGTTTTTGTTTTTTTTAGGGAGCTCACTGGTTTCTATCTAGTTAGACCCCCTCAGGCTCTTATGAGATAGAATGGAGAATGAATACCGCATCTCTGCTGTGTGTAATGATATTTTCTTGTCCATATCTCCTATTAGAGTGTGAGATAATTGACTATGTTTCCTTTGTGTTCCCAACACATGGCACATTTCAGTGTGTCACATAGTCCCTGATAGTAAAATGCTCTGTAAATCTGAGTGAATTCTACTTTTGGTTTCTTTATCTGACACCTTTTCTTGTACTTTCTGGGCAATAAGAAGTAGAGATCTGGGTTTCTGGTAGATTTATGCTTTATAATTAAGAAATATTGATTTAATAATTTTTTTGTCCTGTGGGCTTTATTTAATCATTAACTAATAAGATTTACTGAGCACCTTGCAATTCTATAGCCCTATACTTGATGGTGTTAGCTCCTTAGCACATAATTGTTTTGAATGGAATGATAATTAGGTTAATTAGATATACAAAACTAAGTGCTGTGTATGAAAAGATTGAGAGGAGGAAGGGAGAATGTAACTTTAAACATGGGTGAAAACTCATCAGGTAATGGCTTTCTTAATTTTAGATGTGCTTTGTCCTCCTTTGGTTGAAAGCAGTGAAGACTCGCTTGGTTTCGGTTTAGTAATGGGGGTTTATCAGAAGGTGAAATACAGACGTAAAGAAGAGGGAAATATCTTCCACATGGAAGGTTTGAATGGGAATTTGGGAAAGCTACACAACTGTGGTACATCTAGACCTCAACTAGGACAGGCAAGTTTAGGACTAGAAGGTTATATGGGATCTTTTGACATTTACCTCATTGGGAACATTAAGGGTCTAAGGATCCCTATTGCACTGTTGTACAGTTACGGAGATTTACCCATTCATTCTATCTTTCTCATAATTTGTAGTCTGTGCTTTTTTCCCTCTCTTTCTCTCTCTCTTTCCAAGTGAATTACCTGCTCTTTTTTCATGAAAAGACTGGATCTCTCCAGTTCTGGGAGCAGTGCCCTTGCTAGGGGCCACCTGGTAGAATCCTGCTCTGTGATCAGCTACCCTTTACCAGGTGTCCACCACAGTCCCGATATGTGTGGCTGAGGGGGTCGCCTTCAACTGAAAGAACTCAGTATTTGATCAAATTAGGTGAAGTGAGTGAGAAAGGGATTACATGATCCTAATACAATGGGAAATTCAGGTTAATTTAACTATGTAATAATAATAATCCTTTGAGAACAAGTACATGATTGAAACGCGTCTGTTTCCTCTATTCACTTTTTTTAATTGATTGCTAGAAATCAAGAACATTCCTAAAATATCAGAGAAATTTCATGACAGATAATTTGAGTCTCTTAACTTTTTATACTCCTGTCAAGTGTTCTCCACAACTCCACCAATTGTAGAAGGATCAGAATCCATATTGGAAATATATGCCAAGTTCAGTTCAGCTCCTTAGTGCTAACAATTCTTGCACCTATGAGATGCTAAAGGTTTGGGCTAAATGGAGCACATTCATCATTGTTGTAGAACTCTGGCAGTGCTCAAAAGGTGCTACAGGGAACTATAACTCATGCACTGAATTAAAAGATTGTAATTAAGCTATTGATTGATTGATTTTAAGCTACTGGTGTAAGCAGAGCAGGGAAAAGTTGAAGTCTATGTTGTTACAAGAAGTTTATTTCTACACCCCCGTTTCTTGTTCAGATTGGAAGCTTTTGCAGAGTGTGTTTCACTGAAACCCTTAAAAGAAAGTGACATGTTACTACATGGGAAGACAAAGATAGAGTCTGTTCAGTAGTGATTATGCAGTCAAGGCTTTATCTACTTGCTGATAATTTGTGGTTTGTTTTTAATCCTCTGCCAGATTCTTTCCTCACTGTTGCGTTACCTGCTGATTACAACCCTGAGCCAATCAGTCACTGCTGAGTACTCGGTGAATTTTACTTTTTTAAATTGGCTAAAAGAAAATATGTATTTCAAAATGTACATATTAATAGTAGCTAATACTTACTGAATACATATTATGTGGCAGATTCAATATATTAAATTTAATGTTCACAGAAACCTCGTGATGAAAGAACTATCATTATTACTGTTTTCCTAAGGAGTGGAGTGAGGCTTAAAGGAAGTTAGCTAACTTGTCCAAGTCTCAAAGACAGTGAGTGACAGAGTCAGGGCTTAGACCCTTTGGAAAACTGGGTCAGTATTCATCCAGTGTTGACATGACCACATTCTGAGGACTGTGATCTATACTACTTTTATCTCCCAAACACATATATCATGAGGAGGTCAGTTTGGAAAGTGATGACATCTAAAGCATGAAGAATTTAGGATATTTAGCTTATAGTGATGGAGATTCAGTGCAAGGGATTGGAGTAGATGTCCTCACTTATACAAAAGGCTTTTAAGTGGAAGATCTGTTTTGCATTTACATAGAGGTAAGAACCAAGACATACTAAGGAAACCACAGGGACGCAACTGAGTGGAATGGTCCAAAAATAAATAGGGTGTCTCAACATATATTGAGACATCACTAGAAAGATTAAAAGATAGGCTAGATTTTGTTTTTTTAAGGAATCTTAAATCAATGGATTATGATGTATTATAGAGAATCATTATCCAGAATACACTGTATGGAACATCCAGGAAGTACAAACCATAATTTTCTGAGGACAAATATTGGGGAAATGCTTATTTTGTCAATTCATAATATGTCTTAGAACATTAAAGGCCAAGAAATTATTCAGGAAAACAAAATAAAAGAATTTCTCAGTTTATTTAACTGTGAATTTCTCAAGATTTTAAATTATTATTATATTAAAATAGTACAAAACTCATCTTGTGGCATGGATTAAGAGCCCATATAACATTGTTTGCAAATACTCATCTAAACCTACATATGCAGAGACCTTCTTTGGGTGTTGGATGTAGCTATTCGTAATGAGAAACAAAAGAACCTTTGGTTTTATTATCAGATTTATGAGAAGAAACCAGTAACTTTAAACGGTGCAGGGATGGATAAAGAAAGTTATTTTAGATACGCTGTTTTGAATTCTCTTGTATACTTGGAAATAATCAAGTCTTGATGGCATTAAATTTCCTTTAGCATGTAAAGAAGAATGTGTCTCTGGACTTTGATTTTAATTTCTTGTAACGGGTCTTATTTTCCCTGGGTATGTTTCTACTTAAAAACAGATGCTCTCTGAAAAATTCATGAAAACTGAAAATATGCTGAAGACTTTGGAGAGAAGCTCTTCACCCTGTTATTAGATTGTTTTTTATGAATGGTCGCTTGCCTCATCTGCTTGGCAGTTAACTTCATGACCTTGAACAAACTTCCTGGCTTTTGTAGAACTCCCTTTTCTTCATTTACCTACTTGCTTAGCCAGATTGTACATAAAATGAAATACCATATATCAGTGTTTATGTGAACAGATAGCTCCTTTCAAAGAAATTTCTGTTGGTGATTTCATGAATGAATCTTGCAATTTTGGCAAATAGACTCTGAAATAAAGGTTTTTTTCAAAACTGGCATTTTATGTAAATTTTACTTATTGTCATTTGCTGGCTCCCCAAAACCATTTACACTGTGAATTAAAATATATCTTAAGTGGGGGGGAGGGTGGGTGGGTGGGTGGGGATGGGTGAAATAGGTGATGGGGATTAAAGAGTACACTTACCTTGATGAGCACTGAGTAATGTATAGAATTTTGGAATCACTATATCGTACAACTGAGATGAATATAACTGTATGTTAACTATACTAGAATTAAAATTTTAAAAGCTTAATAAAAAATAAATAAGATGTATCATAAGAATTTTTAAAAATGATCTAAAAAACTGCAGTGGAAAAATGATAGAGTGCATCACAACCTTATTCATTATCAGAAGTAATATGCCATTCTGGTTTGAATTGTCAAATGAATATTCAGGTGCTTAAATTTAAAGATCAAATTGGCTTTATTCAGCAATTCATGATTCGGGCAGCATCCCATGTAGTGACAGAAAGAAGCTCCACAGAGCTGTAGAAAAGGAAAAGTTTTTGAAGGCAGAGAAGGGGTGGAGAAAGGAAATTATTAGGAAAGGATGCACTGTTCAAGCCAGGCTGCCCTCCCAAAAGGGATGGAAGGGTCTGTCCTGCGGAACACCTTGCTAGTGCTGACCAGGTAATTCTGTGTTGACTGGTTAAAGGTTACATGCCTGGATGATTGAAACTGCAATTAGGTTAGAGATTGAGTCTTGGTTTGCTGATATGTCATTTAACACAATAACTCCATTTTGGGCCTGCTCTCTCCTTCTTAACAAATTTTAATTTTTTTATTTGTCATATGGGGATTTGTACATGTTTATCCTCAACTTTACATTTTAATTTTGGAAAAAAGAGCCTCGGAATCTTTAGTATGACGTTAAAATTTAACCCTAGAGAAAAGATACTGCAATGGTTTAGTCTTTTATTCTGGAGCTCTGAACCCCTGAGAGCCAGATCTGATAGTATAAGCGAAAGCAACAGTCCCAGGGTGGGATTATGATGCAAACCTCTGATTTTTCCAATTCAGAGTGAGTAAGAGGATATGATATGAGTGAACAGCAGCTGTGAGAAAGCCACAAGTGTGGAACCAATGGTATTTAATTCAGGTAATAAAATATAATTCTTAAACATACACTAAATCAAAAAGCCAGAAGATGCAGTTCTCATTACATGCCTTAACTAGAAGTACAATATTTGTAGAGCAGCTTATCCAGTTATATGTAAATTTGTTCCTCTGGCACAATTTCCCTATATAAGCAGTATTCAGTATAAAATGTTTGTTTGTTATTGAAATTGGCTTTGGTATAACTTCTGGATGTTGATAAATAGATGCATTTTTGTAGGGTCATTCACAACTCTCCGTAGCCACTCTTTTCAGTGTGTGCAGTTTTTGTTTTAAATTTCTTAAATAATAATAACTTACAAGTCTGTACTCTTTTACCTGAAACCCTTGGGGTCAAGGTGTTTTAGAATTTTACCTTTTAGAAGGGGTGGTGTGCTGTCCGTGCTGTGTGCTGTGTGATATCTCAGTAGGATGTTGGGCAACACCCAAGCATATTGACGTTTCTGCGGTGGAACAAGAGCAGTCACTTGAATGGGATAAAGATCACAAGGAGCCCTATTTCACTTCAGGGCAGATTTTGCTGACAATGGGTTTGGTTTTCAGAGCTTTTTGGATATTAGAATTACAGATAAGCAATTATGGACCTGTAATAGTAAGTGTAATAGCTAACAATTACCGAGGCACTTACTACAAGCCAGACCTTATGTTTTACTTGGACCATCTCATTTAATCTGTGCAATTCTTTGAGGAAGATATTGATCATTTTGTTTTATAGGTGAGGAACAGCTTCATAGAGTTTGAGTAATTTGCCTAAAGATGGATACACCTAGTAAGGAAGTGGCAGAATCATATTTAATAACTGACCTGGGTTGGATCGCAGAGCTGGTGTATATAATGACTACAGTGTCCTTCCTATCCTGGCTACTACATATCCAGTGTATCTCACCTGTAGGCCGTAAATTCTGGCTTACGTCAGTACAAAGGGGATTAATGGGAAAGACATCAAGTGGCCTGACTACCAGGCCCAGGGGATAACGGGGATAGGGCATGGGTCTCATTAGCAACAATTAGTTGGCATTCTCTTCAGGACATTGCCACTAGAATAAATGTGTTTCAAACATTGTAGTCCTTTTGCCATTATGTTTAAGAGTCAGATGACATAGAGAGAAAGAAAAAAAGAGAGAATGGAGATAGTTGAGCATGTGCTCTCCTTAGCTAAGGCAGAGCAGGACATCTTGAATCCTGTGTAGGTGGACCAGTGTTCCGAAAGAAAAATTGTTGGCTGTTAGCAAAAGAAGATGTAATTAATGTGGGATAGTGGTCTGTCCCGAAATGTCCACTACATGGACAATTAATTGTAGATGAAATTAACGTTTGGATGAAAACTTCATTCATCTTTTTAAGTGTAATCCATTTTAACATTGTGATCTGACTATTACGGGCTGCACACTGAATTTAGAATCTGAGTACTTAGAATCAAGTCCCATTTTGGATAATTTCTAGGACTTAGATCACAGACCCAGAATCAAAGAGCCTGTTTCTTGTTTGTAATTTGAAACAGTACTTTTCCCTGGTTACCCAGTAGGTGTTGTGTTAGCTAATATGGCCCAAGGAGCCTCTGGAAGTTTCTACGTGGTGTGGTCCTCTCCCACACCGAATCTGGGCTGGCCTTGTGCAATCAGTAGATGCAGTGGAGGTGATGCTGCATGACTTCTGTGACTATGTCTCAAGGAGACTTGAAGCATCTACTTTTTTTCATGGCATGTTTACTCTGGGAGAAGCCGCTGCCATGTTAGAAGAATGACAAAAATGCTATGAGGAAGTTCAGGCTAGCCATGTGCAGAAAAGTGACTTCTGGTCAAACACGGGCTGTTCTAGTAGTCCCACTTGATGGGCTAGACGTGTGAATTACCTTGAGCACCCCGCCTGGCCAAGCCATCTGATAATTTCAGTCTTAAGTGCTGTCTGACTGTAATTGCATGGAAGACCCCAAGGGATAGCTGCCTAGTTGAGCCCATTCACGGATATATGAGAACTCATAATTCATGGTAATAAGTCATAGAGTTTCTGGGATGGTTTGTTATCCAGCACTAGATATTCAAAAACAGGTTTGTTGTGAAGAAGGGAGATAATGTGTTAAATTCCTCATATGAAGGTGAGCAGCTGTTTTATTGTAATTGTTTTGACAATCCCGAAACCGAGGCCTTTCTCCCTAATATCCTCAGAGGTTTCATTATAATTTGCCATTGTGATGAGGATAGTGATCATTCTGTATTCCCTGGACAAGTACAGAGAGTGAATATTTGTGATTGGCTGGCAGCCAAGCCAGTCATCCTTTTTCCTTACTGGAGGAGTTTTAAAGATTCTATCTTTTCTTTACTCATATTTATTTTTTCATAATGAGTGGGATTTTCTACGATAACAGACCTTTATTGTTATAGCAATGACAATACGTAAAACATCTGATGGGTCCTTATTCTGGATGACACAGGGTCCATTCCGCTGTTTTTATAGACTCTTTGTCTAGGAAACTAAAGGGGAAATAAGATGTGTTGGATTTTGAGAAAGTGGCAGTAAGAGTTGAATAGTTGTTTGAGCAGCTTCCCAACAATTGGGAAAGGCTGCTAGAGTGAATGTCAGAGAGAAATTAGTTTTTTGGTGGTGTTACAAGCAAGCAGATAATGAAACAAAGAAAGAAGAAAGAAGTAGGAGGTACACAGAGGGGAAGAAATGATGGATTTGATCTTGGAACACCAGAGCAATCTGTAGTAGGTTGAATGGGAGGAGTGTTGGAAGAGAGAAAGGAGCAAGTAAGGGTTGGTTGGGACATCATCACCTATTGGGCTCATTCCCTCCTATCTGCAGTTAATTTTGGCTTTATTTAATTCTTTTCTCTCTAGAGAAAAAGAAAATAGGTGACCTGGATTGTTTTCTTTCTATTATAGTTGTTGACAATCAAACGACATTTTCTGCAAAGTCTGTTTTACCATGTAGTTCTTCAGGTTTCTTAAGTGGCATTGTCTCATCAAACCTAGAGTCTCTGTAAATATAGTGATGGTTGCTAGCACAGGGGATTAGAAGAAGATAATGCTCTTTTGTAAAAGAGTAATAAAGAGTAATTACACATTCCAGTGTGGATCTATTCTCAAAAGAGAATAATTCAGAGTTTCTCCATAGCTTTTTAAAAAGTCTCTTATTTCTGTATTTTTCTTAGCTATACATAGATTTTATTTCAAGGAAAATTTTACATATTGAACTTAGAATCTGTACTTGGAGTCCTGTCCCAGGTTGGACAGTTTCTAGGTCTTAGATCACAAACCCAAAATCAAAGAGCCTGTCTCTTATTTGTAATCTGAAACCATTACACTGTTTACATTATCCTTAATATTTACTGATTCTCTTTAGAGTTAAAATGGACAAATGAAAGCCCTTGAGGATGGGAAATTTATATTCTAATGTAGCAAAGTAAATATATGTGTACTGCAGCTTGAATTGTTAGAAAATTTTAGGAAATTACTTGTATGCCTGAGTTCATGAATTATTCAATTAGGGTTACTTTCCTTTTCACATTTATCACTGGTTAGGTCCTTTAACAATCTTTTGATTTATTAAAAGTCACTTTCCAGAATTAGATTTAAAGCCTTATTATTTTCTTATGATTTTCTTATGAAAATTGAGTATGTGTCTTATAAAGCCTATATTTCTTTTCTATGACTTTGCTTATTCTTCTGTTATGAAAGATAATTCTTTAAGAATTGATGGAATTAAAAAAAATTGACCTCATCTGATGAAGTAGCCCACAGAAGTAAAAGGACATTTTATGATCTTTCTTCACTTACTGGAAAGACAATTGAGTTGGGGCATGACTACCATTAGGAGGCAGAATACTTGCTTGTGTCTAGAGGTGTTTGGTCTCTGGGTGGTCATTTGCCTCTCAATCCTTGCTGCAGTTTTAGGAAAATTGTGCTTCTATAGGGGCTGTCTATCAGACTCAGGTATGAAACTTTTTATTAATAGAGATTCCCTGGCCCCACTATCAGTTTTATGAAATGAAAATCTCCAGGGCCTCACAGGTGATTGGAATTCATATACAGTTTAAGTCTGAGAACTACTTTAAGACAGGACAGCAGGTTGATGGATGATAGAATCTGGTCTGAAGCATAGAAAAGCCTTAAGAGGAGAACATGGAGACATCCTTAATTTAAGAAACACTTGGGGGTGTCTGGGTGGCTCAGTTGGTTAGGCAGGGGCATTTGGCTCAGGTCGTGATCCCCCGGGGTCCTGGGATTGAGCCCTGCATCGGGCTCCCTGCTCAGCGGGGAGCCTGCTTCTCCCTCTCTTCCCCATGCTCATGGTATCTCTGTCTCTCTCTCTCTCTCTCTCTCTCAAAAAAGAAAAGAAAAGAAACACTTGGATGCTGTGAACAATGACATAATCACTGCTAAAAATTTGTGCTATTTCTAAGACATATTTTTGTCCCCAGTTGTCCTCATAGTGTCTCCAATTAGCCTCTAGTGTAGAGGTTCTCAGCCCAGTGGGGCAATTTTGCCCAGTGGGGCAGTTTTGTCCCCAGGGGATATTTAGTAATATCTGGAGACATTTTGGATGTCATAACTAGGGGAATGCTACTGGCATCTAATGAGTAAAGGCCAGGGATATTGCTAAACACCCTACCATGATTGAGAGAGCTCCTGTATTAGTCCAAAATGTCAATAATGCCAAGGTTGAGGAACTCTGATCTCGTGAAGTTCAATGCAATCATTAAATAAAAATATTCTGGGCTCCAGCATTGAAAAGAGTGTGACAAACTAGGCAGGAGAGCATTTGGAGGGCCTGTATGGCCCTTGAGGAAGCCAGATGAGGTAAGGAGGAAGAGAAGGCATGAACATAGGCTGAAAACTAGGGACAGGAGTAAGGGTTCTAATGCATATTAAGATCTTGGAAAGAGGCATATTCACTGGAATATTATTTTCCCTAAAAAGTGTCATATAAAATACAAATATCTTATAGTCTGAAAAAAACAAAGCATGTTTAATATCAGCTTTAAGATGGTAAATCTCCTCTATTCTATACACCCTGATGGTAGTTCTTGAGCCTTAAAAAGTTTAAAACACAAGAGAATGGTAGCATAAGTGATCCAGAGAGCATATGGTGGTGAATTAGCGTTCTGGGATTGTTGTCATCAGAGGAAACATTTGAGAAAGAGTGGGGCAATTGATGTTGTCTTTTCAGGGCTAGTAATGGGGCGATAGTGTTGATAGAACTTTTTGCGGGGGGGGAAGTTGGAGCTGGTTGATGCAGATGAAGGGGTAGTATGGGAACCTTGTGATTTAATTAATTAATTTTCTTTTGAGAGAAAGAGTGTACAGGGGGGAGAGGTAGTGGAAGGGAGAGAGAATCTCAAGGAGGCTCTAGCCAAGCACAGAGCCTGACGCAGTGCTTGATCTCATGACCCCGAGATCATGACCTGAGCCAAAATCAAGAGTGAGACACTTAACTGACGAGCCACTCAGGCACCCTGGAACTTTGTTATTTAAAACGCACTGTTTATTGTCTTTATAACAGCATCTCTAATTGCCTGATCTGTGTCCAGATTGGTTGTTCAGAATGGGAGGGATTACCAGAATTATGGGAACTGGTTCCTAGCTTCTTGCAACTTAATGTCTAATTGGAGAGAGGAGGCTACTCCCATGAAACAGCAGAAACCCATTGAAGTTCATAGTCCATCACCCTTCTGATAAATTCTTACTAATTTTCTCGTGGGGGATATTCTTTCCCCATGTTTGTTTTGTTTGGTCTGCGAGCTGTTGACTTCATCCCTGATTTTAGGGTTGAATTTGTGTTGTAGGTAGTGTCTCAGAGGCATTTGGCTGTAATCCTCTTTCAGGTATGGACCCATGATTTCATGTGATCCATTTAGGTCTGTTGATACTAATTCTAGGACTTTATTTTCTTTACTTCTGTATTTTGAGGTGTGAGGATGTAATCCCAAGTTCTTGGCTGTCATCTTGCCATCCTGAAGGGAGTCACTGACTGTAAATATATTCAATTCAAAGGAGAAAAGAGCTTGAGACACATGATATTGTCTGTATTCCTGGATGAAGCTGTACCTGAAGCCACCTTAGTTGCAGAATTCACTTATGTAAACCATTAAATTTTCATTTCGATTATACCAGTTTGTGTTGTATTTTCTTTTATTGATGACTGAAAAAAAATTACTAGAAATACACTGATACAGGGGAAACTGTACAAGAAAAGAATGTTACAACCAAATAATAACTCAAGGACTAGTTTTTCATACTCCATTACTTAGTCTTTATGAACAAATTCATAATATTTCTCATTTTGTGTGTTTATTTTTTGGCGAGTTTAATAAAATGCACAGGTTCTCTCTGTTAATGTCTTATTTAAGGCACTTTTTAATATTTTAGAGAGTTGTATTTCAGAAGTGATATGATAGTAATTTATGAGAGTATAATTCTTTTTTTTTTTTTAAAGATTTTATTCATTTATTTGACAGAGAGAGACACAGTGAGAGAGGGAACACAAGGGGAGTGGGAGAGGGAGAAGCAGGCTTCCCGTGGAGCAGGGAGCCTGATGCGGGGCTCGATCCCAGGACCCTGGGATCATGACCTGAGCCGAAGGCAGACGCTTAACGACTGAGCCCCCCAAGCACCTGAGAGTATAATTCTTAAAAATGAAAGGGTTACATTGTTTCCTTGGTGAAAACAAAACAAAACAAAACAAAAAAAGAAGAAGAAAGAAAGAAAAAAGAAAGAAATCAAGTGTTCCAGGTGTGTAAACAGAGGCAATGCACTTTATGGTATTTGCAATTACACATACCTCTCAACAGAATTGACCATGTTTGTTTGCTTTTTTATTAGTGTACTACAGGAATTAATTAATTTTAAATTCTTCTCCAACAACCCAAAATAAGTAAAGGTAGAAATATATGGATTATCAGTTTGAAGGACTAGTTGCATGTCATCTGGCTTCATGTGATTGCTGAAATGCAAAAAAAAAATCTTTAAATAGGACATCTGTGACATAACAAATTAGAATCTGGGAGAGGAAGAATATTTTCACAATGTCTAAATCCATTGAATCAAAATAATCGTATAGATCATACTTGAGTTCAGATATAACCTAGATAAATTCTGTAGCCATGGCACGCATCTGTCAAAAAATAAAACTCTGGCTCTCACTTAAAATGGCTCCTTTAGACTAAGGTCATCAAGCTGTATCTAAAATGGACATGAAATGTCAATTTCGTACGTTATGGTGGCACATTTCATATTGCTCTACTTAAGGTTATGTCAGCCTTACCCATAAAAAGCAAGTGATTTAGGTCTTATTCTAAATGAACTAAGCAGAGAAAAAAGCAATGGGACTGCCTTGCCACTGCAGACAAAAGGAGTGTGTGGAGGGGCGGCGTACTTCTCCATTGTCCTAACTCTGGAACTGTGCAGTGTTCCAAGCCAGGATGTCTTCTCTTTACTTTTCCACATCTCCTGTGATAATTGTTGGGGGTGGAATTTTTGGCAGGGTGCTTTCTTCAAAATGGGTTTTGTTGCCTGGCGTTGATTTACTTGCTTGAATTGTGTTTGTATTATTTGGTGTGACTTTATCGTGTTGGGAGGTTTATGAACCTTCTGTAGAAAGAAGATTGTGTTTAGGGAGCTATACTCGTCATGGTTTTACTCACGAGTGACAGAAAGTTACTGCAGATGATTAAAGCAGAAAGAAATGAAGTTTTTTGAAATGTGTCCAACGTTGGAGAGTCAGTCTTAGAAAATGGCAAGGATCAAGGAGGCCAGATAGGCATCCGGTACCTACAGCTTCCCAGGGCAAGTGTCCTGGATGCTCAGGGCTGGCTGCGGCAATGACATTGGACATTACTGCTGGTGCCACTGCTCCTGCTGTCCTTGAGTCTGAACGTTGCTGTCTCTATAGCCACCATGCTCACACCACTCCTAATAGTTTGCTTCTCTGGATCCCATTTGTAGTCCCGGGAGCAGTGTATCTTGTTGGCTGAGCATGTATCGGGCATTTGTTCCCAAGCAGCAAGGAGGCTGGGAAGGTGAGTAACCTGCTATTTTGGCTTCTATAACAGGAGTGCAGTTGTCTCCCAGTATGTCTTCTGATGGTGGATACTTCCCCAAAAAAGGAAGAGGCTTCAAATGCTTGGCAGCCAAAGAACAGATAATTGTCATGGTATGGTTTTTTGGGGAGAGGAGATAAGTTTTCTGGAAAGCAGGAGAGAGAGAAAGAGACGTGGATACTATGCCTTTTTCCCTCTAACAGATGAAGATGTGGCCTTCTGGGTACTTGGTTTTATTAATGAAACAGGAGAGCCAATATTTGTGAACATCTCTTTAAAGGGAAAAGCATAGATCCAAGGTTCCCAAACTTTCTTGGTTCATGGTGTTCTTAGTATCTTAGTAATGTTTTTATAGCATCCTAGGCCCAAAGAAATACCCAGCACTTTCATTTATTAATTAGTTTGGTTGAAAGAAACTACTAAGTATTTTGCAAAATAACTTGATAAAATTATACCATTTGAAAAAATTACACATCAATTCAAAGGAAAATACTTTTATTCCAGTCTTAACCATAATTACTTTCAAATAGGTTATCTTTCCTTCTTGGGCTCTGAATGACATCTCAAACACTGGAATTGGATTTGACACTGTCATCCTATTTCCTGTCCACACTTATTTTTATGCAGCCCATTTTGTCACAGCATCGATATAGACCTAGGTTTGCAAAGTTACAACCATCAAAAGGAATGCAGTGCAATCTGTTGTTGAAACTGAACTCCCTGGAACGATCTTGAAAGTGCAGCACAACTTGGGAACCACGGAATTAGGTTGTCAGTGAAGTTCTCATGGGATGGTGGTGGAAATTAGAGATGAAGGGCACTTTTACAGCACTGCTTAATTGGGAGTGTTACAGCACCTGGATGATTCTAGAACCAAGAGCTGACAAAGCTCTGCCACAGCACACACTAAACACTCCTCCTCAGTGTAGCCACCCGACTTCTGTTCTGTTTCTAAATCAGTTGGGCATTTTTCACAGATGTGTGTAGCCTTTTCTTTTTAATCTATGAAACTCACCTAACATACTGTATCTTTTAAAATATTTTTTGACTTACGAGTGACACACCTTCTGATACGATTAGCAAAAAAATGACTGTCTTTGCTGCTCATATCAGGCCAATAAAGATTTAAAGACTTAGGCCTATATGAAAACATGGTTTCCTTTTTTTTTTTTTTAAAAAGATTTATTTATCTGTTTGAGAGAGAGAAAGCACGTGCATGGGGCGGGGCAGAGGGAGAGGGAGAGAATCTTGAGCAGACTCTGTCCTGAGTGTAGAGCGCAACTTGGGGCTTGATCTCACCATCCTGAGATCATGACCTGAGCCGAAATCAAGAGTTGAATGCTTAACTGACTGTGCCACCTAGGTGCCCCCATGGCTTCCTTTTTTTTTTTTAGTAGTGTATATTAGCACAAAGTTGGAGTTTGTCTCAAAATTTATATTGCATTTGGAAAAAAATACTTCATTTTCCTTTTTGCTTTTTCATTTGCTCTCTACTTGTATGTGCTTGGGTCTGTCATATGTGTGAGTTGACTGTGTCATTATGATAAGAGTACCCTCTGATATTGTTAAGAATCCCAGTTTCTTTTCTTTTGAAGTTTCAAGTTTTATAATTTCCCAGCCTGAGCAAACTCAGTATACAATCTGCAAGGTAGAGGGTTATATGGAGTCCTCAAATTGCTATCACTTAATCCTGTTTCAGCTGGAGTAACAGTTGCTGGGAAAGTTGGGGAAAGCATTTTAAATGCTTTTCCTCCATTACAAAAGGCAGCTTTCTATAAAGTCATGCAGGGTCTTGTGGTAGACAATAATGGCCCCCACCAAAGATGCCCATGTCCTAATCTCTGGAAAAAGGGAGAGAGGAGAGTCAGAGGAGGAGACCTTATGGTGGCAGAGTGATGAGATAGCTAGCTTTGAAGGTGGAAGAGGGCCACAGACTAAGGAATGAGAGCCCCCTCTAGAAGCTAGAAGAGGCAAGAAAACAGATTCTACAAGACCCCTCAAAAGGAATGCAGCCTGCCAACTCTTGATTTTAACCCCCAAGACCCATTTCAGACTTCTGACTTATAGAACTATAAGATAATAAATTCATATTGATATAAAGCACTATATTTGTGGTAATTTTTCACATCAGCAAGAGGAAAGGAATTGCAGGTGTGAAGTTGAAGAAACCATAGAAGCTCAGACTCTAGAATGATATGACTCTCAGAGTCTCAAACTGATAACTATATACTCACCTTTACTGTTCTCAGGTTTGCCATAAGCAGAATTAATTATACCATGCTTGTGTTCAGGTAGATGTACTCTCACTATCATATGCTTTTTACATGGGGTTCTGGTGATTGCCTCCAAAAAGCTTGAAATCTTTGGCAGATGCATCTGTTTCATGAATCCAGCTTTAATAAAAGTAAAGACTGAAATGCACTAAATCATTGACTACTAGTGGCTTAGTCAGGAGCTAAGGGTGGGTATACAAAAATAAACCTTCTGGCCAGTGGACCTTGCTACCATCAGTACATATTTCTTCATCCTGATACACTTATTTTATGACACTTTAATTGTTTCTGACATAGACCTGTTAATCATTCACACAATAAACCTGTAAGACATTGTTTTGTTTTTCCATGGGACTATCTTGACTAGTCATACAGCCGGGAATGGAAGCCTAGGTTGTACAGTGTGGATGCATACATCTTTTTCCCGAATTCTTTCATTTCTCACTCAAGTTTTCTTAATCACCCCTTCCCTTACCAGTTCAGAAACTAGTATAGCTGCCTTTGCAAATGGTCAGAGGAAGGCAAGGAGAAGGGGACGTGGGGATGGGGAAGGAACAGGGAGGAGGATGAGAAAGGAAAAGGGAAAGGGGAAGCAGCAGTGTTTACTAGAAATTAAGGGTTTGATTTCATGCATATAATTCAAGATCTTAAGAGAGAATCCAGGAGAAAGTTTGCACGTGCCTTTCAGGTTTTATGAATGAGCTGTATCTATTTTTTGTGATTGTAAATTGATGAAACTGTACTGTACTTCTACTCTCCTCTGAAGAAACAAAATGAGTACTCTTTGGCCTTAACCTCTTTTCTCCTTAACTACATTCAAATGTATGTCTTGCTTTGTGCTCTCATTACATAACTGATTAATCTCAAGGTCACTTGAAAGGTCAGTGCTCATCCCCTCTGGGTGGTTCACCATACTGCAATTACAGCCACGTATTTTCCCACCATCTCATGACTTGTGGAACATTTTCATTGATTCATTTTATAGACTGCATTTTTTTAAGGTTTTCCATTTTCTTTGTAACTTGGAATGAACCATGACCAAATTAATAAATGAAATAGTTCTATTTAGATCTATGTTTTCTTCTTCCGTCATTTGTGGCTTTGGTTCACAGTTATTTTCATAAATGTTTTGATTGCTAATGAGCTTAAACTAAAGATTATCAGCTCTAACTTCGTATAAACTATGTGCCCAAACTATATTAGGTTCAATTATGTTCCTTTTTTGTTTAGTCTTCAAAATAACTTTTACAAGGAGGTGGAAATATTTGGAGATGAAGAGTCTGAGGCTCAGAGAGTCACCAGCAGAATGCAGTTTTTCTTGCCAGATTGCTCTAGCTGGGACTGCCAGTACTGTGTTAAATAGGAGTGGTGAAAGGGGCACCCTTATCTTTCATGATCTTAGAAGAAAATCTTTCACCCTTTTACCAATGAGTATGATGTTAGCTGTGGATTTGTTATATACTGCCTTTACCATGTTGAGATATGTTCTTTCTTTGCTAAACTCTCTTGTTAAAAGTTTTTATCATGAATGGATATGGAATTTTGTCAAATGCTTTTTCTGCATCTATTTTGATGATCATAGGATTCTTTCATTCTACTACTGTGATGTATCATACTGATTTGCATGTGTTGAACCATCCTTGCATCCCTGGATAAATCCCACTTGATCATAGTGAATGATTCTTTTAATGTGCTGCTGAATTTGGTTTGCTAGTTATTTATTGAGAATTTTTGCAAGCATATTCATCAGGAATATTGGCCTGTATTTTTCCTTTCTAATAGTATCCTTTTCTGGTTTTGTATCAGGATAATGCAGCCTCATAAAATGAGTTTAGGACTGTTCCCTCTTCTTTGATTTTTTTGGGAAGAGTTTGAGGATTGGTGTTAATTCTTTTTTTAAATGTTTGGTAAAATTCACAAGTGAAGCCATCTGGTTCTAGGCTTTTCTCTGTTGGGAGATTTCAAAATTGATTACTAATTCAATCCCCTTACTAGTAATAGAGCTATTTAGATTTTCTATTTGTTCTTGATTCAGTCTTGCTAAGTTGCATTTTTCTAAGGATTTTTCCATTTATTCTAGGTTGTCTAGTTTGTTGGTGTATAATTGTTCATAGTTCATAGCTTCTCATGATTCTTTGAATTTCTGTAGTATCCATTGTCATGTTTCCTTTTTCATTTATAATTTTGTTGATTTGGCTTCTTTCTTTTTTCCTAGGTTAGTCTCACTAAAGGTTTGCCAATTTTGTTTCATTTCAAAGAACCAATTCTTAGTTTGGTTAATCTTCTCCATTGTTTTTTCTATTCTCCATTTATTTTTGCTATAATCTTTATTATTTCTTTTCTTCTGCTAACTTTGGGCTCAGTATGTTCTTCTTTTTCTTTTTCTTTAAGGTGTAGAGTTGGTTTCTTTGTTTTGTATCTTTCGTGCTTCTCAATGTAAGTGATTATTACTATGAACTTCCCTCTTAGAACTGCTTTTGCTGCATCCTACTGGCTCTGGTATGTTTTTTCCATTTTCATTTCTCTCAGTAGACTTTTTTTTTTATCTCCCCTTTAATTTCTTCTTTGACCCATTGCTTGTTCAGGAGAGTGTTGTTTAATTTCCGTGTGTTTGTCAGTTTTCTAGTTTCTAGTCTAGAATGACCCTTTTATCATTATATAATGATCTTCTCTGTCTTTTTTGCCCCCAGTTTTTGTTTAAAGTTCATTTTGTCTGACATGAACTTAGCTACCCCTGCTTTTTGTTTGTTTGCTATTTGCTTGAAATAGCTTTTTCCACCCCTTCACTCTCAGTCTGTGTGTGTCTTTAAGGCTAAACTGAGTATCTTGTATTGTTGTATCTTGTTTTTTTATTTATTCCGCCATTTTGTGTCTTTTTTTTTTTAAAGATTTTATTTATTTATTCATGAGAGACAGAGAGAGAGAGAGAGAGAGAGAAGCAGAGGGAGAAACAGGCTCCCAAGGAGCAGGGAGCCTGATGTGGGACTCGATCCCAGGACCCTGGGATCATGACCTGAGCCGAAGGCAGACACTTAACCATCTGAGCCACCCAGGCGCCCCATTTTGTGTCTTTAAAAAAAAAAAATTATTTATTTATTTTTGAGAGAAAGAGCATGCATGTGAGTGGGGGCGGGGAGGGGGAGGAGGGAGAGGGTCAGTGGGAGGTAGAGAATCCTAAGCAGACTCTCTGCTGAGCATGGAGCCTGACATGGGACTCAGTCTCACAACTCTTAGATCATAACCTGAGCCAAAACTAAGAGTCAGGTGTTCAACTGACTGAGCTACCCAGGTGCCCTTTTAATTGGGGAATTTGATCTGTTTATGTTTAAAGTTATTGATAGTAAAGACTTAATATTACCATTTTGTTAATTGTTTTCTTGTTGTTTTGTAGATCTGTTGTTTCTTGCTTCTTATCCTGCTGTCTTTATTTGTGTGTGTTTTGATGTTCTTTGGTATCAGTATGCTTTGACTTCTTTGTTGTGTTCTGTTGGGTAGTTACTACATGTTTTTTCCTTATGGTTATCATGAGGCTTACATAAAATATCTTAAATTTATAGCACCTATTTTAAAATGACAACTTCAATAGAATTCATAAACTCTACAGTTTTACTTCTCTACCTCACATTTTTGGTTATTGATGTTACAATTTAATGTTTTTTATATTGTAGAACTAGTAACAAATTATTGTATGTATGGTTATTTTCACTATGTCCATTTTTTTAAACTTCTAAATTAGAGTTGTAAGTGAATTATGCACTACTATTTCCACATTGTAGAATCTAATGATGACTATATATTTACCACTACCAGTGAGATTTATTCTACCTTTTTAATGTTTTTATGATGTTAATTAGATTCCTTTTACTTCTACTCCAAGAACTCCCTTCAGCATTTCCTGTAAGTCAGGTCTATTGGTAATAAACTCCCTCAGCTTTTTGTTTGTTTGGGAAAGTCTTTATCCCTTCTTCATTTCAGAAGGACAGCTTTTCTGGGTCTAGAATTCGTGGTTGAGACTTACTTTCAGTATTTTGCATATGTCATCCCTTTCTCTCCTACCCTGAAAAATTTCTTTTGGGAAATCCACCAGTAGTCTTCTGGAGGTTCCCTTCTGTGTAACTTTTCTCTTTTGCTGCTTTACTATTATTTTTTTGTCTTTGACTTTGATAATTTAATTATAATGTATCTTGTAGCTATATTTAGGTTCAACCTGTTCGGCATCTTTTGGGCTTTATGGATCTGGTTGATCATTTCTCTCCCCAGATTTGGGAAGTTTTCAGCTTTTATTACTTTATTATTTTTTAAATATTTATTTATTTATTTTAAAGAGAGAGAGGAGGGGCAGAGGGAGAGGGAGAGAATCCTCAAGAAGGCTCCCTGCCAAGTGTGGAGCCCAAGATGTGGCTCAGTCCCAGGACCCCAAGATCATGACCTGAGCCCAGACCAAGAGTCGGATGCTTACCCAACTGAGACACCCAGGTGCCCCAGTATTATTAGTTTAACTATACCTTATGTCCATTTTTCTTTCTCTTCTCCTGGAATTCCATAATGCAAATTTTGTTGATGTTGTGGTTGTTGGTGTGTACTATAAATCTTATAGGCTTTCTTTCATTCTTTTTTCTTTTTGTTCCTCTGACTGGGTAATTTCCAGTGTCCTGTTCTCCAGGTAACTAAATCTTTCTTCTATATGATCAAGTCTGCTTTGAAACTCTATTGAGTTCTTTTGTGTACTTATTTTATTTTATTCTATATTAATTTTTTTTGGTGGTTGCTATTTCCTTCCAAATTTCTTATATTGTTTAGCATTGTTTTCCTAATTTAATTTAGTTATCTATGTTTTCTTGTAGTTCTCTAAGTTTCCTTAAGAGGATTATTCTGAAATCTTTGTCTGAAAATTCATAGATCTCTATTTCTTTAGGTCAGTTATTAGAGCTTTATTACTTTTCTTGCCTGGTGTCATGTGTACCTAATTTTTCATGATCTTTGATTAATCAGGTTGGTATCTGTGCATCTGAGTACTTGGGCTCCTCTTCTAGACTTTACGGGTTTGCTTTGACAGAGACAGTTTATCACCAGTCAGGTCAGTTTGGGTTTTGGGCATGTCTGCTGATCATATTCTTGGGTAGGTGGTGCCTACTGTTAGGGTCTATTTTTAGGTGAGGCAACTGTTCCAGCTCTGAGGGTGGGGATGGGGGCTGTGCTAGTGGCTGAGAACAGCTGGTAGGAGTGCTGGCTTGGTTTCCTGCCCAAGTGAGGCTGTAGGATATGCTCTGATGCTGCCTACATTCAGACTTACTACGTGTTTGGGACTGTATTACATTCAGTAGTTGATAGAGCTATGAATTAGCTTTTCTATCCTTAAGGGCAACAGGACAAGACCCAGGGCCCAGTTGAGAACCCCAATCAGGCCAAAAGTGTGCCCTGCCTTCTTGGTCAGGTGAGGCCACCAGTTTTGCTCTGCTGATGGGGGAAGCCCCAGGCTCTACTTTCTGTTGGAGTGCCACTGAAGGTAGGGCTGTTGAATGTGCTGTGCGGCTCTCCATGTGCCATGGTCGGGTTTCCTGGTCAGATAGGCTGAATGCTGTATTCAGCAATGAGCAGGGCTATGAATTAGAGTCTCTGCCTGGGCTCAGCGGACAAAGCAACTCTAAAGCCTGTAGAGCTCTTTTGTTTGTTGTCTTAGCTCAAGCTCACATGCACCTCGAGTTCCTGATGGAACAGAGCCACTGGCTTTGTTCTACTTCTTGGCCTGAGGGCTGCTGGGCTGCACAACTTCTAGGACTTATCAGCAGACCTTCTGGTCATATGATGCCAGAAAACACTCTCCACATCAGGCGGAGCTGGGATTCAACTCCTTACCTGGTTGTGGGCAAACTGGGTTCTAGGACCAGCAAAACTTGTTTGAGGATCCAGATTGTTCATATCTATACCCTGCCAAGTTTCCTTGTCAGAGTGCATTCCTGACTTGGTTCTATAGATGAGCAAAAATGCTGGTTAGAATTACCACTTTGGCTGCAGATATAAATTCAGTCTGACAAGGTCCATGTGCTGGTTTTTGTAGGTCTCTCCCCACCTTTTACATCACAGGTTCCCAGTGGTTGAGCCCCACAGATTCCCCTGTATCCCCATGGGGCAAGATCAGAGTAGTGGCTCTCACAAAGTGACCCACAGTGCTTGGGGGCAGGGATGTTTGCCCTCCCTGGCTCTCTCTTCTCACCAGAGGAACTGGAGGCTCAAGGGAGACTTCTTGGCATGGTCCTGTGCTGTCAGTGTATAGCTGCTTCTCTTACCCTTCTAATGCAGTCTGTCTCAGTTTCTGTGGTGCAGGATGGGGAGGGATGCTTCAGTCTCATCCTCATGTGCCAGAATTCTCAGTGGTGTCTTGTTCTTATAGTTGTTAGTTGTTCTTAGAAGGGAGAGTGAAGTCAGGGATGGCCTATGTGCTATCTTGGTGATGTCACTTTCTAGAGTGTAATTTTGAGCCCAGATTATCAATCTAAATTTTCACTCCACTATTATATCACTTTGCCAATTTTATTAATAACCAGTATTTGGTAAGTGTATGCTATGTACTAGGTAGGCATTGTTCCCAGTCATTTAGTTACACTCACTCAACTAATTCACAAACCTATGAGCTATTATTATCTTTGATTTATAGGAGGGGAAAATGAGTTCATGGCTGAGTGATTGCCCAAGGTTCTATTGTTACTAAGTGCAGAATCAGAAACCAAAAGGATGTGCTGTGTCCTTTGGAGTCTGAGATCTTGCATCGTGATGAGCCATTAAAGGTAAAGGTGCTAATTAAAGGCAGCCATGACTAATTTCAATGGGTAATGCAAGTTGATTTATACCATAATATTTTGGTTATTTTTATGCCTTCTGAGGTATCATACTTCAGCTGCTGTAGTGAATGGTATGAGTGGGCAATAGGGTTTCTGAGCCCCCTTTTTTAAATCACAGCGATGATTGGGATATACTAGAATTAGCTGTGAACAAAATATAATCCCTTTATTTTTTTTAACAACGCCCTCATGCAAAGCCCTGGGATTCTTCGGGACATCGGAGGTCTTAGCCTCCAGCCTAAAATTGTTCTTCTCCTTCTAGATTAAGAAGTCACAAGTTCTTTTTACCTGAAAACTTTCACGTAGACAGGTTCTGTAACAATTCTGATGACTTCACTTTATCTGTGGCTACTTTTTGGGTTTTCATAGAGATTTTAGAAGAGAAAGGCACTTTTCTGAAGAATGGTTCCCATTGTAGAAAGTTCTTCAGCCTTGGCTGTACACACTGTTCAAGGAGTTCAGGATAGGCAGGGGTAAAGGGTGGTTGTGGAAGTATGTGCGACACTTGATTACCTGTAATAGTTGATTCCCCTCTTCCTACATGGCAGTGAGGATTGTTGAGGATCTAGGTTGCATTTTATTCATCTTTCTGATCCTAGTTCCTAGTGTTAATGCTCCTTCTTAAACCTGGAATTGGGGACCTCAAGATAAACAAGGCAGTGAGTATCTGACTGGTGTGGTATCATTTCTTTGTTCACTTGTTTTTTAATATTTTTAATTCAGTTTAATTAATTTATTTTTTAAGTGAGCTCTACACCCAGAATAGGGCTGAACTCACAAACCAGAGATCAAGAGTTGCATGTTCTACTGACTGAGCCAGCCAGACGCCCCTGGTATCCTCTTGTTAAGAGAGAAAAATCTGCCCAGCATTTCCTGGGACAGATTTCCCAACAGTGAAGTCACCCTGTTCATAGCAGATTTATTTTATTTATATAAACAGGAATACATATGCAAGGAAGATAAGACCACCATAAGGCTTTTACACCATGATATACATCTTCTCTCCTTCCCTAGGAGAGCACTGCTGATTAAAACCATTTTGGGGGGGTCTCATGAGAGTAGATGTGCAGATGGAGGTTATCTCTGATGCTCTGGGTTTATTTTTCATAATTGTTTACCCAAACAGAGTAGTTTTCAACTTCACATTTCCTATGCTCATTTGGACATATGGTAGCAGAAGGGTAAAGAGAGTCTCTGACCCACAACTAAAATCTGTGTTCTCTTGTCACTTCATCAAGTTAGTTCTGGTGTCATTTTGTTTTCCCCTGGAAATAAATCACTGTTAAGCAATTCTTTACAAAGCAGCCCACACATTTATCACACCATGGTGATCTGAACCCATTTAGGGAATTTTAAGGTACAGTTGGTCATGTTGCTAGCCTAGCAACTCTGGCCTTGTCACATTACATCTCTCTTCATTCCCTCTTCTACCATTAATCCTTCAGAACAGAGCCAGGAGGCTTTGCCCCTGAGAGGCTTGGAAATAATCCTATAAAACACAATAGTGTCGCAAGGGGAGATAGAGCTTTTAATTTTTCTAAGTTAGCAGAGAGTGGGAAGACTGACAGGAAAGAGCAGACAAATTGGGGAAAAATGCAGGAATAATGATAAAATAGCCTCAGAACTTGAGCTTCTGTGATTCATTTGCCTCATGTTCAGTTTAATTGTTATGAGATTTACTGAAAGCAGCAATTGGCTTTTTGCATAAATTAATCATACCAACCAATAAACGTGAAATGCAGTTTGACTCATATGTGTTGAACATTTTCTAAGAGCTTGGTGTTCTCACTGCACTATACATGCAGTTTCTCATTATCCTCCTTACAAGTCTATATGATGAATAGTATTATCATTTCCACTATCAATGCAAGGATATTTGAGGATTAAAAAGCACAAAAGCATAAGTAATTTGACTAAAGTCATACAGCCTATTATAGTAGTCTGGGACACAAGCCCTGGATGCTTTAATCACTATACTAGAATATTTCTTATTTTTTAAAAAAGGGTGTCTTGACATTAGTTTTTTTTCTTTAGCACTTTTATTTGAGATTTGATAATTAAGAAAGTAGTTATATTATCTAAATTTAGAAGTCATCTGGCAAACAGGTGAACTTGCTACTTATTTTATCTATGATGTCTATTTTATATTTGATGGTATTCTAGAAACCAAAGACTTTGCCATGAATTAATATTAATTATTGATTTTCTTTATTGTGATTTTGGGGATTAATAAAATAGACTATTAATTCAGGCATCATATGCAAAACTTAGAGTAATTGCTACTAGAATTTTAAATTGGACTAAAAATTTATTTTCAAAAGTAAGCTTAGTAATGTCTGTCTATGTCTTGTTTGAGGATCTTGTAGGTAGAGTAGCTTTCAAACGTATTTTACTGTAATGCCAAACAAATACCATCCCTTATTTATTTTTATTTTTAATTTTTTAAAGATTTTATTTTATTTTTTTAAAGATTTTATTTATTTATTTGAGAGAGAGAATGAGATAGAGAGAGCATGAGAGGGGGGAGGGTCAGAGGGAGAAGCAGACTCCCTGCTGAGCAGGGAGCCCGATGCAGAACTTGATCCCGGGACTCCAGGATCATGACCTGAGCCGAAGGCAGTCGCTTAACCAACTGAGCCACCCAGGGGCCCTAAAGATTTTATTTTTAAGTAATCTCTACACCCAGTATGAGCTCGAACTCATAACCCTGAGATCAAGAGTCTCATGCTCCACCGATTGAACCAGCCAAGCACCCCTAAATACCATCCCTTTAAATACACCAATAAAAATAAATAAATAAGTGTATATGACTAATATTTCATAAAATATTGGTTATCCTTATTGTAGTCAGTGCTCACTGAAACTGTGTGTTTTATCCCATTTCAAAATATATGGTGGTCCTGACCCACAATATTTTATAACTCCTTTAGAATCATGACCTGCAGTTTGTAGTTTGTTCAGGTGTAGTGTGGTAGATAGAAAATGAGATTGTTTTTCATTCAGAAACCTGTGTTCAGACCCTCCAGATATATATTAGTTATGTGTCACCTATCAATCAATCAATCAATCAAATGGTGATACTCAGTACTTCCCTAGGAGGTTGCAAGGCTGGGTCCTTAGTAGGTAGTCAGTAAATGTCCAATTTCTTTTGCCTTTAGAGTTCACACTTTTGTCTTTAATTACCATTCCATAGTATGACAGAAAATGTCTAGTTGTTTGGGCATTCCAGCATGGTATTCGACTTTTATACTACTTGTGATTTTAAGTATGTCTGTTTTTCATATCTTAAAAAATAAAAACCAATAAAAACCAATAAAAACAAAACCAAACAAAAAAACAGCAAAAAAAAAAAAATCGTGTATCAGTCTTAACAGGCCAATGTTAAGTAATCCAGAAACCAGAACAGAATCAAGGGGCTCATTAATTTTTATGTATCATGAATGGAAATGACTGCTTTTATTTTTTAAGTATTTTTTATGGCCACCTTTTGTAACATCTTCTAAGACATTTTTCCTGGCATTCACTCTTTAACCTTCCTGGCCCATTTTTTGTAGAGGTGCCAGCAAGATCTTTCTCAGTCAAATCTTTAATCATGTTATTTCCCACCTCAGCAGCCTTCACTAAATCACTGCTGTTTTTCATATTTGTCATACGTTCCTTAGCCTGATTGGGAGCCTTCATGAAACGGGACTAGCCTACCTTTGGAGGTTTATTTCCTTTAAAATCTCTACATATATTGCTCTGATCAAACAAGATGACCTTTCTTTCCCCAAATGGATCTCACAATTTAGAAATTGTCTTTGTGCCTTTCCTTATTTTCTACCTAGAGTATCCTTCTTCTAGTCCTTCCCTACTCATTAATAACTATGCTCCTGTTTTCAAATTCCATGTCAGAGCTGCCTGTTGCATTGTGATTCTTCAAACTGATCCTACATTCACTCCCATATTATTCCACTGACATTGATTTTTCTGAAGCTGCCTCCTAGGGCCAGCTTGCCTGCCTGCCTGCCTGCCTTCCTTCCCTTCCTTCCTTCCTTCCTTCCTTTTCTCCTTTCTTTTTTACTTTTTAATATCAGCTTTATCTGTAGATGTGTCCATGGTGTTGTTTATATCATCTCCACACTGTACAAACACATTTGAAATAAATGGTCAAACTCATAGAAAAATATAATTTACTATTTTTTTATTTTTCATTTTCTTTCCAGCTTTAATGAGATATAATTGACATATAACCTTTGAGATGTACAGTGTGTTGATTTGGTGTACTTATATATTGCAATATCATTACCACTGCCGTGTTAACTAACACCTCCATTTAGGGAACATTTAAGATTTACTGTCTTAGCGGGGCGCCTGGGTGGCTCAGTTGGTTAAGCGACTGCCTTCGGCTCAGGTCATGATCCTGGAGTTCCGGGATCGAGTCCCACGTCAGGCTCCCTGCTCAGCGGGGGGTCTGCTTCCCCTTCTGCCCTCTTCCCTCTCGTGCTCTCTGTCTCTCATTCTCTCTCTCTCTCAAATAAATAAATAAAATCTTAAAAAAAAAAAGGATAAAAAAAAAAGATTTACTGTCTTAGCAACTTTCAAGTATATAAAACAGTATTGTTATCTATAATCACAGTGCTATGTATTAGATCCCAAGAACTTAATCATCTGCTAACGGGAAGTTTGTACTCTTTGGCCAACATCTCACCATTTTCCAATCCCAGCCACTGGTAACCATTTTAGTCTCTGGTTCTGTGAGTTTAGCTTTTTCAGATTCCACATATATAAGTGATATCATATAGCATTTGTCTTCCTCTGTCTGATTTATTTCATAATGCCTAGGGTCTTTTTTTCTTCATATCTCAAGGCATATATACAGTCTGTCTCAAGTTGGAAGTACTTCATGGGTCCCATACGGCTGATAGGTGGAGAGGTTATATCCCTGAAGATAATTCAGAGAAATCATAGTAGGACTAATAGCAATTCTTCAACTTTGGCTTTAAATATACACTGTTTCTTGGGCTATGGCAGTAGGGTAAAATTATCCCATTTTTATAAATCTTATGAGGCTTGATAAATGGACTTAATAATTATCAGATGGTGATGGAACTATTTAAATAAGTCACTGAATGTTAATATCTCTCCTTCCATATAACTATATGCCTTGAGACAGTTCCAATATGTGGCATTTATACTGTATTATGATATATTAATAACAAGTGGATCCAAGAGAAGCAAAAGTCAAAGACAAATGTAATTTTCTGTGAGATATATATTTAATACTTTTTAGCATTCAGCCAGTTACCTTTGGGTGCCAGTTAAATATTACACACCCTTCCTCCAGCGATTTTTAAATTTTTTTGTGGTGTCTATTTAGTGACTCTATTAATTTTCTTATTGCAGTCTCAAATACTAAATTATTGTAGATTTTCTTCAATTGCATTGAGTTTGGTATATTTTATTGATTCTGCTCTAATCTGAGAGATTTATTTTTGTAATTTAGAGTAAACTGGGCAGATTTCACACTGTGTCAAGCTTTGGAGTCGACTATTAGATTAGTATATCATTTTAGAAATGTTTTGTCTGCCTTACAGTGGCCTTCAAGTTTGGTTAAAGAGTACTAGTATTGTAAAAATCCCAGGATAGTATACAGTGGTTTATTTTATTTCATTTATTTTATTGCATTTGGTTGTTTAAATCCCTAACATAGAACTTATATCATGGCAAGTTCAATGACAACCTCTAGTCTACAGAGGGTTATATTGAGAAGTATGTCACTTGACCTTAAATTATCATTTTGAGATGAATATATACATACTTCAGATGCCCCATTGGCTCAGAGTTACTGCTGTACTTTATTTTTTTATTTTTTTTTAAATATTTTACTTATTTATTCATGAGAGACAGAGAGAGAGAGAGACAGAGGCAGAGGGAGAAGCAGCCTCCACGCGGAGCAGGGAGCCCAATGCGGGACTTGATCCCAGGACCCTGGGATCGTGACCTGAGCCGAAGGCAGACGCTTAACCGACTGAGCCACCCAGGCGTCCCTACTGCTGTACTTTAAAAGCACCTTCAGGTTTATATGATGATGATAGAGATCGTCATAGTTAGAAAATATCATTGCTCTAGACCACGAGAAATGTTGCTTGAAATTCTGTAACTCTGTTTGATGTCTTAAACACAGCATGCTATGTAGATGCTACTGTAGATCATGTGTATTTTTAATCTATACTTACAAATGCAATTAAGCTCCCATTTTTTTTTAAGGAACAATGTGGGCCCTAGGGCAGTCTACCCCAAAATGTGCCACTTTGGCATAAAGATTATTTTGAGTTAAAAGTAAAAAAAAACCCAGTAGATTCAAGAAAGGTGCTCTGCCTTTTTAAATACACTTCTTTATAGTAGGGAGATTTTTAACTAAAATTGTGATCAGAAGATTTTATTTGTATAAAGCATTTCAATAAAAGCCTTCTAATTCGACTTTGGCTTCTATTAGTCCTTGGTCTTTCGCAGATCATTTATGGGAGGGATTAAGAAATTTTGGTCATCTTTTCCTCAGTGGAAAGGTAGTAAATAAGTCATTAACCTTTTAAATTTATCCCTGAATTTTGTAGGGTCTTTAAAAAGTGAAGTGAAAGGGCTTATGCTTTTAAAAGATCTTGCTGCATCCAGGAGATACAAATTCTTCTGCAATGGGAGAACCAGGATGCACCTGCAAAGGACATTGCACATGAATGCCTGAAACTGGCAGAGCCTGATTCTCAATGCCTGAAAGGTAGGAGCAGAGCAGGTCTGTTGCCATTTTCAGGTGCTTTTGTTAAATTTATTTCCTGGCTTTTAGCATTTACATGAGCAACCTGTACACTTTGAACCTAGAAATTAGGCCTGAGTGCTCCTTGTAAATCTTACAGGGAAAGGTAAATTAAAACAGACAGAGGAGGCCAGATTTTAGGGGAAATTTACATTAGATGTGGACATTTATTTCTAAGTCTTAAGCCTAATTTCTTTGATTTTTATCTTGTCAAGCAAGTCCCTAAGGCCAGCCATTATTCTACTAAGACAATTGAGAGCTCTCTACAAAGGATATTTGCTTTTAAATATAGCTAACTTAAAGGATCCATTGTCTGGCCAATGACGAGTAGGATCTAATAGTGACTCAAATCAATAAGCCTTAATGGCTTAACCAAAGACCCAAAGAGGGCATAGGTGATATAGCCCCATGATCCAGAAGTCTACTCCCAAAATTAGTCTAAGAATCAAAGACGTTCCTTGCACAGACGGTGATGATGTGGTGAAAATTGTGTCTCCAGTCTCCCACAGAATTGTGAGATGCCTCCAGTCACAGGCCTGCTAATCTGTGACACTGGGTAGACAATACTGGAACAGGACTTTCCAGCACTAACAAGCAACAAAGGTTCCCACGGGCTGGAACCTCCCGTGACAAACACCCCTGAGAGCTGGCGTGGCGGGACAGAAAGAGAGAGAAGGAGAGAGAGAGAATCAGTAAGATCCCCAGTCTGACTGGCCATCAAAGTGTACTCCTGATGGTGGAGACGAAAGAGAAATGTTCTCAAAGCCACAAAGCCAAGCTCTTAAGACATAGAACAAGAAAGGGGCACCTGGGTGGCTCAGACGTTAAGCGTCTGCCTTCGGCTCAGGTCATGATCCCAGGGTCCTGAGATCGAGCCCCACATCGGGCTCCCTGCTCGGTGGGAAGCCTGCTTCTCCCTCTCCCACTCCCCCTGCTTGTGTTCCCTCTCTCGCTGTGTCTCTCTCTGTCAAATAAATAAATAAAATCTTTAAAAAAAAAAAAGACATAGAACAAGATGAAGAGAAAATATATGCACGTCAACAGTCTTGGCCAAGCCTTGGGTCTCTTGGAGCCACACTAATACCTGTGAGGGATGTGCCACAGGGTTGGAGACTGGGTTGGTTTACAGTGTACCTCAGATGCATTGAAATTTTCTTGAGGTTGGCAGGTGACCTACTGTCAATCAGTCTAACCTGTTCCGGGACTGATGTATCCCATCACAGAAGTCTTGAGGTGATAAGAGGTCTACCATCTCTTAAGTGCTCAAGCCTTGCCCACCCATTTTGTGGCTTTGGCTTCCAAGATGTCCCTCAGCAGCAGCCTGCACCTCGTGTGCTCGTCAAATGACACAGACAAAAAAATACAAAGACCACGTCTGGGAGGAAATGGGTCAGTAACCAGAGTACTCGGCCCAATTTAACCAAAGAATCACCAGGTCCAAGGAACTAGTTCCACAAATATTTTCTGCTGCTAATCTAAATTTAGAGATAAAAGGACTCTCACCATTTTCGCTCCTTAGGACTCAGCAGATAGAGATTCCAGGGGGGTTACATGGGAAGAAATGTCACCTTCGGCCAGCTGCTTGTTAGATGTCCCAAGAATCTCTCAGCTGCAGCAGCATCTGGGGTGAGCGGGGTTCAGCAAGTTAAAGTATCCTGCTGACAATGCCAGCTGTCTGGGAGGAAGACCTTCCTCTGCCCTGTGGTCCCTGTAACTCGACTTAGAATCAAATTGACCTGAGGCAGGTTAACAGGAGAAAATCAAATTTAATAGGTGCACGAACAAGGAATCCACACAGACATGAAATTCCGAAGACAATGAGGCTTATATGAGCTAAGGAGAGGGTTAGTGGAGAAAACTGATTAACAGGAAGATGAAAGGAAATATTTGGAAAAACAAGGTTACCCTGTTATGTAGATTAGTTCCATTGGTAAAGGGGGCCTATGTTAATACTTGTCTTCCTGTTGTAGGCTCTTCTTTCCAGAGTAAATTCAGGTAGTTATGGGTGTGTGTGTGGGGGGGGGGGGTGGTGGGCAGAACACCTTTCCTGCGTCTGTTTGGTTTTTATCATTTTAACTGTAAATAATCTTTATGCCAAAGTGGCACATTTTGGGGCAGCCTGCCCAGGGCTTAAGTAATGCTTAAATTTATACAAATTGATGCAGTGAGTTTTCCCCATAATATAAAATTATTTTAGTGTTCAGTAAAATGGCAAGAACCAGCTGCCTTGTAGGTTACATAGTTGACTTACATGTTTTCACTTTGTCACAGTGACAACATAACCAAGGGCCTGACCCATGCTAGTCCAATAACTGAAAAGAATTTCCACAAGATTGTCAGGCAAACCTTTGAGTCTCAGTACAAATTGAATATGGAATGAAGTGGCGATAGCCTTTTATTTTGTATGTTATAAAGCAGTTGGACTGCAGGATTAGAACTGAGAAAATAATGAGTTGGTTGACTCACATACATTTACTAGCTAATATCTACAAAGTGCTAAGCACCATACTTGACTCATTGTAAGTACCTCATAAATTGGCTTTACCCTTGAAGAAGCATTTACCATAAGAATTAGAGCATACTCTGGAGCAAAACTCTCTGCGTTTAATCTAAGTGAGTTCAGATAACTTTTTTAACCTATGTGTACCTCTGCTTCCTCATCTCCAAAATAGAGATAGAAGGGGGAGATACCGCATAGAGTGGTTACGGGAAATAAAGGTACTAAATGTATGAAAACATTTATAACAATTTTTTTAATAAGCAAGAAAATAGTAATAAAAATACCAGCTAAATGTCAGTTGTTATTTGTAATGTATTTTTTTTTTTTTTTTAAAGATTTTATTTATTTATTTGAGAGAGAGAGAATGAGAGACAGAGAGCATGAGAGGGAGGAGGGTCAGAGGGAGAAGCAGACTCCCTGCCGAGCAGGGAGCCCGATGCGGGACTCGATCCCGGGACTCCAGGATCATGACCTGAGCCGAAGGCAGTCGCTTAACCAACTGAGCCACCCAGGCGCCCTGTAATGTATTCTTAAACTAATTCTTAACATAACTGTATTTTTTAACATTCTCGGAAAATTGGGATCTCTTCATTTCCTTGGCTTCTTTGGAAATTTGAAATTGCAAGTAGCTACACCCAGGTGTAGGACACCTTTTTCTGATTTTTCTCCCTTGTTGGAGAAGTCTGTTTCTGAGAGATGGTTTGGTTATTAGGCTACAGATCTTCCCCTGGGGATTACATAGCAGCTACTTCAAAGCTACGTCAGCTTGCACTTAATCATTTGAAACATCAAATAACTTGTTTGTTCATTTTATGCATGTTTTCTTATTGAGGAAATTAGTTAACCTAAAATGAGCACCAGAAGCTGATTTTTCTTGGTTTTCCTCTTAAAGTAGTTCTCAAGCATGTTTATTTTGGAAGAGTAGGGCACTCTCCTCTAGTTTTTAAGGATGACTGAACTTGGGAACATTCTGTTTAACCACAAAACTCATGTTCCCTCTATTTAATTTCTTAAAGCTTGCCCTCCCTTCAGTGTAGTTATCATTTGTCTTCTACATTAGGTGGACAAGATTTGTTTTGCCTCCTTTTTGAGGGAGGACCTTTATTAAACAAGTTTGTGTGTGTGTGTATATGTGTTTAGTTCTAGCCCACTAGTCACCACTGAGTTGAGGGGGCAGGGAGGAGTAAGATAAACCAAGTTTCTGTTCTCATGGAGCTTTCAATCTCATAGAAGACAGACAATAACAAGCAAATAAATAAGTCATTTTTGAAAGTGTGGAAGTATGATGAATAAATTGAAGCAGGAAAATGGGCCAAAGAGGCAGGAAGAAGGGGTGTACTTTAGATGAAGTGACCTAGGGTGCCCTCTATGAGGAAGTGGTGTGTAGGCAGAGATTTGAATGGTGAGAGGCAAAGAAGGTTCCAGGCAAAAGGAACAACAAATGTCAGGGCTCCAAGGCAAGAAAGAGCTCTGTTTGGGTGAGAGTGAGTATCAGTGACAAATTCATTTTTTGTAGCTTTCTAGATTCCAGGCACTGTTTAAGATGTTCGGGGATGTACACCAGTGAACAAAATAACTTTTTCCCCCTTATGACATTTACGTCATCAGGCTGGGGAGGTGGATAGTATTTGAGTGTGGTGGGAGGGGCAGACAATAAGCAAGCCTATTAAATAGGTTAATTATATAGAATATTAGCTGATCAGTGATATGAAAAAAAAATCATGTATGGGGGGGTTTGAAGTGTGGGCTGGGGGGCTAAATGTAAAATAGTGAGGTCAAGGTAGCCCTCATAGAACAGGTGACATTTAAGCAAAATATTGAAGGAGCTAGGGGAGTTAGCTACATGGGTATCTAGGAGAGGAAATTGCTAGGCATAGGTAAGAGCTAGTGCAAAAGCGATAGGTAGCATTAAGCTTGGCTTGTTCAGAATGTCTCAGGGAATCCTGTATGAGTGAGTGAAAGAGACAGAGAGTAGCGGAAAAAAGATTTATATGGGTAATAAGAGGTGATATCATGTAAAGCCTTTAAACCACTGTCAGTATTCATTTTGACCCTGGATGAAATGAAGTACCATCTGTGTGTGTATGTTGGGGAGTAAATTAAGGGACATCGGCTGCACTGGGGGATTAGGGGCAGGATCACCTGCCAGAAGAATAGTGTACTAAGCCAGGGGACACATTCTGGTGGCTCATACATACACTGTGTTAGTAGAGATGGTAAGACGATTAGATTCTGAATATATTTTGAAGGCTTCTGAAAGTGGAGTGGGAGGGAAAGAAGAGTCCAGGATGACTCTGAGCATGTGGTCTTGATAAGTAGATTAGGATGGGAAAGATTATGGTTGGAGTAGGTTTGGACTAGGTGAAGTTTGGATATGTAAAGTGAGAGACATCTGTTATACGTGGTGGTTATTGTTCCTTGTGTCCATGGGCAGTGTATCTCCCCTCCTGACTTAGTCTTTGCAGCGTGACTGGCTTTGGCCAGTGGATCCTTAGAGGTGAGATGGAATGGGAGATTGAAATGTGTTCACAGGATTGGGCTTCTGCCTTTATCATGAAAAGAGCTTCCCCTGGGTAGTTGTTGACTTCTGACTTGGTTCCCATGTGAGTGAGTGCAAGTGAAGCAGATCTACCCCAGCTAAGTACAACTAGACCTACAGCTTGAAGCTGCCTGTTGTGCCCACTTTAGATCTTTATACCTGACTGACCTGCAGATCTGTGAGAATCCATGGATGCTATTATTAGTCACTGATTTTTGTGGCAATCTGTTACGCAGAAGTTTTATGGCAGTAACTCAACAATAGAGTATCTAAGAAGTGATATGAAATAGGGAGTTGGATATAAGAGTCTGAAGTTCAGAAGAGGTCTGGCCTGCAGATAGAAATTTAGGAGTTATTGGTGTATTGATGGTATTTAAAACCGCAGGAAGAAATGAGATCACCATGGGAGTGAATGTAGTAGAGAAGGTAACCACAGATTGCATTACTGCATCATTACAAGATTCTAGAAGAGGAGCAACAAGCAGAGAAAACTTTAAAGGAGCAACCAGGGACGTAGAAGGAAAATAAGTTGCTATAAAACATTAAGTGGATAAAAACAATGTGGAGGAGGGAAGTGATAAACAGTCAAAGGTGACTATTAAGAATTGGTCATTGTATTTGGTAACCTGGGGGCTGTTGTTGACCTTGATACATGTAGTTCACAGGTGTGGTGGAAGTAGAAGCCTGATAAGAGTGTGTTAATAAAGAGTAATTGGAGATAGTGAACAGCATAATTTTCTGGGGAATTTTGTGGAAAGAGTATAGAAATGAAATTAAATGGTGGCCCCATCACAAAGGGAATGGTAAACCAAGGTAAAGGTGTTGGGTTTTATTCTGAGTGAGGTGGGAGGTAGTTGAAGTGTTTAAATAGTGATCTCTGTTTTTTATTTTATTATTTATTTATTTATTTATTTTTAAAAGATTTTATTTGAGAGAGAGAGAGAGATAGAGAGGGAACACAAGCAGGGGGAGCAGGAGAGGGAGAAGCAGGCTCCACGCAGAGCAGGGAGCCCTATGCTGGGCTCGATCCCAGGACTCCGGGATGGTGACCTGAGCCAAAGGCAGACGCTTAAGGACTGAGCCACCCAGTGCCCCATCTCTGTCTTTTAAATACTGCTCTGGCTGCTACATAGGGAAGGATGTGGGGAGAGCAGTGAAAAGGCTATTTCTGTTTCCTAAAAGAGATTGTGTTGGCTTCCACTAGAGTTGTAGCATGGAGATGTAGAAATTCATGCATAAATTTTACAAAGAGGTAATGCTGTTAGACACTATGGGATCTTTAGCTTAAAGATTTTTAAAAAGTTTTTGTGATTGAATGAAAATCAAAAATGCACATGAGAATTACTTTTTATAATTTATTTCTAGCTGTACCTTAAGTGAATAGTGCCTACTTGAAGCAGTATGTTATGTTGGTTAATTTATTAAAATTTACATTCTGCCATTTTTCAAAATGATAATTTCTGTTGTCAGTGGAAAAATGCGTACAATCATTGTTCTCTCCTTCAAATTCCATTCCACTCTGAACCATTCCAGTGACACTAGCCTATTTTACTGGTAACATTAGAGACAATTTCTGGTATAATGTCCTTGTGTGTGAGTTTGTGTGCAAAATAACTTTTTTTTTTGGATAAAGTTCCATGAGGTCTTTATGTGGAAAGAGTGTTAAACAACAATGAAACAGACTTTTACTTCCTTAGATCTTGGAGTTATATTTATATATTTACTAGAGGATTGCTCCTATAGAAGTGGTGAATAAAGTATTTTGCCAACTGTGCTTTCAGTAAAGACTCAAATGATTGTCTGTGATCTGTTTTGCTCTTATACCACGTCCAGAGGTTCCCATGGGAACCACCCCCAATTCGTGGGAAGAGTCAAATTTAACAAACAATAAGAAGAGCTATTTAATCATCCTCTGTGTGATCCATGAAAGAGCCAGAAATACAGAAGAAATTAAATCACTAGAATCTCTATCTATATGGGACTGTCCGGAGAAATAAGTCCTGCTCATGGTAAATGGATTTGATAAATGGCAAAACAAACAAACAAACAAACAAAAAACCTCAGTGTCCCAAATCTGACAATAACAAAACCTTTTCCATCATCTGCCTCTTTCTTGGTTCAGTACCTTCTCAAAATTTAAGTATTTTGGTGTCTTACACTTTGGCATCTTGCTAGTCATTTTTATTTAACTGTTTTTGCTCTGAAAGACTTGTTTCCAGAAAAAGCTAGGGATTGTAATACAGTGAGCCTTATACATAATCTCATTATGCTTAGAAGGCTGATTTTAAACCTGAATTCCCCATCTTTCTGTCTCTATCTCTCTCTCTCTCCCCCAATGCTTCCCTGCCTGCATTAAGTAATTTCCGTATAGCAATGCAGATTTGCCTCAGATACTCGACTCATCAGCTTCTGAAGGTGGAGGCTGTGTGCCTTTTATGGGGAAGTGGGGCGCCTGGTGCCATAGGATATGCAAACACAGATTATCTGTACCTGGGAGGTAACTTTTATGAGTAGGGGTCTCCGAGGATCAGCTACTCAGAAGAGTGGTGATAAGCATAGAGGATACCCCCACAATCTCTATATTACAGGACCAAGCTCCTGCTTTTCACTGATTTGACTGGAAACTATTTTTAAATAAATTTGTTTCTATGATGTTTCTAAAAGCCATTGAGTCCTGATGATGGTCATCTGGAAGTGTCTTGGAGACCACGTAGTACAAGACTCCACTGGATCTTCACCTGACCTTCCTCTCCAGGTTTATATTCTCACTCTCCTCTTTGTTCTCTACTGTGAAAACACACTGGCAAGTGTCCCTGTGCTTATGGTTTATTTTTCCTGAAATGCCCCTCAGCAATCCCCGTTCATCTATAAGATTTCAGTTTCAGCCACTTCCTTTGGCCCTCCTGTCTACGTTAGGTTTCTCTGTGTAGTTTCCTCACTGCATCTTGACTTTTCCATCAAAATATTTAACGTAGTTCATAATTTTGTTTTATAGATGAGGTCCTACAAAAGGGGGGGGGAATGTTACACTTGGGTGTGCTTTTTCTCTTCCTCAGTGATAGATATTCCAAAATCACTCCCCTTAGAAGCATATATGTGAATTTCTCCATGAGGGCAGGCAAGTAGCATGGCTGCCCCAGAAGGGGTACAATCAAGTTTAAAAGCAAAATACTTGGTATCTTTGAGAGAAAACATGAAATTTCAAAGAGATGATAGATGCTAGAGCCATTCCTTCTCAGTGCTTCCATGACCCACTGGGGTCTTGGGAGGTGGTTGTTTTTGGGAATTAAAGAAAAAAGAAAAACAATACAAAACAAAAAACTGAGCTCTTGGAAACTCAATTTGAGAAACTTGGAAGCTCAAGTACTGACCATCTTGGATGAGCTAAGCATTCAAAAAGTGAAATTGTCTTCCGTATGTCATGTGGGACATGTACAAGGATCTATACCAGCAAAAGCCATCACAGCAGTGGCTTAACCCACTGGGCAGCATCCTTAAAGAGTGCCACCATGTGGCCATAGTAAGTAATGGCAGTGATCAGATAGCTTCTCCCTAGTGTGGATGTGCTAGGACTTCTGCCCATTATGCATGTGAGACATGAAGAAAGAAATCGAAAGAATAAGAAATACAACTGTATATGAACCCTGATTTAGAGACAAATTTGTGTCCATCGGACTGTAAGATTCATTGTAGATTCTCAATAAATGTTTTATGGAGGAGATGGAGGCTAAGAGAACTCAAGTACCTTATTATGGGATCGCAGCCTTAGTTGATGGTAGAGTTAGGATAAGAATATGTGATGTGAATCTTCTGGCCCCAGTTTTGGTAGTTCTGTGGTTGAATGACATCATGAGGAAGGCTGGCCAAATTGCTGTGATGTGTATTAAGAGGTCACGGTCCATTCCCTCCTTTGGAAACATGCCAGGGATATTCCTGGCTATTTTGGAATAGGTAAATGTGTGTGGGGGGTGCTTGTTCTCTCGATCATTTCAGGGGTCTTTCAGATCTCTCTCGGCATGTCTGTACGTCCCTCCTTTTCTTTCTGCCTGCCTCCTTGAAGCATTTTTCTTCCATCACTTTCTTAAGTAGATTTCTATGGAAAGAGAAGTTTTGCTTTCTGATCTGAAATTACTGTCTCATACAGTAAATGGAAGAAAATATTTTAAAAATGAGATAAGTGAAATAAGCACATATTAATATAATAAAATAGATTATGTAAGGCCTGGTGGAAAATAAAAGAAAGAATGGGGGGGATAATGATGGCTTCTTAGAGGAAGAGGGTTTTAAGATAGGAGGTGTGAAGATATAGATAAAAGATGTACACCCCAGAGAGAAGTGAGACAGGTGGGGAGGAACAAGATATATGTGTTTATTGGGCTTGAGTACTCACTGGGATTAGTCAGAACCAGCTGAGGAGAAGGTGGCTTGGGAAGGAATTCCTGGAGTCAGTGGAACAGCCCTAAGCTGCCAAAGGACTGGTGTGTGAAGATCATTAGTGGATTATAAAAATCCACTTTTATGGGTGCAGCTGATTGGCAAGGAATTTTCATAGGTTTTGCATGTATAAACTGGGGATTACTTCTACAAAGTAACATGAGAAAACCCTGGCATAATTTCTGGCTTTAAAATCTGACTTTATTGCTTACTACCTGGGTTATTTTGGATAAGCTTTTTAAGATCTAAGACTCATGTATAAAAATTGGTTTTTCTGATGATAAAGTGAAATATCCAATGAGATGTCCTAGAGCAGAGCTGGTTCAGAGGGGGTATCCTATAAATGCTAGTTTTATATTTTAAAATATAGTCAATCCAGATTGTGGTAACTGATTAAGCTATAGTTTTGAATGAATGTTTTCAGTTTAATTATTTAGTCTGACTTATAAACTTTTTTCTCAGAAATGAATAGTCTTTCATAATTAAGTATAGAATAAATCATTGTTTCCATTCAAGAAGCATGACTGAATAAGTACACATTTAGATAAAATCACTCCTAGAAATCTATGAAAATGAATGAAAAGAACCCCAAATTAGGGAGGATGATTTCATTTATACTGAAATTAGAGTAAGCCTCAACTTCCTACCCTAAATTACAAGGACTAGTGTTTGGATTCAATTTAGTAGAAGTTGCCAGGATTTAATTCACATGTTCTTTAATCTTGGGCATGCTGCACTACATGGGTAATGAAAATGTTTGAAGAGCTTTCTAACAGCCCTTGTAAATAGGACAAAGTGGTAAAGTTACACATCAAATTTTATGTTCCTGAAAATGCAGCTTATAACAAAAAGACCAACAAAGGGAGATGTTGTTTTCCAAAAGTATTAATGTAAGAAGTTTAGACATGTTTCTAGAAATCTGCTGTCCTTCATTATTTGTCCATTAATATTTTAGTATATATATATATACTCAATGTTTCTTAAAATACATTTCATAAATAATAAATAAAAGCTTTTATTTAACTGTTTCTTACCATACAAATGTGGTTGTGGTCTAAACAACTACTAAAAGAATTATGAAGGACAAACTGAGCTTTTGTACCAAAGACAACCATCAGAAATGTTTGCTTCTTAGATGAAAATGGCTGGACAGATTATCCTCATCTTTTCTGTTCCACATATGAAAAGAGCCTAAATTCTTGGTGATGTGAGTCATCATTGATACAGGGAAGTGAAAATGTCTGTATCACCAGGGACCACAGAGAACATCAGGTAATCTAAATATGAGAAGCAGACTAGTTGTAGAATCTATCAGTGGTTGAGTCTGTAGAGGCTAGAAAAGCTGCAGAGAAGTTACGTGTGGCTGGTCAGTGCTGGTCCATTCTTGCCATTTGGGAACTTGAGGTCATTGTTTCTAGACGTTCAGTTTTTCAACAGAAGCAAGGTATCTGTTGGCTTTTCTTTGTTTGATTATTTTTTATGAAGGGGTTAAGTCTCCAGATTTAAAAATGTAGGGAACCAACCCAACATTGTTTTTTTCATTATTATTTTTAAAAGATTTATTTATTTATTTGACAGAGGGAGACACAGTGAGAGAGGGAACACAAGCAGGGGGAGTGGGAGAGGGAGAAGCAGGCTTCTCGTGGAGCAGGGAGCCCGATGTGGGGCTCAATCCCAGGACCCTGGGATCATGACCTGAGCCAAGGCAGACGCTTAACGACTGAGCCACCCAGGCGGCCCCATTTTTTTATTTTTAAAAGATTTTATTTATTTATTTGAGAGAGAAAGTGAGCACACGAGTGGAGTGTGGGGGGTGGTGGGGAGAGAGGGGGACGAGGGAGAAGCACACTTCCCACTGAGCAGGGAGCCAGATGCAGGGCTCCTTCCCAGGACCCTGGGATCATGACCTGAGCTGAATGCAGATGCTTAACTGACTGAGCCACCCAGGCGCCTCCCAACATTCTTTTTAAAGCATAAATCAGTGTAGGCAGCACTGTGCGGGCCAGACAGGACATTTCTGTGAGCCAAATTTGGCCCACGGGCTTTCAGTTCACAGCTTCTAAGGCCTACTGTATGATGTGGGAATCCTGAGAGTCAGAAGGTAAGGTAGGGATGAATTCTCAGATCAGAGTCATCAATCCTGGCATCAAGCCTACAAAATTTCCTGGAGTGCTGTCTTAGCACAAGACAAAATCTGATCAGGGAGATGGTTGTATAAGAGTGATGCTCCAGAATTGATACTTTTAACAAGGGTCTTTCCACTAAGACTTTTGTTCCTCAGTATAAACACACAGCTTTCAAAAGTTTGAACATTATTTTTTTTGCACTTTAAAATAAAACAGTAATTTTCAGCGTATCCCCAAAGCTTGCTGTATCTGTGCCTTAACTCTTCCTTATTTCTTAATATTAAAAAATTAAATATCAAAGCAGAACACAGACTCATTTGGCATACTTTGCTGCCTCTTGTCCTGATCTATCTTAGGTTCCTTATGAAGCTTTACCTACAGTGATACAAGCCAGTTTTACCTGAGCATTGGGAAATTGCCAAGGTCTCAGAGCAGTAGGAAATGATACAAAAGGCATTAGAAAGTTGGTTTTGAGACTGTACCCATGAAAGATATCCAATTTCTCTGCCCTGTGGATTTCGTATTAAATGGATTATCTATCTGCCAGGGACTTTCAACCTTCCCCCTTCACTGCCTTTCTCTGAGGACTATGAAGCATTCTGTTTTGTGATGTGAGCCATTTTTTTTGCAGGTGATTTGTAGAGTATGAGATCTGTAAGCAGCCATTAAAAATACCCTATTTTATTTTTAAAGCAGTGTTTGAATGGATTATGTTTGCCCCACTATGATCTTTTTATTATCTGAACAATAATAAGGTCAGCTTGACAGCCTTTTTTTTTTAACATTTAGTTTAATCCTTTGACAAACCTTTGCCCACATTTGTGTTTAACCTTGGACCACCTGTCTTTGCTGATACATGATTTGCAAATTAGGAAATGCCTATTTCTTTTTCATTGTTATTGAACTTCAAAGCTCACCCAGACTCTTCTTTTTCTTTACTTTGCTTTCCCCTCTATCTTTCTAACTTGTTATGTTCATATTGATAAAGTTACTGAAAAATAATAGTCTAGTTAAATGCATAGTTACCTATAGTTTGTTTATGCAGAAGCTAAAGTATGATGGGAAGGACATGTTACTAAATTGTAATTTAAAATTTTTATCATTGAGGGGCCCCTGCTGGCTTAGTCAGGAGATCATGCAACTCTCGATGTCAGAGTTGTGAGTTTGAGCCCCACATTGGGTTTAGAGATTACTTAAAGATAAAATCTTTTAAAAAAAATGAAATTTTCATCATTGACCATCAGTTTCATGGTATTCTGTCTATGACTGTATAAATATGCATTCTGTTGATTGTTAGAGGTGGAGTGCAATTTGGTAGTCAGTTGTTCTAAAACCATTGTTTTACTGAAACGGTGACTGTGAAGCAAGTAGGAGAGGTATTTTGGCCAAGGTCATATAAATGCTAGTGTTGGAAGCAGGAGATAGCATTGTATAGTGGTTAAGAGCTTAGGATATGAAGGCAGACAAAACTGGGTTTGTGTCCTGGTTGGCTGACCAAACATTGATTATCTTGCTATGACTTCAGGCAAGCCAGTTACTTTTCTGAGCCCCAGTTTCAACAATTTTGAAATGGAGATAATAATGATACTCACTTCAGAGGGTTGTGATGAGGAGTAAGGGATAGAATCCATGCCAGCCACATGACAGAGTGCCTAGCCCATAGCAAATCCTCATTGAGTTGTTATTATTGTCACTCTCATACTCAATATTCTGACCAACAGCCCAGGTTGATTTTATCACCCATTTCTAACAATGCTTCCAAACTTGCTAACGGCTTTCTTGAGGCCTTTCGAACATCCTCAACAGAAGCTTGATGTGTTTTGTCATTTGTTGAGGGTGTCTTACGTGGTTCAGCAATGTATATGGGTGTATACTATTAAGCTTGCATCCCCCTACCTTGATTTCCATTTTCACATTTAATTAATAAATTCAGTAAATATGTATTGAGCACCTTCTTTCTGTGCACACAGTTCTGTGCATTCCTGAGCATATAGTTGTGAAAACAGGGCACAACAGCTTTCTCATAGAGCTTATGTTCTGGGGTGGGAGAATAAATTATAAACGATTGTACTTCTGTTTATTTATGGTTATGGTAAATAATAAAAATGAGTATCAAGTACCATGAGTGAATAAAAGAGGGGATCAACATGAAGGCCTGTAGGGTGAATAGATCTTAGGTAGCATTTGGGCAGAAAGGTTTGTGTTTTGAAGACATGGTGCTGATGTGCAGGGAGGGAAAAACATTGTAATTCTAGGAATGGATAGAAATTCACTGTGGCTGAAGCAAGGTGGATGTTGAAACCGGAGAGGAAGGTACCTAGATTATGAATGTTTAGGCTGCATTAAGTTAATTTGTTAGGAGAGAATGGAAGGTTTTTGGAAGATTATTAGCATAAAATGCCATGACCAGATATTTTTAAAATACCATTTTGGCACTCATGAAGAATGGGTTGAGGGAAGAAGATGAGAAACAGCGAGCTATTTGGGTTAGAGGGTGGCTTGTAAGAGGTGGGGAGAGTGGGGGTGGAAAAAAATCTGAGAGATGCACAGAAGGTAGAGTTAAAGGACCCGGGTGTGTGATTGGCATGTTGGCAGAGGTGGGAAGAGGCGCCAAGAATGACTCCACTTCAGGATTGAGCTCCAGATATTATGAATGTTAATATATGATCAGAATTTTTCCAGATGCAGCCAAAGCACAAAAGAGTTCTGGGTTCTGGCACAAGACTGATAGAAATGGTGGACTGCACTCCAGAGAGTGTGTAGGAAAAATGCACTCCTGCTGTGTGTTTCTCCTCTAGTCTCAAACTACTACCACACTCCAAGCACTTCTGACACCAGATGTGTGGGGCTTTTTCCCACACCAGGCAATTCTCTGTGACACCAGTGGAATGTCCTCCAATTCAATGCTGACACCAACCAGAATTAGCACAGACCCCATAGGTTAAGGGCTCAGTCCTACAAGACTGTCCCCTGAATCAGACCCCAAATGCAAGGAGTAGATCCCCAGATTACCTACAACTTCCATCCAATTTGGTGTAATTCATAGGTTCCCATGCCCCCCCCCTCCTTGGATTTGGTCATTTGCTGGAGTAGCTCACAGAACTCAGGGACATACTTACTTACATTTACCTGTTTGTTATATAGCAAAGGATATGATAAAGGTATAGATGAACAGCTAGATGAAGAAGAACATAGGGCAGGGTCTGGAGGGGTCCTGAGTGCAGGAGCTCTTCCCCCCATGGAATTAGGGTGTGCCACCCTCCCAGCATTGGGATGTGTTCACTGACCTGGAAGTTCTCCAAAACCGTATACTTTCGGGTTTTGTATGGAGACTTCATCATGTAGACATGCTCAATCATCCACTTAATCTCCATGCCCTCTTTGCTTTCCTGATGATAGGGTTTGGGGCTGAAGGTTCCAAGTTTCTAATCATGGCTTGGTCTTTCTGGTGACCAGCCCCCATTCAGGATCTGTTCATTAGACTAGAAAGAAATGCGTCATTATTAAAAAAAAAGAAACTCCTGTGACCTAGGAAATTCCAAGGGATTTAGGACCTCTCTTTCAGGAACCAGGGTGAAAGACTAAACATTAGAACAAAAGATGCTCCTAGTACTCTTATCACTTAGGAAATTACAAAGGTTATAGCAGGTCTGTGCTGAAACTAGGGATGAAGACCAAATGTATATTTCTTATTATAAATCACAATCTCACAGAGAGGGAAGTACAAAGGGTAAGTCATGATTACGGTAGAAAACATTACTATTTCAATATGTTAAGTATGAGACCAGCAAATATAAAGAGTTAATTTACTAAGGTTGTGAATTGTGAGGTTTGTGTGTATGTAATTCAGAATTGTGGTGTTTTTATTTCTTGTTGTTTTGGTGGGTATAGTGTTCTTCATTGACAGTAACCCCATAAACTACTTAGGTCAAACTAAGTTAATCATTTTTAATAAAAACTTAGAATGGTCTATCTCAGTTCTGTGGTATAAATTGATTGATTAGAATTTTGCATCTGAAACTAAGCTAAAACCATGGCTGTTTGTACATAAAATATTGATCTTGCATCTTTTACCAGTGTCTCAAATATTTGATTTTTTGTTTAGTTTTTTTTTTTTTAAAGATTTTATTTATTTATTTGAGACAGAGAGAATGAGAGAGAGAGAGAGCACATGAGAGGGGAGGGTCAGAGGGAGAAGCAGGCACCCTGCCCAGCAGGAAGCCTGATGCGGAACTCGATCCAGGGACTCCAGGATCATGACCTGAGCCGAAGGCAGTCGCTTAACCAACTGAGCCACCCAGGCGCCCTGATTTTTTGTTTAGTTTTATTCTTTATCAATGAGAACCTAAGTTTCAGACTAAATGTAGTGTAGGTTTGAATGAGGACAAAATAAAATACCACATAATTTAGTGTAGTTTTCTTATATGTATTTTATTCATTTCAGCATATTATAATTTGAACTTGATTTGCACTTGAGTTATTCATTTTTGTTCACTGCCTTGAGGTTCCTATGTGATCAAGAATTAAGTATTTTGTGTTCAGAATACAATGTATAAAAATGAATAAAAATATTCATTTCTAATGTTCACATATTATATACATGTATGTATATTTAGATTAAAACAAATTAAAATCCTTTCACTGTGAAGATATTTGGGCATAAGACGATGATGGCACTTTAATCAGGTTTTTTGTTTTGTTTTGCTTGGTTTGGGGCTTTCTTTTCTTTTCTTTCCTCCACTTTCCACTATATAATATAATAGGGAAAATGGTGCCCCACAACTGGGAAATCATTAAGGGTCCCTATATACTTGAAATCTTGAAGTATGTCCAAGTCTACCATTCATGCAAAAAAGAGGTGTGGGTTAGCTGTTGTGACCTGTTTTTTAATTACACAGTATCTGCCAAACTTAGGGAATGGAGAGATTCTCTTACTATCTACTGGCCACGTGACCTGTCACAGTTCATACCACAATTGTTTTGAGAAAATTTAAAGCTACATGTAGGATAGGACTAAAATGATATACCGGTTGAATTTTCCAGTCAGACATAAAGGCATACTGCATTTATCAAACAAAAGCAACCATTAAAAAATAGGGAAACATTAAAAATTAAGCAAAAAAAAAAAAAAGATTGGTAGGGGAAAAAACAAATCGTCTATCTTAGTAGAAGCAATAAATATCAGGATATTATTGAAAACCAAAATAATTGGGGCACCTGGGTGGCTCAGTCATTAAGCGTCTGCCTTCGGCTCAGGTCATGATCCTAGGGTCCAGGGATCGAGCCCTGCATCGGGCTCCCTGCTCAGCAGGGAGCCTGCTTCTCCTTCTCCCTCTGTCTACCACTCTGCCTACTTGTGCTCTCTCTCTGTCAAATAAATAAATAAAATCTTAAAAAAATATATAATAATTAAGGGAAGGGGCAAAATGAGCATAACTACAAGTAAAAAGCGTTTATAAAGGAGATGAAACATGTAAGGTAGTTTCTGGGGCTCATCTCATAGCTAATGGTAGGAGTTTTAGAAACAGAGAACAGATGTGAGGAAGGAGGACAAATCAATAGATTATCATTTCCCCTAAGTGGAACTAATTCTTAAATCCTTCATATTAAATGAACTCACCATAGGCTGGTGAAGATTAGTGAAAATAAAAACTTTTAGGCATATAATGGTGAAAATTTTGAATTCTCAGGATAAAAAGAAAATTCATAGAAAAGTTGACACACAAAAAAATAGGTTACTTAAAAGAAATGAGAATTTATTACCTAATTTCTCATCTATAACACAAAATGCTGGAGGCCAGTGCAACATAACTCTGAGTAAAAAGAGTTACAGCCCTGGTAATCTTTAATAAGATACTGTTTGCTCATATAGGAAGAGAAAAAGTACATTTTGATAAATAAAAGGACTCAAAGTATTCTACAAATGAATTGTTCCTAGAGGGGGAGGAGGGAAACGGGGAGGACAAAGAGAAAGAGAGAAAAAGGAAAAGAAAAAGAGGGGAGGGGAAATGTAATGAAGTACCATACCCAAACTAAAGATGAGTCAGAATATGTCATGAATGAAGAGGACAGATATAATGGTCACAAATGCTGTCCTCGGCTGCTGCATTAAAATCACCTAATCAGACTTTTAATGCTTTCTTAGAGTCCACAGTTAGGGATAAAATAGATAAACCTGAGATAGAGTCCCGCAGTCTATTTTTTTAATAAGTTCCCCAAGTGATTTAACACCCAGCCATATCTGGTAACCTGTGAGTAATGAGTTCAGTAAATCACATAACTAAGTTATGGTTGATAATGCAGTTATGAAATGGTAATATGGTGTTTTAGAAAAGATATCTAACTACAAAGAATACAATGTAGATAATTTTGTTTCTAAAACTAAAATCCTACCTTATTTCAGAAGTAGACAGTGTGTATAAATTAGAGTGAGAAGGGGAGTATAGTGTGGAGGGATCACTAAAGAAACAGAAGCCTGTAACTGCCAACGTGGTTCTTGAAGGGGGACCTCTTAGAGACAGTTTAATTATTGATCATTGATATGTTGTATATGCTTATGTATTTCAAGATGATTAAGTATAGTAGAGATAAGATGAAGAGATCCATATGGCTAGAGCATGGAAAATAATAAACAAGGAGAAAAATGAATCTTTGACAATATAGTAAAAATTGGGGGGAAAGGAACAAGAAAATATAAACACAAAAACTAATATAAAGTGATACAATATATGCAAGTTTTACTCAAATGGTTAAATTAAATCTTAATTACAAAACAGACATTGTTACATTAGGTGAAAAACATAACCTAGTTACATGCTGTTTAAAAGACGTTTTAAAGAAAGTGGCACCAAAATAATCAGATTGCTCACGATTATATTACTAGCACTTAGCATGGTTGAGCATGTGGTGAAAAAATGGTTGTCACCTCATGGAGTGAATGGATGTACAAAGATATAAGAGCTTTCTGCCACCATCACCACGGGAAAAAAAAAATCAGGGTTATTTATACCACTCTCACTTCAAAGTAATTAGCTGGCACACACGAATATTTAAATTCAACCATAAAACAAGATACAGTAGCATTAAACCTTTATGCACTGAAAAACATGCATTAAAGTATGATGAATTTGAAACTTAAAAATCCATGGAAAAATTAACACAGGTGCTGCCAGTCTGGGAAATTTAACACATCTCCTAGAATTGTACTAAAGAAATTCAAAATAAATAATGTAATGCTTTCTACAATTTTAAGTTCACACCTCTTCTTTGAAAACATAAACTTCTACCTTTTCTAATATCATTCCAATTTTAAGATAAAACTGATTTGGTGACTAAAAATAAACTAAAGCAGGTGCACCTGGGTGGCTCAATTGATTTAGCTTCTGAGTTGTGGTATCCCCTCAGGTCATGATCTCAGGGTGCTGGGATGGAGCCCAGTGCAGGGCTCCATGATCAACAGGGAGTCTGCTTGAAGATTCTTTCCTTTTGCCCCTCCCTTTGCTGGTGCGCGCGCTTTCTCTCTTTCTCTCTCAAATAAATAAATCTTAAAAAAAAACCCAAAAAAACTAAAGCATTACAATAAAACACTTCTTTGTTTACACATCCCTCTTCATCCATTTGTTATGACATTTTGGGTTATTATAGTATGTGCTATTTCTGTTTTCTCAATTGAGGATCCCTGATTTGAATATTATAATTCAATTAAGATTTATTTCAGAGGTATAACATAAAAGTTATACACTACAAACATAGCCCAGTGTCAGTGCCCTGCAATCCACTATATACTCTGCTGAACAGTTGTCATGATGGACACAGTGATTTTATGGATGTATACATGCAGACAGAATTGACAGTTTTCTTGGGGAAAACTGTACCAATATTTTTTTTCAGGAAAAGAAAAATTCCCAATTAGATGAATTACCTGGGGGGAGGAAATGAAAAATATCATCTTAGATTTACCTGTAGTTCCACAAAAATGCACAGAATCACATGGCTTTATAGTTAAGTGCAAGAAACAAAACAGATGAACATAGGGGAAGGGGGAAGAAAAAGAGAGGGAGTCAAACCATAAGAGACACTTAACTATGAAGAACAAACTGAGGGTCGATGGAGGGGAGGTAGGCAGGGGGATGGGTTAAATGGGTAATGGTTATTAAGGAGGGCACTTGTGATGAGCACTGGGTGTTATATGTAAGTGATGAATCAGTAAATTCTACTCCTGAAACTGATACTACACTATATGTTAACTAACTAGAATTTAAATAAAATCTTGAAAAAAACAGAAACAGTTCAGGAAACAAATCACCACTAAGTGATTTTAAATGTTTCAGAATTTTAAAACTAACTAAAAGAACATTTTTCTATCTCATTTAAGTTCATGTTTTGAGAGTCTAACATAAATATATTATTTAATTTGAGAAAGGCTGCACCAGGTAACAACAAAAAAAATGTAGACCATTTTCCTTATGATTGCTGATGTAAGTATTAGTGAATCAAAGTTATTATTACATTAAAAGAATGATATAAGCTTATCAAACGCATTTATCCTAAAAATGTATGAAGAATTCAGTATTCAGAGGTGTGTTAATGTAATTCATTACGATCCATTAAAAGACAGTAAGTTCCATATTATTATTTTGATAGAGGTTAAAAGACTTTTGATAAGATTGTATAGACACTCCCAAATAAAGCTCTTAAGAAACTAGAAAAAATAAAATAAAATGTGTTAGCAAGATTACAGTTGAGGATATTTATTAAAAGTAGTAGTAAACATGACAATTTATTATAAACATTAAAAGCATTCCTGTTCAAAATCAAAAAGAGGACAGAAATGCCTTTTATCAATGCTGAGTTAATAATGCTTTGAATGTTGTAGAAACTCAAATGGAAACAGCATTTAGAATAAATAATGGGAAAGGACATATTACTACTATTTTCAGATTATATTTGTGTTATACAGCAGAAGTTTACAATTATTTAAAAATTTTAAGAACTAATGAGTTTAACAATATAGTTAGATAAAAGATAATCAGAAATGTAGGGAACTACTATTATATTCATAGGAAAAACAAAGAATAGAAATAAAATTGATGGGAAATGTTCAAGACCTACGTGATGAAAAGTATTGCCATTTATTAAATAACATAAAACAAATGCTTGATTGACAAAGCACAGCATCTTCTTAAAATCGAACAACCTATCCTTTTAAGGATGTCAGCTGTGTACAAATTAATACATAAATTTAATGAAGTCCAAATAAATATCTCAACAGATTTATTTTATTTTGTACTTAGATTTAATGCAGGCAGAACTTAAACAATGAATCAAAATTTGATCTGGAGGAAAAGTGGCTAGAAAAATATAGGGTATTAAGAAATAGGGGGCGCCTGGGTGGCTCAGACGGTTAAGCATCTGCCTTCGGCTCAGGTCATGATCCCAGGGTCCTGGGATCGAGTCCCGCATCGGGCTCCCTGCTGGGCGGGGAGCCTGCTTCTCTCCCTCTGCCTCTCTCTCTCTCTCTCTGACTTTCATGAATAAATAATAAAAAAAAAAAGAAAGAAATAGAATATTGTAGAAGAAGGGAGAGAGGTCTTTATTTAGATGTAAAAGTGAATTAAAATGCCAAATAGTTAAAAAAAAAACTGTGTAGTAAAAAATTATGCAGATATAGATTAATAGAAACAGGATAAATTATGGTTAGAAATTTAAGAGTTTATTAAATATGTCAAATAAATGAATAGTGGTATGGATTAATAAAAATACTACAAAAAGCCCATTTGTTTATTGGATCAAGACTCCAAATAAAAAATTTACATTGGCCTGAAATTTAAACATAAAACTAATCACACACTACTAGATGAAAATAGAAAATATTTTTTACTTTTGGGGAGGGACCTCCTTAGCATGATCCAAATCTAGGAACTATAAAAGAAGAAAAAGACAAGTTTTCTTAAAAACTTAAATTTTATAAGATAGAAATTCCCCATAAACACAAAATATAGGTACTAACTATTTATTGTTGTATTTTTTGATTACATCAGAAAATTAGGCACCTAAGTGTCCACCATGAAATAACTAGTTAAATAAAAATAGTACATTCTTACAAAAGATTGTTTTGACAGTTCTAACTAATGATGAGGTATATCTATATGATTGCCTTAAAAAGTATTCATTACATTTTTGGAGGAAAAAAAAACAGTTATAAAATAGGATGTAATTTGTGATCTTATTTTTGTAATCCTATGTCTGTTGTGTATAGGAAAAAAAAAAGACGCAAAGATAAATACCAGACTCTCAAGAAGGCAGTAGCTAAAATGACAAGAGTGGAGATTTTAAACTTTAGTTTTATTTATTTCTAAATTATTGCAATACTTATGGTGAACAGCCTCTATTTTAATAATTGGAAAAAGTAGGACTATTGACATTTTAGTTAAGAAATTCAGTGGGGGGGCGCCTGGGTGGCTCAGTTGGTTAAGCGACTGCCTTCGGCTCAGGTCATGATCCGGGTGTCCCTGGATCGAGTCCCGCATCGGGCTCCCTGCTCAGCAGGGAGTCTGCTTCTCCCTCTGACCCTCCCCCTCTCATGTACTCGCTCTCTCTCATTCTCTCTCTCTCAAATAAATAAAATCTTTAAAAAAAAAAAAGAAAGAAATTCAGTGGGAAGTTATAGTTTATTTTCTACCTGCATGTATGTTAGGCAAAATCCTAAACCAAACTGATTTTTTTTTAAAGATTTTATTTATTTATTTGATAGAGAGAGACACAGCGAGAGAGGGAACACAAGCAGGGGGAGTGGGAGAGGGAGAAGAACAAGCAGGTTTCCCACGGAGCAGGGGGCCCAATGCAGGGCTCGATCCCAGGACCCTGGGATCATGACCTGAGCCGAAAGCAGATGCTTAACGACTGAGCCACCCCGGCGCCCAACCAAACTGATTCTTGAGGTGTTCTGAGTGACACATCCCAAAGTGTATATAAACATGCTCATTGTTGGGGTCTCTTCAGTTATGAGGGAAATAGTCTCCAACTGCATCAGTTACCGTAAAGGACAAGAACAGATCATATGTATAATATATTTACTTAATTTACTCACTGTATAGTGTGTGTCATAATCTTGATGTGTTTAGTGTTAGCATTGTCTGTGATACTCTTGTCTAGACAAGTCACTTTTAAAATGTTGTCCTTGGATCAACAGCACCTGGGAACCTGTAAGAAATGCAGATTCTCAAGCCTCACCCCAATCGGAAACTGCTACATCCTTCCCCCAGAATCTGTGTTTTAACAGGCATTCCAGTTGATTTTGATGGGTGCTAATGTTTGACAACCACTGCTCTAGAGTGCATTCAGGGGAAAGATTTTTACTAAGTTAAGTTTTATTCTAAGTTGATTTCTCCCCTTAGTAACAGAGAATTTATTTTATTGACAGTGATTAGAAAATTGATTGTTAATAGGCCAGCCATGGGAGCCCTTGAATATGTGGCAAAGTACGTTGGAATTTTTGTTTGTTTCTGGGTTTTGTTTTTTTCTTTGTTTGGTAGATGGTAGGAAGTTTTAAATGTTTCTGAGTATGGGAAGGATGGACTAAAGATGTCCATCATGACAACTGTTCAGCAGAGTATATAGTGGATTGCAGGGGACTGACACTGGGCATAGAGACAAGTTAGGAAGGAGGCTATTGAATAGATCAGGCAAGAAATAATGAAAAACCTGGATTAGATTAAAGGAAATAGAATTGGGAAAGAAGAGATAAATAAGAGATAAGTCAATCAGAGAAGGACATGTATCATATGACCTCACTGATATGAGGAATTCTTAATCTCAGGAAACAAACTGAGGGTTTCTGGAGTGGGGTGTGGGGTGGGAGGGATGGGGTGGCTGGGTGATAGACACTGGGGAGGGTATGTGCTCTGGTAAGCACTGTGAATTGTGCAAGACTGTTGAATCTCAGATCTGTACCTCTGAAACAAATAATGCAATATATGTTTAAAAAAAAAGAAGAAGATAGCAGGAGGGGAAGAATGAAGGGGGGGATATCGGAGGGGGAGACGAACCATGAGAGATGATGGACTCTGAAAAACAAACTGAGGGTTCTAGAGGGGAGGGGGGTGGGAGGATGGGTTAGCCTGGTGATGGGTATTAAGGCACGTTCTGCATGGAGCACTGGGTGTTATGCACAATGAATCATGGAACACTACATCAAAAACTAATGATGTATGGTAACTAACATAATATAATAAAAAAAAGATATTGTGAATGTGAATAAAGGACTTAATTACTGATTGCATGTAGAGGGCAAAAGAAACAAATGGCAAAGTTTGAAATTTTAAGCTTATGTGACAGGTATCATTGGCATTAGAGATCTGAATGACTCTCAGTGATCTGTATATTGGTAGATTGTGCTGTTATTAGTCATCATGAAAATGATTGGTTTATTTGGATGTCTAAATTGGGGCTTTCAGTTAATCAGAACAGTGGTTAAAATTTTCAATGACTAGCGTTAAAACAAAAGAGAACACAAATACAGTTGAGTACTTTGCCAGACTCATCAAATGTATCCAAATGTATCATCAAATATGTTGGGCTAAGAACTCCTAATGAGGATGCTGTGATCAACTGAGCAAACAGACCATTTGGCTTGAACAGAAATGTCAACATAGGCATACTCTACTAACTTGCTGATTAGGGATGGTTCTAGCTGGTTGATGGATTTTAGCCAAGACACAGAATGGTGGGAAGCCAGTGCAGAAGAGCATTTAGGAATCTGAATGATCAATTATTTTTCATCCCATAAACTAATTTCCTTGTGTTAGAGTTTACCTACAAACTTAAACACTGCTTCCTCAAAGTTTCCATAAGGCTTCATTTAGATTTTTATTACAGTGATGGTTCATCTTGAGCAGAGCTTTTTGTGAGATATAGAGCTATTAATGGCTATCAAGGGGTAGACTGAATGTTTTTGGAAGGTGGTTTAGTGTGAACCAAGGTTTAAGGTTTGGATATACCATGGCAGGTAAGTTGTAGGAATGGAGTAAAAAAAAAAAAAAAAAAAATTAGGAGTTCAAAGCCCAACTCAGGTACTTACTTCCTGAGAGAATTTGGTGTGACTTGAACCCTGGTTTCTCATTCACTAAATAGAAATAATAATAATAGCTTATATCATAGGGTTGGTATATGAAGTAAATGCAATTATACCTATGCAACATATAATACAGAATTCTCAGAAATAATTTCTCAAAAAGGGTAGGCATTCTTTTATTGTGAAATAAGCTTTGAGAGTCAACTAGAGGTGTGCAGGTCTTGAGGGAAAGTGTGCAGATTTTTGCACATTTTGAATACATTTTACCAGAACTGTCAGCTACAAGCTAAGAAAATGTCATTGAGCCTGAATTTGGTGAATAGTAGTGAAAAAGACCAATAAATGCTACATTCATTAGTTTTTACTTTTTGGGTAGAAGGGTGCAGTGACTTGGTTATTCTAGAATATACCATGTTGTCTTTTCTTTCTTTTTTTAGATTTCATTTATTTATTTGAGAGAGAGTGCGCATGCGCATGTGTTCATGCACCTGAGCAGGGGGAGGGACAGAGGGAGAGGGAGAGTAAATCTGGAGCGGACTTCACACTGTGTGCAGAGCTCAACACGGGGTTGGGTCCCACCACTGCAGGATCATTACCTGGGCTGAAACCAAGAGTCCAAGGATGCTTAACTGACTGAGCCACCCAGGTGCTTCTACCATGTTGTTTTTTCTGTGGAAAGGGAAACTAGTTGATCATCAGATTGAACAAATGATGACAAAGCTGTAATAATCCTTGTGGATGCAAAAACTAGACCATTTCCCCCATCAATATGTATATGTCACTTTTTTAATTTATAAGAATAAAATCTTTACTAGACAGATCATGAAAGGTACCTTCCAGATTTACCGTCCTACTTTAGGAAACCTCAGAATGTCATCAATCTCCTAAACTTATGCTGATGGCTTACTTTTTCTTGGTGACCTTGAATTTTTTTCTGTGTGAGATTTCTTGCGTAGGCAACAGTAACTTATTTCTAAACATAGAAATCACTAATCCTTCAAGACCCAGTTTACAGTCTTCCTTCTTAGCAAAGTAATTTCCCTTGACGTCAACCAGGAGTGAGGTCTCTAATTCTGTAGCACTTTGGACCACTACTATAACATGAATTTCAAATGGCCTGGTATTGTATATGTTTGTGTATAAATCTCTTTTTATCTTACTAGATTGTAAACTCCTTCAGAGAAAGGTGAGAAAATCAATTTAAGAACATGGGGAAGTGCTTGAAGCTGAGGCTCCTGAATGCCATACTGAGGATTTAGCTTGAGTGGTGCTCAATATCATATGACTTATCTCACTAACCATGGTTTAATGAACCAGAGATGGCTCCCTGCCCCCACAGGATGGTGATCTTTAAGAAGTGGCTTGGCAAGGGCTCTGGCTAACAGCTGTGCTCAGTACTTCATGGTTGCACTGGCCAGTCAGGTCATACAGAGGAAATGAGCAGAGAGTGGATTGGCTGAAGCTGGAAGGCATAAAGAGAGGGCAGTAATCCTAGGAAACAAACTGAGGGTTGCTGGAGGGGAGGTGGGTAGGGTGATGGGGTAACTGGGTAATGGACATTGGGGACGGTATGTGTTGTGATGAGCACTGGGTATTATATAAGACTGATGAATCACAGACCTTTACCCCTGAAACAAATAATACATTATATGTTAATTAATTGAATTTAAATTAAAAAAAATAAATTAAAAATAAAAGAGGGCAGTAATCAGATACCATGGGCAAGCAGACAGCACAGCATAAAGTCAAGATAAAGAAAGTAGTTATTAGAGGCAGGAGAAGATTACTGGCCCTCTTTACCAACTTGTTTATCTTGACAGTAAACCTCATTAATGAAAGTGACCTGAAAATGTGGCTTATTCCTTATATATGGAAAAAAAAAAAAGCCTAACTAATGCAGCATCATTTTGTAATCTCTGTGATAGTAATGACTCTCTTTTTATGTTGAATTTAAAAATGCCTCCCTGTAACTTCCTTGTAAAAGTACTTGCCATGCTTCCCAAATTCATGCAAAATATGCACTAATCTTCTGGTCAGTGACAGCCTTCTGGGATAGACAGATCTTTCAGCAATAAGGGGAATCCTGTTTTTTATAGGAAACAAATAAGTGTCAGTAAGGACTTTATATGGTTCATCTTTTATCACTATCCCCAGTAAGGAAAAGTAGAGTATAACTGAAGGATATAAAATTTACTGATTAATGGAGTTTTGCTAAGTAGAATATACTTACTACTTAGTGGTACCATGGTTATTTTGGGTGACATATTTAAGATTCACTTTTGTTTTAATAGTTATGTATCTGTTATAATGTATATTAGGAAAATAGGACAAAATGTCAAATCCATGGTTTCTTAGATTCTCTTGGTTATGACAAGTGTAAAATAAGTATTTAAATTTAAAATATTAATAGTTTTGGTGATGTGTACATATGGTCCAAATAATGGAGGATATTTACTAATAACTGTAATTAGTGTAAGACTTTTTTAAAGAAAAAGTGTTAAAAGATTAGCATGATATGCCACAGGCAAACTGGACCAAGATTATTACCTTTATTTTTGCTTTCTAAATTTATTGGGTATATCTTGATTTATTTTACATAGTTTGGGAGATGTATATTTAAAAGTCAATTTAAATGTAAAATAAAGAAACTGTACTCTGTGCCAGCAGTAATAATGCAAGAAATAAACATGGCAAGGTCAATAACCTGAAATTGGACCCTTCTCTGAATTTCAAGAATGTATTGAGAAATAACTTTTGTGTCAAATAGAAGTCAATAGAAAATCAGCAAAGAGTTACCTTTGTAGCTAGCACCCAAGAAACCTGCAGTCACATATAAAGGAATGCAAGAATATGAATTTAAAAAAATGACTTTCAGGAGTCAGAGGGAATTTTTTTTTCATAAACACCACTGCATATCCATTTCCATGTTGCTTGTCAGATAGTTATATATAGATAAAAGCAGAATTGTGGTGGTGAGTAATTCTAGGGTGTATATCCATTAAGGAATCATGAAAAAAGAAAGTTTAAAGCAAGAATGGCTGAGACTGAGTGTTTTTTTTTTCAAAAGAGCTCTTAAGTCATGTACATATCATTTTTGTTACAGGAAGGAATTCAACATTATCAGTGAGATTTTCACAGACTTTATTGGTTTGGGAAGGTTAACTATTAAATGTTGATAATAACCTTTTACCTGGTTTCTCTGCATCTAGTATCTTTTGTCTCTTTGATCCATCGGGAATACCACTGACACACTGGTCTCCCTAAAGTACCTCTTGGATTATTTTGTTCCTCTGATCACACATCTTCAGTGGCCATTTTATGAATTCCTCCTCACATCTGAATTCTTCAGCATTCCTCTGCTGTCTGTTCCAAATCTACTTTTCAGTGGTTTCCTTGTATTCTTGTGTGTATTTACTTTTATCTTAATATGCTCTATCAAGGGGCGCCTGGGTGTCTCATTTGGTTAAGTGACTGCCTTCAGCTCAGGTCATGATCCCAGAGTCCTGGGATTGAGCCCCACATGGGGCTTCTGACTCATCGGGGAGCCTGCTTCTCGCTCTGACCCTCTCCCTTCTCATGCTGTTTCTCACTCTCTCTAGTAAATAAATAAAATCTTTAAAAATATATGCTCTATCAGCTTCTCCAGAGAAACAGACCAATAGGATTGTGTACGTGTGTCTCTGTGTGTTAAGGAATACATTTATTATTTATAATACGTATATATTTTTATTTATTTATTATTATTATGTTAATCACCATACATTACATCATTAGTTTTTGATGTAGTGTTCTATGATTCATTGTTTGCGTATAACACCCAGTGCTCCATGCAGAATGTGCCCTCCTTAATATCCATCACCAGGTTAACCCATCCCCCCCCAGAACCCTCAGTTTGTTTTTCAGAGTCCATAGTCTCTTATGGTTTGTCTCCCCCTCCGATTTCCCCCCCCTTCATTGGAATTGGTCCATACATTGTGGAGGCTGGTAAGTCTGAAATCAATAGGGTAGGATTTCAGGCTGGAAACTCAGGCAAGAGTTAATGTTGGTGTTTTGAGGTTGAAATTTGTAGAACAGACTGGATACTCAGGCAGGAGTTGATATTACAGTCTTGAGTCTGACATCTGTAGGGCAGGTGGCTGGCTGGAAACACAGAATTTCTATGTTGTAGTCTTGAGACAGAATTCCTTCTTTTCCAGGAAACCTGTGATTTTTCTGTAAGACCTTCAGTTGTTTGGATGAGGCCCACCACATTATGGAGGGTAATCATTACTTAAATTCAACTGATTATATATGATAATCACATCTATAAAATACTTTCACAGCAATATCAAGACTACTGTTTGGCCAAACAACTGGGCATCATAACCTGACTAGGTTGATACATAAAAGTTAACTACCCCACATGCCATGATTTCTCTTTCTGCATTTTCTGCCTTATATGTCCTTATTTGACATTCCTAAATTTTAATACCCTCAAGCCCTAGCTCCTTTTCTTCCTCTATTGCAAAGCCATTACTGTTTACTTCAGCCAGGAATGATATAACTAAGACCTGTGACATTCTGTAGGATGTACCACTTTTATCGCATGCATTTCATGCTGCCTGGTATTGAACGTATTTGTGTAAGGCTTTTATACTGTATGAGAGCTTTGAGTTTCTCAAGGTCCAGGGTGGTAACAAATAGATCTTTGCATTGAATTTGCTATGTAATACGTTGCTCTACAAAAAGGTGCTTAGAATTTTTTGTTTTCTGATGTGCCAGGGTATTATTCTAAGCCATTCTTAACCTTAAAGAATTCTAGCATACAGTGGGAGTATGATATAGCACAGTGTTTCACAAAGTTTGGTAGGCATTCTATAACAGAATAGAGTATAATAGTAGATGCATGTTAACTTTAATGTGGTTTAGAAAAAGTGATTAACATCAAACTGATAAATTTTCAGATATGAATGTTTAGGATGAGGTGAAAACAGAGAACTGTTTTAGGGTTGAATCTATTAAGTAGTAGAGGGTCAGTATGTAAGTACAGCAACATTATGAGGTAATATCTGAAGCATTTAAGTTTGTGAAATATTAGTGTCATGTAATCTTAGACTGAAAATGAAGAGATCTGAAATTATTTAACTCTCTCACACTGTGTGATCTAAGGCATTTTCTCTCTCTCATCCTCTGTATGTCTTTTTTGCCTAGGCACTCCTGTTAATTTATCTTCCAACTCTAAAACTATAATTTTTTGCTTAGATCCCTTTATTTTATTTTATTTTATTTTTTTTTAATTTTTTTTTTTTAAAGATTTTATTTATTTGCGAGAGAATGAGAGACAGCATGAGAGGGAGGAGGGTCAGAGGGAGAAGCAGACTCCCTGCTGAGCAGGGAGCCAGATGCGGGACTCGATCCCGGGACTGCGGGACTCGATCCCGGGACTCCGGGATCATGACCTGAGCCGAAGGCAGTTGCTTAACCAACTGAGCCACCCAGGCGCCCCTGCTTAGATCCCTTTAAATACACAATGCAGATCACAATACAGATGGTGCAAGTAGGGAGAAGATCTCCAATTGGTAGACTAACCCCAAATAGGTTGTGTATATATTGAATGAAACAGGACCAAAAAATTTGCTAACAGTAAGCACAGGGCATCCTTTGGCTTAGAACTGAAACAAGTAGATTTATGATTTAATCTTATTTATTCTGTAACATTCCTGTTAAATGAATGTCCCTGATCTTCCTACCATCCTACTCATATTTCTAATGTGCTCATAATACTCGAAAGTAATCATGATCATTTGCAATTATAAGTGTCCTGTTATCAATTAATTTGCAGTTCACCAGTAATCATCTGATTATCTCTAACAAAGCTGCAAAGGCATGGTAATTACATTGAAAGTAATTATCATGTAATTACACATAATTATTTGTACCTTATTAAGTGCTCACATGATTAAAATATTTTTGGTTAAATACAAATTATCCGTGGGACTAAAATTTTTTTTTTTTTAAATAAGAAAGTTTTCTTCCTGGTCTTCTCTTTTGTAGATAAAGTTGAGCCATCAAACTGAGATTTCCATATTACGCCAAATAGGATGAATTGGTAAGGAGAGGCAAAAGTTAGATTTCATTAGTGGGATTCCTCATACATCCAATGAAGTTGAGATAATAAACTTCAACTTTCAGCATGGATGAATGCTTTCCTTCCCTTAACTATAACAAAAAATATTACCCTATTAAGAGTATACACTATGAATGTCATTGAGGACAATGTGTTTTTCATGTCCAACACCACCATTAGCAATTTTACACTGAACTTTTATTTTTTCCACAGTATTCTTTCTTCAGAACTTTTTTTTAAAATTTTTTTATTCTTATATTATCCCCATACATTACATCATTAGTTTTAGATGTAGTGTTCCATGATTCATTGTTTGTGCATAACACCCAGTGCTCCATGCAGAATGTGCCCTCCTCAATACCCATCACCAGGCTAACCCATCCTCCCACCCCCCTCCCCTCTAGAACCCTCAGTTTGTTTTTCAGAGTCCATCGTCTCTCATGGTTCGTCTACCCCTCCGATTTCCCCCCCTTCATTCTTCCCCTCCTGCTACCTTCTTCTTCTTTTTTTTTTTCTTCTTAACATATATTGCATTATTTGTTTCAGAGGTACAGATCTGAGATTCAACAGTCTTGCACAATTCACAGCGCTTACCAGAGCACATACCCTCCCCAGTGTCTATCACCCAGTCACCCCATCCCTCCCACCCGACCCCCCATCTTCAGAACTTTTAATAGTCACATACTCATACTCAGTGTTTTTGTTTTAATTTTCAAAAGCTTTATTTAGAGTGGGGTGAACTACATTTATGATTGTAAAAGAAGTTCCCAAATTTGTTCATTTAGGCATCCATAAAGATCCAACTATTTATATCAGCATGGTCCTTTAGAAATAGTGTGTGAACCACATATCCAATTCAAATTTTTCTTGTAGTCACATAGAAAAGCAGCAAGAAGCAGGTAAAATTAATTTTAGTCAGAAAATAAGCATTAATTCAAAGATACTCAATGTAAAAATTAGTAATGAATTGTTACTTTTTTTTGTACTAAGTCTTTGAAATCTGATGTGCATTTTACTTATAGCACATTTCAATTCAGGTTAGCCATATTTTGGGAAATGACAGTATGACTTCCATGACTAGGTCATTAAAGGCGTTGGAGCTTTTGCCTTGTTCTCTCTTGGATCTCTTGCTCTGGGGGAAGCCAGAGGCAATGTGGAGCCTTACAGATGCTTATGCAGGCCCATGAAGATGTCCACAGGACAGAGAACTAAGACTTGCTGCCAAAGCCGGCATCAACTTGCTGGTCATGTGAGTGAATCATCTTAAAGGCAGATCCTTTTGTCTAAGTCAAGCCTTCAGGTACCTCTCTGGATGACCTCTTGACTGCAACCTACAGAACCACCTAAGCTAAGCTGCTCTCAAATTTCTGACCCACAAAAATTATGTGAAATAATAAATGTTTATTGTTGTTTCTAGCCCCCCAAAATTTAGCTACATTTCAGTTGCTCAATAGCCACATATAGCTTGGGGCTACTGAATTAATAGTATAGGTATATTGATTGTATTGATCAATATCTACATGATAGAATATGAGTCATAATGTATAGTTTGCTTTTTGATTTATAGGTTTTCTATCAGTTTGTGTTTCATACTCTGCTAAAAAAATATGTTTAGCCTAAACAAACCCCTACTTTTTTTTTTTAAGATTTTATTTATTTATTTGACAGAGAGACAGCAAGATTGGGAACACAAGCAGGGCGAGTGGGAGAGGGAGAAGCAGGCCTTCCACTGAGCAGAGAGCCTGATGGGGGGCTTGATCCCAGGACTCTGGGATCATAACCTGAGCCAAAGGCAGACGTTTAACGACTGAGCCACCCAGGCGCCCCTAAAGTTTGCTAGAAGGATAGGGATAAAACCAACATTTATGAACTGCTTTACTATGTCATATAGGATGCTAAGTACATTTATATTTATTACCTAACTTAATCCTTATAAAGTCCGGAAAGATAAGTTGTGTATCTTACATTACAGATTAGAAAAGTGAGGCTCAGAAAGTTTCACTTTATCAAAGTTGTCCAGTGAATAGTGAGCTGTGATCCAAACTTAACTCTCTTTGACAACAAATTTTGGCTCATGCTTTTCAAATAAGAAACACAGATTTTGGGTCCACTTGCTCATTTGGTGGTCCTAGCAAGAGGATTTTGAATGACCCAGACTTCCCTAAGTATTGTGTGACAGACTTGATTTGAATAGAGTTTCTTACAATTATAATTTGATTGTTAGGGTTACTCTTGACCTTCCTTATCCATTGAATTAGGTTCCCAATTCAATTTCTTGAATTGGACTCTCCTGATAGCTAGGCCTGGCAAACTTATCTCAAATACAGCATAAATTGTCTTTTGATGGCATTTTAAAGTTTTTTTTTTTTTTTAAGATTTTTTATTTTATTTATTTATTTGAGACAGAGAGAATGAGAGAGAGAGAACACATGAGAGGGGGGAGGGTCAGAGGCAGAAGCAGGCTCCCCGCCGAGCAGGGAGCCCGATGCGGGACTCGATCCAGGGACTCCAGGATCATGACCTGAGCCGAAGGCAGTTGCTTAACCAACTGAGCCACCCAGGCGCCCTTTTGATGGCATTTTAACTGAAAGTTTGTTGACTATCACACACACTCATAGAAAGCCTACCTTTGGGGATAACTCCGTGACTGACAGCAATGCCTTAGCAACCATCTGATTGTAGTTATAGAGGAAATTTACCTTGGATTGAAGAGTCACATGCCATTGTGAATGACAGAGTCTGTAAGACAATCAAGGTCAAACCCAGAGTGAATTGAGTATGTGGCTATAAGCATTGACAGATAAGTCATGTGTCAAATATTGCCTAGCCATCTGGTTACTGCTCATGATTAGGCTGGAGTCATTGTGTTAACATTTTATTGAGGGCAACTACATGGGAAACTTGTTTGTTTTCAGTTTATCAGTGAAATATGTTTTATCTGCAACACAAAATGGTTCTGCTTAAAGTGAACCTGAAAATCCATTGGCTCTAATGATTCCAACATGACCTTCAAAAAAGCTTTATTTGGGAAATTGTCACAACTATGTTGTAAAATGTTTTTTCATCATTTTAAAGTGATTAATGCATTATTGAAATAATATATTAGGTATTGAAAATGACACTCATGAATTGGTGCCTAATTTCTTAAACAGTAATAGAAAACAAACTTGGCCACCTCAGGGGTGTTAGAAGACCCCAAATATTTAAAGACTATGAGCTAATCCATATATTAGATGTGTGGGTAGTGAAAGATGATGGGGTGTCACCACTAAGCTATGCATGAAGAGATAGGTAACTTGTGTGAAATACTGAAAATTCATATTCAGCAGAATGTGTTAAACATACTAAAACTCCCCTAACAAATATTTGGTTTATTTTTGAGGAAAAAAATAAAGCCACAGGGAAATGAAGTCAAATGTCCCTAGGCATGTTATACTTAATATGGTTACCAGTCTACTGACTATTTTTTTTTTTTTAAAGATTTTATTTATTTATTTATTTGACAGAGAGAAACACAGCAAGAGAGGGAACACAAGCAGGGGGAGTGGGAGAGGGAGAAGCAGGCTCCCCGCAGAGCAGGGAGCCCGATGCGGGACTCGATCCCAGGACCCTGGGATCATGACCTGAGCTGAAGGCAGTCGCTTAACCAACTGAGGCCACCCAGGCGCCCTCTACTGACTATTAATCCAGTGTTCTTTCTTCCTATAACTTTGCTGTTTATACGTTAAGTTTTAAATACAGTGGCTGATTGGCTTAAAATTAATGTTAGAAAAGCTGAAGTTGCTTTTAATCTCTCATGGAGTAGTAATTATTCTGTTTTTAACTATCATATTGTCCTTCTAGCTGGACTATCAGAACAGATGTGGGCTAATCAAACAAATTTTCAGAGAAGGTAGCAACAGCACCATTTTCGGTGGTTTGGAAGTTATATTTCCATATACAAATTAGACCACCACATAAGCAAATGATATGAACCAATTTTAGTTGGTACTCTCTGTCATTGCTGGTTCCCCTACAAGAATAGGCATTGAATGCCTCTAGGCATTTACAGTAACCATAGCAAATTCATTTCAACAATGAATGGATTCTTGAGAAAACAATATAATAGAACCAATAGGTTCTAGCAAAGTGTAATTTCATCATCAATTACATCATGTTCCACCATGTTAACATTTATGCTCCGGCATGTCTGGGACAGTATTGCTGAGGTTGGCATCTCAGCAAGTACACTACACTAGGTGGTGCCTAGTTCAGAATGCAGTGAATGAGATAGCCCTTTGTAAATAGAAAATCAGTTTTATCAACTGTATTTTCCTTTTTCCTTACTCAACTTCATCTATCTACCTACCTACTTACTTACCTATTAGTTGTTATCTACTCAAAGGCAAGACCATAAATAAACAATAACATTAACTGATTAGAGATGATATAAAGTTGTTAATCATCTTTAATAAAGTCTGGAGATACAACATCAGTTGTTTCTTGATTATCCCTTTGTCACTAAATAGGAGATTCCAAGTTTTCTTTAATAAACAATCAATATGTAATATCTATCATCTATATGCATTATGAACTATCTGAATTAGTGTTTAAAATATGGGGTAGGCAGGGCGCCTGGGTGGCTCAGTTGGTTGGGCGACTGCCTTCGGCTCAGGTCATGATCCTGGAGTCCCTGGATCGAGTCCCGCATCGGGCTCCCTGCTCGGCAGGGAGCCTGCTTCTGCCTCTGACCCTCCCCCCTCTCATGTGCTCTCTCTCTCTCATTCTCTCTGTCTCAAATAAATAAATTTAAAAAAAATAAAAAATAAAAAAAAATATGGGGTAGGCAGTGAAAAAAAGCTACTGAATATGCAGCTCATTGTATATGTTATGAATTATCCAAGTTAGTGTTTAAAATTATGGGTCAACCAGCCAAAAAGCTATTGAATATGTAACTCATTATAACATTAATAGAATCAAATATGTCTTCCTATAATCCAATTATTGGTGATTTGGGAGCTATTTTCCAAGCAAAATTTCCCCATAAGTTTGTTTTTGTCTTGGTTGAGAACTGGCACTTTTGAGATAAAGCCACTAACCCAGCATGTGTTTTTTTTTTTTTTCTCCTGAATAATTTTTTTCAACTTAAAATGACTGTTCCTAACAGCAGGTGCTTTCTTCTTTGTTTTGAGTTATACTGAACATGCTTTTGGTGTTCACAAATACTGAAAAATCAACTATAAAAATGCTGGATGAAAAAAAGCTATTTACGTATGGTTGGGAGATAAAATTTTAGCTTTGATTCAATAACTCACATCACATATCCCATCTTTCAGGAAGACTTTGGATCTACTTTCAAAATATATCTAGAAACAGGAAACAGTTATAACATCTGACTGGTTTGCTCATTATGAGTAAAATAAAATCTTTAATACCTGTCAGTCTTATATCTGTATGAAAATCATGATTTTGACTTTCTAAAAATTAATTATATTTTATGAGCTTTGGAGATCTTCCACTGAGATATCCAGAGGGTTCAATTGTCAGAACCAGGTGAATTTTGTCACAAAAGAAGTATACTCTATAGGAAATTTAAACCT
>NC_058403.1:170914853-171028128 GCF_002201575.2 Neomonachus schauinslandi | reverse complement strand
TATGGTCTGACTATTTGGTGGTCTCTGTAAGTGAATTAACAGTTTATAGAGATTTGTTTTCTATTGGCTGAAAGATGATAATCTGGTTTGTTATTCTTTAACTGTGTTCTTGTCAATTTTGAGCTTAAATCAGTTTTTTTTTGCCTACTGGAAAGGAGAGCACCTCTTTTATATCTGGATTATATATAACTGGAAATAATGACTATACAATCAAAGCCTTAGATGGAATGTCCTATTTGAGAATGATGCTCACTTAATCAACCCAAGCTACTGAGGTTATATAAGCTTTGGCTGTAAATGCAGCAGAGAAGACAGTACTCTCATTAGAAAAACCAATATAGTTGGAAAAAAATATTTTTGGAAGGAGAAACAGAGACCATCCTATTAAGAGACCAAACTAGTGAAATACATTTTGTCCACATGGACTGGAAATTTTCATTGAAAGATATTTTCCTTTATAGGAGGAAATGAAGGAGGACTTTTCAGGCATACTCGAAATGATAGGCTCAAAAGACAGAGCCCAGAACAGGGGCGGGGGTGAGCTGTGGTATTTTCCATCTTGGATAGCAGCTGGTGAGGATAGAATGGGGACACAGGCTTCTTGGGAGGCATAGAAAGAGGATGCCTCAGTCACCTTTGACTTTCTCATTGTTTCTGGGACATCAATCCCTGTTTCTGAACTGCCTGTTCCTGCTTAAAAAAATCCAGGTCCTTAGAATCTCCTTGAAGGTAGTAGAATATGGCACTTGTCACTTTGCTTAAAGGAGGAGGAAGATCTGTAATTACAGGATTGTTCAGCTGTGGGCTCTGCCTGAGCCTGGAGTTCTTCAGTGTGTTGTCTGTGCTCTCTTATCTGAAGTGTATGCCTTAGATGCAATCTCCTCTCCTGGATCAAGCCCATGACTGATGTGTGCTAAAGGTCTTCAGTGTCCACACTACCTAAAAGCCAGCTCTGTTTTGAACAGGGCTTGGGCTCTGCTGAAAGGCTGATACTGACTTGGCATTCTGCAGGGAACCTTGCTGCCTTTTCCCTTTTCTTGGATGAACACAATGAGACAAATGACTCTTCCTTTCTCTGAATTGTTTTTTGAAGAGCGTGTACCCTTTTGGCGCAAGAACTGGGATATCTCACTCAGCAGGTTTCTGTTGATCCTCTCTTTTTTGCAGGGTGGCTCTTTCTCTCTGGTGTGGAAGTTTCCCAGATCTGTGTCCCCTGTGGATTCTCTCTATTCTCTACTTTGGCAGTACTCATTTTCTTCATTTGTGTCTAAACCAACACTCTATATCTATCTTAGGGTCTGAAACGTAGATGATCCATGCTCCTGCTACCCCAGGGCGCTTGTCCTCCCCTCCATGTAGTTATATAAAAGCTGGGAAGGTGCCGTGTCCCTGCTGTGCATGCTATGGGGATGGGGCTTTGAGCCAGTAGCAGCCAAACTGAGTCAGGGGGCACGTCAGTGACACAATTATGAGCATGTTCTGAGGTTCTGCCTCTGTTTTAAACTTTAACTGAGAAGAAAGGTGGTGTTTAAAGCATGTTTTTCCTATATTTTAGACTACCAAAAATCATAGTTGTGTGGGGCATTCCTTAGTTATTAGAACCCTTAGACTACTTTGATTGCCAGTTAGTATTGGGAACTTCTGAGCTCTATGGTTCTCAGAATGTCTCTCTCTCTCTTTTCTTTCTTTGTTTCTTTTTTTTTTTTTTTGGCACTATGGACTCTGTAGTCATACTGTACTATCTCCTTAGAACCATTTGCCCTTCAGTGCATCTCCAACTTCATGCCTCATATCTTCACTCTCTGAGGCATGACTATGTGATGGCAGGGTGTCTCCTGAGGCACAGTTCTCATTCTTATCCCTGGGTTCATGGTCTACTATTGCTCGACTGATAGTCATTTCTGGGACACCCTTTCAGCTTCCAGTTAACTTATACTCTGTCAGGTTTTCTCTTTGTTGCAAAGTGTGAGGGTTGAAAACCTCTTCTCTAGCTTGATGAGTCTATGTAAGATCATGTTATGCCTCTGGCCTTGCTAATTTTTAAAAAAAAATTTTTTTAAATTACATGTTTTCTCCAGCTCAGTTATTGAGTAAGTCTGCCCCTGAAACATGGGTGACTGAAAGAGGCCAGATTGAGCCTCTTTCATCTACTACCATAATTTTATGAATTAAAGGATCTTGAAGAGTAGGCCCCACTTTTGCCACTCATGAAAGCAAACAAAGTGGGCTTGTAGTACCAATAGAGTACATGGATCAAGGAAGGAAAGCTCCCAAGAAGCATACATGTTAGTATTTCTGACTTATTGACGGTACCAAGTTTCTGGTTTCCAAGAGGGAATGGGACTTTTTAGGAGGTGGCAATGAAGAATGGCCAATAATCCAGGAAGGATGGACCCTCATGGATCATACCCTCATTGATCTGTCCTTGCTGCTTGCCCAAGTATACATTCTACTGTTTTCAGGGTACTTCTGGTGGAGGTCTTCCTTGGGCCATTGGGTAATTCCCTGAGTGACTCATCAAATCTATTTTTGTCTCCTTCTCAGCATCAGCCCTGAGAGTGAGTCTTCATTGGATAGCTTTCTTAGCCCCTTGGTAGTTTATCTTTGGGTCCATCCCCAGGTTATGGCCCAGACTCCTCCCCGAGTCATTTCTTAGTGGGAATTATCTGGATCTCCTATATAGAATCTTTCTGGGTGCTTCAGTTCAGTTTTCTTGAGATCCTTTGGCCCTTCAACACAGAGGTCTGTAAGAGTCCTCATTGAGCCTTCAGGCCTGAGAGGTTCCTGGTAATTTACATTTAGACTTCATTGGTGCTATTGTCTTTTGTATGCTGTGAACTGACCCCTTTCATCTTCTATATATCTATTTTGAAAGTGACACACACAAGTTGTTTCCACATTTCCTAGTTCAAACATCCTTCAGGAAGGACTAGCCTGTAGGCTTGGAAGTTCACCTTGTCCTATGGGATGTTGAAAGTGAGAGGAGTAAGTGCTCCCTGAGATCTTTGGATCTCAGAGGGCAAATTAAGCCCACAGTTTTATAACTGCTTGTGCAACAAATGCCATTTTCAGATGTAGAATTTCAGGTGGGGTGAGAGGCTGCTTGTCTTTCTGTCTTTTAGGGAGGGATATTCTACAGGCCCTGATCTGAATGGGAGAGAGGCTTGAAAGTAGGCCTGGGGCTCAATCTGAGCCACATATAAGGGCAGTAATTGAGGCTGAGTTACAGATAGGCACTGGATCTGGACTTTGGGGTGGGGCAGAGCCTGCAGCTAAGAAAGTAGTAAGGATCCTTTAGCCTGCATTAGGCTTTGGGTAACAATAGGTTTTGCATTGAATAAGACAAAGGGTTACTCTCCTGGAGAAGATCTACACTATATGGCAGGATTATAGCCAAAAAAGCCTCCCTGTGCCTAGCCAAGAGACCCTGGAAGAGCTGGTTTCATTTATGCTGCAAATCATCACCCAACTTTCTGGGATTTGGGAGATGCTGTTTCTATGCATCTGCTCTTGTTTCCCTTCAATTGCTTTAGAACAGTTATAGGTACTAGAGTATCATGTTCCATCACATAGTCTTGCCTGAGTTGTTTTCGAAATGGCCCTCCTTCTTTTCTTTCTTTGCCCAAACCTGCAAATACATATTCTTTATTACTCTGTATCTTCATATGTTATTGACGTCTAAGCCAAAGAAGTTATTGGCCTCCACCTTTAGGGTGTGCCTAGAGAGAGGTGTGTGATGGATGGGGAGAAAGGGGCCTTTGGAGTAGAACATGATGTGACGAAGTGGGATGGAATAAGTCCTTCAGAGATGTCCACCGCTAGGCTGGTGTGGAAGGTGTGGACCATGCCTGGAAATATTAGAATGGAAGAAGCCAACATCCTGAGAAACTCTGTAGAAGATCTCCCTGGGATCATATTCAGTAGAATGAAAAGCATGTCAGATTGATTTAAAGTTTTGTGTGGTGATGCTGGAGTAAGAAGGGTTGGTGTTGTAGGATGGCAGATAAATCAATCATTTGGTCCCTGGAGGAGGTGGAGATGTATGAGAAAATGAGATCCTGACAGTGAGGAGTCAGGTGACTTCTTGACTCTACATTGCCCCCCCCAAAAGCAGGAAAAGTTGGAGGGGCTGGGACCCATTTTCACTCTTTTCTGTCTAGGCCTACTGGGGAGCTTCATTATTCAAGAGAAATACGATTTTCTACTTTGAATTGGTGGAACTCTGTGTTCCTTCTGTGCTTTGAAGTGGATAAAAATTCATTTTTAAAGTGGATTAAAGTATTTTCCCATGTTCCTTCTTCGTAAAACTTAGATAATGAAGAACTTTCTGTAAGTGACCCTCAGGTGAATGGTGAATATCTCCTCTGCTGAGCATGGGTGTAGAATTTTAGACCTATAGTGATGAGAGCTATGCTTTGTAATCAGAGGCTTTTAGAGGCTCAGCATTGCTTTCCAGAACAGCCCTAACACAAAGTCTTGGACCAGCATCACCTCCAATGGGAAGGTAATGATGAACACATGCTATGGGACTCTGTTGTCCTGCTGGTATCTTACAGTTTCTTAGTAGTCTAGTTCTAGGACACTCAATCAGTATTTGAGATTCTATCCTGGAGTCCTCTGTGAGTTCATGTGTGAGCTTTGTCTAGAAGCCCTACTTTAACCTTTGTCCTGTTCAGCCTGTTCCACTAGAAAGATAATGGTCTTTTTCTTGAGAAGTCTCATCTCATTGACTTAGTAAAATGCAAAAAAGAACAGAAAAAAATGAGACTTAATCTAAGCTGGTGAGTGGATCTAGGGTTCTCTTATTTAATTTTTCTTTTCTTAAATAATTATAATAGAAGGATGCTTCTGGTGAGAGCACAGAAACAAAAGGAGTCCTAAAACACAGGGAAAAAAAGAATAGATACAATGCTCCACAGAGTTGAGCTGGAGCTCAGACATGGGTATCAGGAAGTAGAGAGATTTCTCTCCCTCTTTTTTTTTTTTTTTTTTAGCACACTGCTTCCTCAGGAGCTGGGTATTGAACATGAATACTCTAAACTAGAATTCTGGTCCACATCTCAGAGGTGTGGGACAGTCACCCAGGGGTCTCCAGGGTCGGGGAGGAGACAAAAAAATGATGAACCTACAGACCCCCATCCTCAACCACTACCATTTATCTTAGCAGATCCCAGTAACCATCCTGAGCCTATTACATCCCTAAAGCCTTCTATGGGTCTCGTTCTTTTCCAGTTCCATCCTTTGAGCATATTGTATATATTGGTATGTATATTGTATATATCAGTATGCATGTTGGGGTCAGGATTTTGAAGACTGTACATACACACAACACACACAATATATGTACATACATATGTGCATTTACTAAATATACATACATATCACACACACACACACACACCACTGAGTAAAATTCTCTATATATTCCACAATATATCCAGGTATTAGCTGGGTTAATCTTTATTCCTTGGAGTTTATGGCTTTAACATTACCAGTTCAATAGCCTTGGAAATCTGTAGTTTTCCCAGGAATTTTTATTAATCCCTAGCCCTTTACTCTGTGAGAATCTCCTGTATTCTCCTCCCAGGCTTCTCACCATAATGTGGTTCTTTTTTTGGGGAGACGTCATTAACCCACACATAGAACTCAACTCCCAGACCCCTTCAAGTTTACCCCAAATAATATATTTTTACACACAAAAAAATCAGTAAGCAGTATAGCCTCTGTATTAAAGATACTATAAGAGTGATAAGACTGGAGAAAGGTATGAGTATATCCCATAGCAAATAATTTGAAAACTCTCTTGGTCATTGTTTGTCATTCTTGTCCTTTTGGGTCTGCTTTGCCCTGCGGTCTCTCAAATCCCCCCTCTCTACCCACGTAGTGCCTCACTAGGCTGGTCCCTCTCTCCAAAAACCCTTTTTACCCCTTCAGTATTTTAAATTTTTCTCACATATTCATACAGAGCAGTTCAGGTCTTTTAAGCCCTGGCTCCATCTTGCATATACAGACACTTCTTGATTTAGGGATTTAGGCCATCTCTTACAAAATTAAATCTTTAGGAGAACAGTTGGGAGTTACATAGAGGACATGTGAGGTTTGTTTTGTATTACAACTATGGCTACTTTCTCTGTGAATGATCTACTGATTTTTCTTTTCTACTTTCTAACTTTTCATGAAAAACACTATTGGCTTGCCAATATTTATAAAAATAAGTAATAAGAGAAAATGTTTGGTGGTGGTGTTGGTGAGTGTATGTTTTGCCATGTGATCCAGGCATATAACAGAATTTAAATACTTAGAGCTTCATTATTTTTTTACTTTTTTTTTTTTTAAAGATTTATTAATTTATTTTAGAGAAAGAGTACAAGTAGTAGGGGCAGAGGGAGTGGGAGAGAGAATCTGAAGCCAACTTCCTGCTAAGCGCGGAGTCCGACTTGGGGCTCAATCTCACGACCCTGAGATCATGACCTGAGCTGAAACCAAGAGTCAGCTACTTAACCGACTAGGCCACCTAGGCGCCCAACTTATAGCTTCATTATTAAGATGACAAACTGCTGAAGTCATGCACTGTATAATGTACTTGCTTTGATTTCCTCATTTTCCTCTGATTCTGTTGCCTCAGCCATAGGGGGATACCTAAACCTTTTCCACTCATATTATGAGCCTTAACCACAGCTGACTGTCCCTTTATTTGCCCATTTTCCCCTGCAGCAAAAATAAATTTTCCATAGTTCTCCATCCCCCCAAATATTTAGATTCCAAGCTACACCCCCTAATCTATTCTCCCTTCACTGCAGGGTTTTTTTCCATATGCAGAATTCCCTCCGTGTATCCTAGCATCTCTGGCATTGTCAGTTATAGAATGATCTGGCCCTGACTGGTCCTAATGCTTCAGAACTCTCCTATATAAAAACAGCCTTCTAAATTTGAAGGAATATAAACTCTAGAAAGATAATATTAAGGTGATATAAGGAACTATAAAAATGGCCCATCAACTTTATTCTTCAAAACTACCAATATCATAAAAGAAAAAGTCTGGGGAACTTTTTCAGATTAAAAGCTACTAAAGATATGTGGTGACTAAGTAGATGACAACCTGGAGCTTGAAGTGTGAGAAATACAATGTCACAAGGCATATTACTAGGTGAACTAACAAAAACGAAATAAAACCAGTAGATTAGATAAAAGTTCTGTATACATATTCAGAACAATGAAGGTGGTAACAATACTGTGGGTATAAAAGGAAATATCCCTTTTTAAGGACATACCTAACTAATCTAGGTATAAGGCCATGATACCTGTTTCAGATGTTCAGTAAAAAGAATAATATGGATATGGATAAAAAAAGCAAATAGGATGAAATGTTGTAACTCGGTGTTATGGGTTGAATTGTGTCTACCAAGAAGAGATATGTTGAAGTCCTAACCTCCAGTGCCTCAGAATGTGACTTTATTTGAAAATGGGGCCATTGCATATGTAATTAGTTAAGATGAGGAATACTAGAGTAGGATGGGTCCCTAATTTAATGAGTGGTATTCTTTTAAGAAGCAGGCCATGTGAAGACACAGAGACACCCTGGGAAAATGCCATGTAAACACAGAGGTAGAAATTGGAATTATGCTTTCACAAACCAAAGAACAGCCAGGCTTGCCAGTAAACCACCAGAAACTAGAAAGAGAGTAGGAAGGATTCCACTACAGGTTTTAGAGAGAGCATGGCCCTACTGACACCTTGATTTCAGACTTCTAGCTTCCCAAACTGTGAGACAATAAATTTCTATTGTTTTAAGCCGCTTAGTTTGTGGTACTTTGTTACAGCAGCCCTAGGAAACTAATTTAGTAGGTGAATGTACGTAAAGGGTTTAGGGGTGTTTTTTAGTGTTCTTGCAGCTTTCAGTATGGTTGAAATTACTGCAAGATAAAAAAGATTTTTGAGATAGAAATACACACATGCACACTCAGAAATGGATAGCGTTTTTACTACCTTCACTTCCATCATCCTGGTCTGAGTTACCTTCATTTCGCTAGACTACTATAAAACCTTTTAATAGTTTCTCCTACTTTGATGCTTGCCCACACCCCAATCACTGCTAGTTTCACCAAGTGTGATGTATTTAAACTGTGTGTCAAATTCTGACACTTCCTACAGTGGCTTCCGTTTCACTGTGAGTATAAGCCGAAGTCCTTAGAATGACCTCAGATTTTTACATGAGGTAGCCTTGTAATTTCTTCCTTTACTACTCTTTCACTAGTTCTGGTCCAGCCCCGGTGACCTTGAACATTGCCAGGCACAGACCTGTGTTTTAACTTTGTACTCTCTGAAGGCTCTGACGACTTACTCCTTTACCCCTTTAATTACTTCAAGTATTTCTGCAAATTACATACCATTGAATTCATGTGGACCCCCCCCATTTAGTAGTGCACCCTTTCCTTCCCCAGGAATCCCTCCAGTAGTCCCAGCCCTCTTTAGCATGCTATGTTACCTTCTGTCATTTTTTAATTTTAATTTTAATTTTTTAAAGATTTTATTTATTTATTGACACAGAGAGGAGAGAGAGAGCACAAGCAGGGGGAGCGGCAGGCAGAGGGAGAGGGAGAAGCAGGCTCCTCGCTGAGTGGAGATCAAGAATCGCATGCTCTACTGAATGAGCCAGCCAGGCAATCCTGTAAAAGGTATTTTTAAAAGAAGTTAACAAACTTGTGTTCAGCTCTGAGAACTAGGATGTGGTAGTTCTCTACCCCAATTAGTTCAGTTAGAGATGAACACCCAAGGAAGTAGTTATCAAATTTAACTCCTTTTAATTTTTCTTTCCAGAATATATGTGTATGCTTTTATAATCAACTCTAAATTTATGACTAAATCAGGAGTGACAATGAAGAGATTCTCTTCTATGAACTCTAGTCCCATTGGTGCTTTTGTTTAATGGATCAAACGACGTGGTAAAATGATGAGTGCAGATTGCTAAAAATGAAACAATGTAAAGATTATCACTGGATACAAGTCATAGAGAAAATGAGGAGGTATATATGTTAGGGGATGTTGAACTGATCCTCTTTATATTTGCTTGAGCATCATCTCTTTCACTCATGATGCTACCAGAGTAATAGTATGTGCATTATAATTTAAAAAACTCTGATTTGTCAGGAATTTGACTTATAAAAAATTTAAGCTTTATTGTCATATAATAATATTTGGAAATAACTTATTCTGGTGCTGTATATAATATCATAGATTACAAGAAAAATATTTATTAAAATATTTTAAAATTACAAAATTAACATCTATTCTTAAATATTAGCTGCCTATATAGGATAGGAAGTAACTGACATCTTTTAAATATTTAACACAGTTCTGGATCCATAATATCAGGTAAACGCTCCACTGACAGGTATTACCCTGGAGATCACATGGCTTATACAACCTGGAGAGTTGCCTTCAAAAACGAGGGTGGGCAATTTCCCAGTATTTTAAGGTAATACTGTAGTGACAATTCGCTAGTTTGGCTTGAAGCATCCTGGAGCTCCTTATGAACCAACTTATTTTTGGAGGTAAAATAATATGCTTAGAGACATGTTCTTTAATTGGTGGGGAAGAAAATAAGTCAGCTTTCTCAGTAAATTATTGATAAGGGTTGTAGTATTTCCTGATATATTGCTAAGCTTTTAGTAAGTGCTCATATGTGTTTGTTTGATCTTCTTTTGAGTAAAAACTTCTCCCAAAAATCTACAGATGACATGGGGACAAGGAAGCAGGTCCTGTAATCAATAGTATCTGTGTCTGATCCAACTTCTGAAGATGGTAATTTACATAGCGCTATATCATCTATAAGTTATCTCCTATAAAGGGAGCAGGCTGAAATTAATACTCTTTGCTGTTTTTCAGGTACCGAGCTTTTATGCCTCACTTAGAAAGAGGTAGTCTGAGGTATGTGTCTGAAGGCATAAAAATGGTGCTAGAGTGTTGGTTTTTTTTAAATATTTATTTATTTGAGAGAGAGAGCAGGAGCAGTGCGGGGGGAAGGTCAGAGGAGAGGGAGAAGCAGACTCCCTCCTGAGCAGAGAGCCTGATACGGGGCTCAGTCCCAGGACCCTGGGATCATGACCTGAGCTGAAGGCAGATGCTTAACGACTGAGCCACCCAGGCGCCCCGCCAACTTGATATTCTTGATTTCCTCTGACCCCTACCATAGAATCCTAGTTTCTATCATGGACTTTGAATTCTTTTATTGACAGGGTATTCTGAGAACGTATTTATCCTTTTAGTCATTGGTTGCTCGGTAGACTCAAAGGAACCTTCATTCATTTGTTCAATACACAAAGTATTTATTGAGCATCTACTCAGTCACTTGATCTCTGATTTCTTTTCTACTATTTTTTTGTTATAATTCATTCATCATTCAACAAATATTAGTGCTTACCATGTGCCAGGCATAAAGGGATACATACAACTGTATCTTTGTGTGAAGCTCTTGGCTTAGTTGACTGTGGTGTCTTTGTGAATTGATCTTCTCTTCTCCTGTGATTTGTTCAGTGATCCACTCCTGACCTGTGAAAGATACCTGCTCTCAGACCTCTTCCATTAGTAAATTGAAGCACAGGCTTTCCTGAAGTTGTACCAGCTTTTAAATCTTCAAAACTTAGCATCATTTCCTTAGGTCTTCCTTCTTCAAACTGACTCCCAGGCATCTACTAGTCTTTGTAGATGTCCCTGGATGCCCTATTTACCTGGATTCATCCTGTGTATGTAGTGGAGGGTGATAACCTGTTTTTAAATTCAAAATGATTTTCATTGCTTCTTGGTTGGCTAGCTTGGATTAATTGGTTTTTTTTTAAATAAAAGAATAACCAGGATAGAATACATCTGAAGTATTCTGCATTTAACATTTATTGAATGCATACCATGTGCCGGGGCTGTGATTCTGTGCCATAATGTATTACATTTCCAGTAATCCCCAAAATAATACTGCAGGGTAGGAGTTACTTTCTTCATTTTATAGATGAGAAGTGTGAAACTCAGAGGTTTTATCTCTTGTTAATATATTTCATTAATGGCCATATCTAGATTTGAACTCCAGGCTTTCTGGCATAAATCTCCTATTCTAAAGCTGTCCTAAGTAAAGTATGTTGGTCTTGTGAAGAGATGAATGCTGGTAGGTACATACTTTTTGAAATAGAGGATTTTCAGTAATGCATGAATTCTCTGGAGGGAACAGTGTGGCAGACGTTTTGGTTTCATCACATGGGGTTCTTGATTAGTGACAAATTCATACTGAACTACCGATCGGTAATACTGTCATGTAAGGTGGAAGATGTATTTGTCTACCTAAAAATGCTCTTTTTAGCTTTGGAAAATTTTAGATTTTTTCTATTAACTTGGTTGCTCTCAATTTTATTATCACTGAAATATATATCTCCTCAAATCACAGCAAAAGAAAATAATGCCTTTGAATGGTTTATTTTTAATGTTTGAACACATAGAATTCAAACTGGGGCCAGTTTTCAAGTTGGTATTATGTGATTTTTTTAGTCAGTACATGGAGGATATGAAAGTATTTGTATCATGATGATTTTTATTGTTTACTAACTCCACAGTAATTTAACTTATGGTTGTCAAATTATGCAGGGATATGTCATGAGAATCACAGAATGCTGTTCTAGTTAAAATCCCCCCCAATTTTTATTTCAAATATCCAAATTTATAAATAACTTCAGACCTCTGATTTTGCATGGGATTAGTCAAGAAGAAAGAGTGGAGTCAAATAAAATACTCTTTCTCCTTCCTCCACACCCCACAATCATCAGGGACTTGCATAAATGTACTTGAGACTTAATTTGCTTCATTTTGAGTTTCATTTTCAAAGCTATTTCTTTTTCAGGCTTCCCATTACACTTTATTTGAAAACCAGCTCTTATCATTTTAGTCATTATTGTCACAGATTCCAAGTTCTTAAATTATGCCAATCACAAAAGATACTAGTTTTATGTTCTCATCTCATTCAGTGGCTGTTCCAATATCCCAGTCGAGGGCCACGTTGGCAACATTCAGCACAGATGACAGATTTTGTTCTGTGCAGGCACACAAAGAAATGGCTGGGGAAGCGGATTCACCATTTCACTCAGGCAGGAAAGGAGCATCTCTCTGGGTCCTGTAGCCCATGGCCAAGAGATGTCAGAATACTTACAGCAAACATATAAGCAATGTAATTAGCTCATAGTCTACCTGGTCCTCCCCTCTCATTTGGCATTATTAATCCAGACCCCTAAAGGCCAAAGTGTTAACAGTTTGCTGGAATATATATTGACCTATGCTTTCTTCAAGATGCAGCTTAAGCTAACCTCCTAAATGCAGACTTTTGTGATCCCATCCTGTACTTCTTTCTTTTCTACTGTTTCATGTCTATACCAGTGTTTTGGCATTTCTCACATGTGCTTTTTGAAAAAGTGCGTGCGTGTGTGTGTGTGTGTTGTGTTCATGACTACCCCATAGATTGTAAGCTTTTCCCCTGCAGAGACTCCATCTTACCTTCTTCTATCCCCGTCACTACCATATTTCTATTATAAGAATTGATAGCTTTGAAATAACTGTTTTTTTTTTTAATAGTATAATGGAAAGAATCACCTGGTTTCTGGTCCTGACTCCACAATTTATTAGTTATTAATTGATACTTTTATTCAACATGCATAAATTGAGTGCCTACTATGTGCCAGATTGTTCAAAGTGCTAGGAATATAGTGGTGAACAAAACAGTGAATCTATAGACAAGACATTCCTGCCATCCCAGAGTTTGCATTCTTTGGAGAAGACAGAAGATAAGTAACATAGTAAGACAAACACCAAATAAATATTATGTAGAGAATTAAAATAGGAAATGTATAAGTTGTTATTTTAGATTAGTAATTTAGCTGAGATCTGCAGGTCAGGGAAAAGGCATCCATGATGGGGAACAGTTTATGCAGAGACTACAAAGCAACAATGAACTTGTCCTATTTTAAGAATGTGAAGGAGATCACTCTGAACAGTGGGCAGGATGAGAGTGAGATACCAGAGAGATAAGCAAGATAAGTGGTTTGGATTTTATTTTTTGTACATTGGGACAACATCGGAGGTTTCAAACTGTAGACTCTTATTATTTGATTGGTTTTACAAATATTACTCATGCAGTATCTGGAGAATGGATTTGAGGGGGAAGAGAGGTAGTAAAGATCCTAGATAGGAAATTATAGCACTAGCTCAAGCAAGAGGCAGTTCATTGGTCTGGCTGGTGGTAATAAAGATGGAGATGGAAAGATAGATTTTAGGATATGCTTGAGGAAGAGTTAAAGATTTGCTGAAGGTTTGGGAAGTTAAAGAAAGGAATCAGTCTTTGTAAACTTGGGTAAGTTGCTTAAATGTTTCTAATGACAGACCACTCCTGAAATCAGAATTATAGGTACATCATTGATTACCAGCTGGGGGTGATTTTGTCATCATTGGTCCTCAAACTTGGGGACATTTGGCAATATCTGGAGACAGTTGTGACAATCACAACTGTATATGACATTGCTGCTACTAGCAACTGGTGGGTAGAGACCATAGATGATGCTAAAAACCCTACAGGGAGAGCTGCCTCAACAAAGAATCACCTGGCCTCAAATGTCAATAGTGCCAAGGTTGAGAAATCCTGAAATACATTTACCCACTTCACAGAGAGGTGGTAAGGATTTGCTGAAACAATACATTGTAAAGCAGGATGGAAGTTTAAAATTCTATACCAAGTATTATTGATGCTTCAGTTTTATAGTGTCTTTTGAGGTAAAGACAATAAATTCTCCCAGTTGAGAAATTGAAAGGACATCTTTTCTCCTACTCCTGAAAGAATGTGGTACATTTTATTTTATTTTTTTATTTTTTATTTATTTATTTATTTTTAAAAGATTTTATTTATTATTTGACAGAGAGAGACATAGTGAGAGAGGGAACACAAGCAGGGGGAGTGGGAGAGGGAGAAGCAGGCTTCCCGCCGAGCAGGGAGCCCGATGTGGGGCTCGATCCCAGGACCCTGGGGTCACGACCTGAGCCGAAGGCAGACGCTTAACGACTGAGCCACCCAGGCGCCCCAGAATGTGGTTCATTTTAAATGCGATACCTTGGGCATTAGCCCCATCATGCTTCAACAGAGTAGCAGAGAAGAATTGAAAATTTTAGTTTCAAAGTTTCTTTTGACTCCCCTACAACCAGTTTTAAATTGTGTTTCAGAACGGCTGATTATAAAATTAATTGGAAATGAGTTTCAAAGTAAACTTATTTTTAAGAGAAAGTGGTGGGTGGGACAACATGAAACTTAGGGGTGGGGGGATGAGGTTGTGCCACCTTTCTCCCTGAGAAATGCCAAGGGGATTAATTAAAGAAGCTGGAGAGAGAGCAGAGGCATGAATAGAGTAGCCAGTTCTTCATTCCTTCTGTCTCCAGCAGTGAGTACCCACTCCACACAGTGCTCTGCACCAAGCTCTTGTTAGTAACCTCCCATGGGACAGGGCACCTCCCCCCAGGAAGTTATGCCTCAAAATGAGGAGAACAAGTAAGCTTTACCTGTAATTAACTTCAAGAGTACAATGAAAGAGAGGTTTTAAAAAAAACTGCCTCAATGAGTTCTTAATTAGGTACAAGATAATGTTGGTAGAGGTTTAAAATATTTAACCAGCAGTAAATATTCAAGGCAGTCATTTGAAGTAATCAATGGCTAGGTGAATGCATACATTAGCTGGCAGAGAATCACTTAATCAACAGTTCAAATAAACAAGAGGAGAATTAAAAATGCAGAACTGAATATACTGAGAATTAACAAAGTTGCTAATTACATTCAGGTACTTTCTTCCTCCAGTCATTGACTATTTAAGCATTTGTCAAAGTATTGCTAAAAATAGCCAGTTGTCAAAAGATTTATTTCTTTTCAGAGATCTGCTTACTTAGTTTGATGGCCAGCTCCAGCAGGCGACTAGAAGTACTCAAGAATGAAGTGCTAGGAAGTGACCTCAGAGTGTAAAGCCTTGAGAATCGTAAACTGGCATATGCTGCTGGGGAGAAAAGATTTTTTTTTTTCATTTCTAATCTTTATCACTTAAAAACTCCAGACTTTTCTCTTTGCATTCAGGTATTATATGATAGACTCTATTAGACAGAGAGCCACAATCATGATAATATGCTAAAACTGACATAATGCATGATTTTCTTCATTTAAAAGATTCTTAGTTATCTTCCTATCCCAATCCTTGTCAACCTCCTCTACACCCTCCTATATACAAAATAAAATATATTAAAGTGTTTTAAATCTTACAGAGGAGGCTATTTTCAGTATCCCCAACTAGAAGAACAAAGTTCTTAAGCCATATAGTAGAATCACTTGTTAGAATGAAACATTCCTACAGGCATTTTTCTTTGCTTTTTGAGGGAAATATGACTTTTTTTCCTCCCTTCAAAGAGCAGCTTCTGTTTCTTCCTCTAGCTTCAGTAGCCATTAAACAATTCCTCATTTTGAAGGAAACATATAGATCCCAAGACGTTTCCGGATTGAAAAAAATCCGTGCGTTCTTTCAAGGCTCCCTGACTTCAAGTTTCCTAGTTCTCATATAACATAATAGGATAATCACCACAATGTGTTGTTGCTTATGCTTTCCCTAGAAAAATCTTGAAGATGGGAGATATAAGTATTGGTTCTAATTTTAGCACTGTTAAGAACGACTTCTGTGGTCATGTACATTGAGTTTCAGCTGACCCACAAAACTGCTCATATTACAATTTATTAGTTGCTTATTTAATCTGAGAATGGCTATGCCTTTTTGGTAACATAATAATTTATTAAACTATATACATATCTTACTGCATATGCATAAATATTTAGCAAACTGAGTATAGAGAAAACGTACCTCAACATAATAAAGGCCATATATAACAAATCCACAGCCAACATCATACTCAATGTTGAAAAACTGAAAGCTTTTTCTATAAGATCAGGAACAAGATAAGGATACCCACTTTCACCACTCCTATTCAACATAGTACTGGAAGTCCTAGCCAGAGCAATTAGGCAAGAAAAAGAAACAAAATATATCTAAATTGGAAAGGAAGAAGTAGAAGTGTCTCAATTTGCAGATGACATGATATTATATATAGAAAAATCTTAAATATTCCACCAAAAAACTATGAGAACTAATAAATGAATTCAGTAGAGTTACAAGATACAAAATCAACATACAAAAACCAGTTGTGTTTCTATATACTAACAATGACTATTGGAAAGGGAAATTAATAAAACAATCCCATTTATAATTGCATCAAAAAATAAAAAATCTAGAAATAACTTTAAACAAGGAAGTGAAAGATTTGTATACTGGAAAGTATAAGTCACTGTTTAAAGAAATTAAAGAATATACAAATATGGGGCGCCTGAGTGGCTCAGTCGTTAAGCGTCTGCCTTCGGCTCAGGTCATGATCCCAGGATCCTGGGATCGAGCCCTGCATCGGGCTCCCTGCTCGGTGGGAAGCCTGCTTCTCCCTCTCCCTCTCCCACTCCCCCTGCTTGTGTTCCTGCTCTCACTCTCTCTTTCTCTGTCAAATAAATAAATAAAATCTTAAAAAAAAAAAGAAATTAAAGAATATACAAATAAATGGAGAGATATTCCTTATTGATGGATTGGAAGAATTAATACTTATTGTTAAAATATCCTTACTGCCTAAAGCAATCTAGAGATTCATTGCAATCCCTATAAAATTTCCAATGTCATTTTTCACAGAAATAGAACAAACACATTCTAAAATTCATATGGAATGACAAAAGATCCTGAATAGCGAAAGCCATTTTGCAAAAGAGGAACAAAAGGGGAGACATCATACTTCCTGATTCTAAACTGCATCACAAAGCTATAGTAATCAAAAAGTATGGTATTGGCATGAAAACAGACACATAGATCAATGGAATGAAATTGAGAGCCCCCAAATAAGCCCATGCATATATGCTTAGTTAATTTGCAACAAAGGATCCAAGAACATACAATGGGGAAAGGATAGTCTCCTCAATAAATTGTGTTGAGATGACTGGACAGCCACATGCAAAAGAATCCGAACAGATCCCTATCTTATACCATATACAAAAATCAACTCAAAATGTTCTAAAGACTTGAAAGTAAGACCTGAAACCATAAAACTCCTAGAAAAAAAACATTGGGAGTAAACTCTTTAACATTGGTCTTTGCAATGATTTTTTTTTTTTTTTTTTTTTGGATTTGACACCAAAAGCAAAGGTAAGATAAGCAAAAGTAAACAAATGGGACTACACCAAACTAAAAAGCTTCTGCACAGCAAAGGAATCATCAACAAAATGAAAAGGGAACCTACTGAATGGGAGATAGTATTTGCAAATCATTTATCCAATAAGGGGTTAATATCTAGAATATGTAAGAAACTCGTGCAATTTGGGGTGCCTGGATGGCTAAGTTGGTTGAACATCTGACTCTTGGTTTGGCTCAGGTTATGATCTCAGGGTCCTGAGATCGAGCCCTGCTCTGTGCTTAGTATGTGGAGTCCGCTTGAGATACTTTCTCTCCCTCTCCCTTTGTCCCTCCCCATACTTTCTCTTTCTCTCAATATGACCATCTAAGGTAATATGCTGACTTAGTACCTTATATATATTATATATCAATTACACTGCTTTTCCTAGCCATAACAAAACTAACATAGAAGTTGAAAGTACGAGCCCAGAGTTGTCTAGCCAGTAATGACAGAATCAGTATGTGGACTTGGATATATAGTTAATACATAAAAGAAGGTTTCTCTAAATTTCTTTCCTTTTTTCTTATAATTTCTTTATATATATATGTATGTATATATATATATATATATATGGATGTATATGAGTGTCATGTGTACGCATTTTAAATCTGTATATTCAAAAGTTCATCATATAAATATAGGAAATAGTTACAATTTCTAGATTCTTAAATTTCATAGTGGGGCACCTGGGTAGCTCAATAGGTTAAGCATCTGCCTTTGGCTCAGGTCACCATCCCAGGGTCCTAGGATTGAGCCCTGTCTCTGGCTCCCCACTTAGCCAGGAGCTTGCTTCTCCCTCTTTGTCTGCCCCTCCCCCTGCTTGTGCTCACGTGCTCTCTTTCTCTCTCTCTATCTCAAGTAAATAAATTTTTTTTTACTCTCATAGTAAATTATATTTCGTAACTTGTATTTGAAGTTTTGTATTCATTCATTGTTATACTCCATGAGGAGCACTTATGAATAGTTGGAAATGCAGAGAAGTGGTTAACTTTTAGGATCTTTGATGTATACACTTTAATAAATAGGTCTAGTAAAATTCATATTTCTTGACATATTCATTACTCAGCAACAAAAATGCATACATCTTTTTAATTATTCGCAAACTTCCAGTGCCTTCAAATCTTAACAATGAATTAGTTCCTTTGATGTTATTATACACATTTAATGAAATTTATGCAACTACACAGAAAAATAGTATAAGCTTCTCTTTTGATCCTTTAAAAAGTAGGTAAACTGTTTCTTTTGCAATTGTAGAATCTGTTCACAGATTGTTCTTGGAGTTTTACACTTTTGTATGTTTCTGCTTGCTGTTTTATTGGTTAAGCAAAATAAGACTTCTGGATGGCTTTTAAAATTATACACAGGCTTTGGGGTGCCTGGGTGGCTCAGTCAGTTAAGCGTGTGCCTTCAGCTCAGGTCATGATCTCGGGGTCCTTGGGATCAAGCCCCATGTCAGACTCCCTCTCCCTGTCCCCCTTGTGCTTTCTCTCACTCTCTCATAAATAAATAAATAAATAAATAAATAATCTTTTAAAAAGTTGTACACAGGCTTTGAAATTTTAAAAGTCACAGCCTCATGGGGGCACCTGGGAGGCTCAGTCAGTGTGTCTGACTCTTGATTTCCGCTCAGGTCATGATCTCAGGGTTGTGCGACTGAGCCCTGCTTTGGGGTCTATGCACAGCATGGAGTCTGCTTGAGATTCTCTCTCTCCGCCTCTGTCCCTCCCCCCACCACCAGCTCACCTACACACTCTCTCTCAAAATAAATAAATAAAATCTTAAAGAAAAAAAACCACAGTCTTTAAATAAAGTGTTTAAGAAAAAACAGTTACTTTTGAACCTTTTTCCTCCCTTCAGATTTAGGGCACATAAGAGAAATGCTGCTGTGTTAATTTTTGTTCTGGGACTCTGAAAGGATGCAAGGCACCACGTCAGATAAAGCCATCCTGGTCAGAGGAATATCAGCCTGTCAGCTCTTGAAGACCCATTTGGAGTTTGAAATAGTAATTTACTGAGTAGATAATTGAGAAAGTTGAGTTAGGACAGGATTTCTGGGCCTGATAATATATGAATGTTTCATAACTGTCAGTATAGAATCCTGTGAAATCTGTTTACTTTGAAGCTGAAAATATCATCACATTTATATTTAAGTATTTATCTGTAGTGGATAGACATAGATATTAGGTTTTGCTTAATAAAAATAGTCACTGCTTTTTTAAATCACAATTTTGTCTTTTTGGTGAGAAAAAGGTACATCAAAATGAATTATCTTTAGCAAGATATTAATATTGTCTCTTATGAACTGTTGAGTTTAAAATAGCTTTTTTAGCCTACTCTCTATACTTTTTAATACATGGATAATTTTCTGTTATAGCCAACATATTATTTAATAATGCAAAGTATTTTAAATTTCTAAATATCACTATTTTTGTGATTTTTTTTTCTGATCACGAAAGAATACTATGAAAATGCAGAAAAGTATAATCACTGATTTAAGTGGGATTCCCCAACCTAATTTTATGTTTCTTTCTTTTTTTTAACAACTGATAATCAATTTATTAAAAAGATTGATTTAAGTATCTGCAATGGTGACTTCAACCTCAACTCCTGGCTCAATACTGATGGAAGTAATCTGCTTAACAATCTCAGAAGGACTGTGCAAATCAATGAGTCGCTTGTGGATCCTCATCTGAAAACGATCCCAGGTCTTAGAACCTTCACCACAAGGAGTTTTTCTTGTAGTGATTCTCAGAGTCTTGGTAGGCATCCGAACTGGTCCTTTCACTTTGAGATTCTTTTCCTTTACGCCTCTGATCAAGTCAGCACATACCTTTTCCAAAGATTTTACGTTGCGGCTGGTGAGAGTAATTCTGATTTGGTGAATCGCCACCTCCGGTTCCACGGGTGTCTTCCCGGTGTCTTTAAAAAAGCCATGGCTGCGGCACGGCTTCCTGACCGACTTGTTCCTCGGTGAGAGCGAACAGCGGTGAGTCAGGAGCAGGAGCAGGGCGTCCAAACCTCCGCTGTAGCTGCGACTGCGTCTTCCTCAAAGAGCTAATTTTATGTTTCTTTGACCATTTTAGGAGCCATACTTTTTTTTTTTAACTAAAACTTTTTTTTAAAAGATTTTATTTATTTATTCATGAGAAACAGAGAGAGTGAGAGAGAGAGAGAGAGGCAGAGGCAGAGGGAGAAGAAGGCTCCCTGCTAAGCAGGGAGCCTGATGCAGGACTCAATCCCAGGACTCTGGGATCATGACCTGAGCCTAAAGCAGACACTTAACCACCTGAGCCACCCAGGTGTCCCTCAGCTAAAACTTTTATTGGGGACTTGTAACTTGAATTATAGGGACTTCTGTCTTCCTGGAACCATTTTGGGCCTAAATGCAACCTAACATGTTCTTAATTATAAGCTCCCAAAGGGGCAGGGATTATATATATGTTGTCCTCAAGGTACATAGTAGCCATTCAGTAATGAATGAAAAATATGCTTAGGTGATTTTAAAATAGTCCCTCAGTTCTTCTGCCCTGGAGTCCAAATAATAGTACTTAGAAACCTGAAATGAAATGGGACTAATATTTGTCTCAGCAAAGTGACATGTATATGGCTCTCAAAAAACTGGCTGTGTTTTCCTTTTCAGAAACATAAACTTATTAAATAAACTTCTGTAATGAGTGGATAAGATGGTGTATCCTGTGCACATAACCAGAGGAACATTTAATCCGCAGTTCTGAGAGATGAAAGTCTCATTTTGAGGAAATGCAAAACAATTGAATACATTTTATTACTTTGCATTTAAAGTAGGGAGGTGGTGAATACTCAGAAGAGTATTCCAGCTATTCTAGTTCTGTTTCTTAGTAAACAGTTATTTTTACTGACAGGTGAGAATATTTTGCCTGCACTTATTTCATAGACACAAGCTCTTATCACATGATTTTTCTCTCCAGGCACCCTCTTCCCTTCTTTTTCTTCTCAAGTCAGTTATAGAAACAGGACTCTTGAGGTAAAGTGAGGAAGAAGAGAAGTAATATCTTCCTGCTTCCTCTTTCTAAACAATAGGGAAAGATCAAAGTTAGGGTCAGAACTAATATTGTCAACTTACAAAAGAGCCCATTCATCATGCCTAACTTTCTTTGATAGTATCTACACAGGCTTCTGTATCTAAAGATGATTTCATCGTCAATATGCAATCGGGCAGGTCAATGTTCATTTCATTTGTGAAGAAAACCACATCAAGCAAATTTCATTATAAAACCTAAAAATCAATATACATTTGTGCCAGTGTTCTCAAAAATAATGAATGTGAGTACTCCTTTACCTTGAAATAACATTTCTAAGGATTGGGTTTTTACTAAAAGAAGGAAGAAGCCATATTTAGTTTTGGACTATTATTGGACAGTATTTGTATTTGATACGAAGGTAGTGATATTAAGAATGACTTTTGGAGCCCATTTTGCTTTAAATGTGTTTATTGGTCAGTAATGGTGTCTATGCAAGTTGAAATTGACTAGAGTACAAAAAATACTCATATGTATCAACTAGTAAATATCAGAATAGTACAAGGATCATAGCTAGTAGTTGTTTAGTATGCAGTATTTATGGGCACTGTGATAAGAATTTTCTTTTAATTTTTCATTAGTCTTTATAAGTGCCCTAATATGGGAGTACAATAGTGTGTGTAGGCTAAATGCTTAAAGTCCCAACTACCACACAATAGATGTTTCTATTTCACCCAACAGTTTATTTTTAAAAAATTTTTTTAAAGATTTTATTTATTTATTTGACAAAATGAGAGAGCAGGAGAGCACAAGCAATGGAAGCAGGCCCCCCGCTGAGCAGGGAGCCTGATATGGGGCTCAATCCTAGGACCTTGGAATCATGACCTGAGCTGAAGGCAGTCACTTAACCAACTGAGCCACCCAGGTGCCCCCACCCAACAGTTTAGTACAGATGTGTCTTTCTAGTTGTGGCTCACCATTTTACAGACCTTCTGAGTCCTTTGCTGGGTTCTTTGTTGCACCCACCACAAGAGCGGAGAGAGAAGGTAAGGATAGCAGAGATGGTTTTATATGAGCCAGGCCTGGGAAGAGGCATCTAGCCCTTGAGCGACATTCCACTGGTAAGAACTTGGTCATGTGGTACCTAATTGCAAGGGAGCCTGGGAAATGTAATCCAGCCTTGTGTGCAGGGGGGAAGGAAATTAAGTTTGGTGAACAAGTAGCCAATCTCTCCCATAAGGGGGTGTTATTCTCCTTTTATAGATAACAAAATAAGACCTGAAGTTCAAATAATATCCAATATCATCTAAGTGCATAATGGTGATACCACATCTGTCTAAAAGTCTGTGTTTCTAAGCACTGCCTTCTCATTCAACACTGGAATGTATTGTGTGCTACTTCCTGTGGTTTACCTTGGAATCACCATAGTATCTTCCCAATGAAAAGATTAGCCAGGGAGATGTATCCTGAGCTTTTGACTTTATGCTCTATGCAAGGTCCTCCACTGGACCTTGCTGTAGCTCCCCTGATAATGCTGAAATCCTAAAACAGATGTAGTAAGTACAACTTTGGGAGAAATTTTAAGAACCAGCCATCATTTCCTTTGCTAACTCTGCCTCCTATCATGACAGCATTCAGTGCTCCAACTGGGAGCTGTTCTGTCAATCTGGGTTCCTATCGAGAGTGATGAGCAGGACTCCTCTGCATTTCCATGTCTGATGTGGAGTACAAGTGACAACCAAAAATTTCTCTAAGACACTGAGTTTTAATTTTGTAGTGTTATTGTTGTTGAAGCATAACCTAGCCTTTTCCTGACTGGTAACACAGTGTGTCTGTCTTAGTGTCTGTTTTATTGGAATCTTTATAGAGGTGCATAAATATATCCATGTCCCTGTTTCGTGTATTCAGTTTTATACATCCAAGTCTTGTTTTAATAAGCATGGTTGAAATTTATGCTGTAACCACACAATAGAATATATGGAGCTCATAAAATGGATATAGTTTAGGTCTATATTTACCTACACGAAAAGATGTCCATGATCTATGATGATGTGGAAAATGTAAGTTGAAAAATGCATAAAGTTATATATGGTATTTCATAATGTCAATAAAAACTTTATTCTCACTTTTGTGAGACTTCACAGGAAGAGGGCTAGAGGAAGTGATGGCACCTGGCTGATCCTGATGCAGTTTCAGCTACCATGATCTTTTAAGTGATGTGATACAATGGCTGTAGTTGATCATAGTTGGGACCCTCGGTTCTGGCATACTGAAGTCCTTATTGGGCCTAAGAACATGTTAGTTCTCATTTCCTTTCCCCAGACCTTACTAATTTACTAGGTCCTCAACTCTGTTTCCATCTTCTCTGTGAAGAGACTACTCATCTCTCTCCCAGCTGCCCTCCTTTTTTCTCACTGCTTTCTTACCATCTTTTAATTGTTTGAATCTGCCCACTTCACTCACTACATCCTCATTGGAAGCAGAGGCTTTTTATTATTTTTTTCCAGAAGTAAACACAAAAGCAAATAGTAATGAATTGATGGACGATAGTAACAAGTAATATTTATTTAACAATTACCATATTTTTGGCAGTAATACAATTTCCTTGATAATTGGATTTTCAGAGGATTCTTGGGTAAGGTAAACTAAATTTAACTATTGGTTAAACTATTAGTTTAATTTGCTCTTTTTCTTAGAGAACTATGTGTATGTTTTCCTACATGGATTAGAATCAACTCTTGTTTTAACTTCTGTATTAAAGGCATTCCAAAACCTGTTTGATATAAAAATAAATTTCTATATTTAAGGCATTTCAAAACTTGTTTGATAACACAATTTTGTCTGTAACAACTACCATTCATGAGTTTAAAATAACTTAGTAAATTCTTCATATTGAATTTAAAATATATATTTTTCTTGGTTGTTAGTTAAAAATATTGAAACACATTTGCAATACTGTGATTTACATGAAAAATATATATTTGGTCATCTGAATGACCCATGGATCCTGACTCACAGTTCCCAAAACCCTTGGAATTTCCTAAGCCTTGAGAGTGACCAAGTTGTCTCTTGTTATGTTAATGAGGTGACTTTTGGGAAGCACCTAAGGATGGGGACTGGTTGCAGGAGAACCAGTGGTGTGATTAGAGGGTTTAACTTTCAGCCCCTGCTCCCATCCTCTGTGGGGAGAGGGCTTGGATGTTAAATCAATCACCAGTGGCCGATGATTTAAGCAATCATGACTTTTTTTTTTAAAGATTTTATTTATTCATTTACTTGAGAGAGAGAGAGAGAAACAGCATGAAAGCGGAGAGGGTCAGAGGGAGAAGCAGGCTCCCCGCCGAGCCGGGAGCCCGATGCGGGACTCGATCCCAGGACTCCGGGATCATGACCTGAGCTGAAGGCAGTCGCTTAACCAACTGAGCCACCTAGGCACCCGCAATCATGACTTTTAAAAACCCAGGAACACAGCCATTTGCAGTTTCTGGGTTTGGGAACTCAGGGGAAGTAATGGGGGAGTGGCATGTCTGCAGGGCATGGGAGCTCCTGGCCTGTTCCGCATGCCTAGCCATGGCCTCCATCTGGCTCTTCCTGAGTGGTGATATGGTAAGTAAAAGGTTTCTGAGTTCTGTGAGCCTCTCTAGCAAATTAATTCAACCCAAGGAAGGAGGAGGTTGTGGGAACCTCTAATTTATAGCCAGTTGGCTAGAAGTACAGGTAACAATCTGAATTTAGAATTGGCATCCTCAGTTGAAGGGGATTGTGGAACCTGCAATTTGTAGTTGGTCAGTCAGCAGCACAGGGAACAGCCTGGATATGCTGGATTTGCATTTGGCGTCTGAATTTGGGCAGGGCAGAGGCAATGGCTGGGAAGTCTTGTAGGACTGAAGCTTTTACCTATGGAACCTGATTATTTCTGGGTATAGGTATCAGAATTGAGTTGGATTGTAAGACATCCAGCTGATGTCTGAGAATTACTTGTGTGGGGATGTATGCCCCCTTCCCCCCAGAAATGTTACAATTTTTACATTATACATTTAGAACGTTATAGGTATTCTGATGCTTTAAAATGTTTTTTTTCCATATCGAAGCTCTTCTTGAATGCCCTTAAAATGCCCCCCCATTATTAATTAATTTTATTTTTGTTTAAAACAGTGGCTTTCAGTCTTTGAACATTAGGATTGTATGGGGACTTAAAAAATAGTAATAATAGTAATGACAGCCTGGCCCCAGGGATTCTTATTTAATTGATCTCAGATGGGAGCTTAAGTACCGGTGTTTTTTAAACTGACCCCATGTGATGCCTATATGTAACTCGGGTTGAAGAATTTTGAGAAGAAATTTTCTCAAAAGTGTGATCCACAGGTTACTGGGGATCTTTATGAATCTTTGTGATCATTATAGCTCTTATAAATACAGATTTTGTTCCTGATATGAAAGAATTTTCCGTTTCAAACTTTTTAGGTGTCTTGCCAACATTGGCACCACTTCATAAATTGTTATGTTTGGTGTTGCTTGGCAAGTTGGGAAGCTGGCTTACTAACTGAAATTACTGTCTTAAAATAATCTGAAAAACGGGACAGTTAGAGTGTTGAAATTGAGAGCTTTAGGTGTCTTTAGTTAAACTCACTCATTTTGTGGATGAGGAAATTGAGGGATGATAGGATACAGCTAGTCAGATGAAGAACAGGGACTTTGAGGCTCCTAGCCCATGGCCTGATACTCTTCCTGTTTTACCCCTTGCCTCCCTGGAACCTTGTGCAAAATCACTGGACTTAAGACTTCAGTTCATTTTGAGCCAGGTCCTAAAAAAATCCACCATTTGTTATTTAAACCCCAGTGCTAAGTTCTAATTACCATTCAGTAATTACTTTACAGTGAGCAGATGTGTGTTATTTTCTAGAAAAAAAGCTGGAATGTGTTCTACACCTGTACCTTCAGTGTTTATCCACTGAGAAGTAGCAATCAGCATTAATGTATAAACTCAAGGTGCTGAGGTCTCAAATTTAGCTGAGGCAGAGTGCAGTGTAAGGGTTTCTCTTGCCAACAGATCAAATGTTCTCCAGGCTCCTATCACCCTTCCCATTTGCCAGTCACCAAAAGTCTGCTTTCCCCATGAAAAGTAGGTTTTGTTTTTGTGCATTGAGTGGTACATTGGTGAAATGAGTTGGTGCTTTTCTCATAGGAATTTATTTCCCTGGGAGCATAAAGTAACAAATGTAGCAACTGAGGATTTGTTTCTGTTATTATTTTGTTATATTGTACACAGCTAAGATTACAGAATTTAGGATGTTAGGTTAGCAACAGACTACATCAATGGACTTTAATTATTCTTTTAGTTTTTCGGTGGAATGGGCTCTTTGGCACGGCACAGCCCTTATCATGCTCAGAAATGAGTTTGGAGAATGCTAGTGGGCTTGTTTCAAACTGGGATTCATTACATCATACCATGTGGCTGAGTATTATTGTTTGTTTCACTCAAATTTCATACTTAGAAATTTTGTACTCTTTCAACGTGGGCTGAAACTGAATGGTGTCTATAAATGCAAAGTAGTACTATTTTTTTAAACGTACATATTTGTTCAATAGGTTTGCTCCTAGAAAGGTGGGTTATGTGGTTTAAATACATTAGCCTCCTGGGGCGTCTGGGTGGCTTGGTCTTTTGGGCCGCTGCTGCCTTCAGCTCAGGTCGCGATGCCAGGGTCCTGGGATTGAGTGTGAGTTGGGCTCCCTGCTCAGCGGGAACTTGCTTCTCGCTCTCCTCCTCACTTGTGCTCTCTCTCGCTATCTCTTTCACTCTCAAATAAATAAAATCTTTAAAAATAAATCTTTAAAAAAAAAAAAGGGGCGCCTGGGTGGCTCAGTCGTTAAGCGTCTGCCTTCAGCTCAGGTCATGATCCCAAGGTCCTGGGATCGAGCCCCACATTGGGCTCCCCGCTCTGCAGGAAGCCTGCCTCTCCTCTCCCACTCCCCCTGCTTGTGTTCCCTCTCTCGCTGTGTCTCTCTCTGTCAAATAAATAAAATCTTTAAAAAAAAAATAAATAAATAAAAATAAATACATCAGCCTTCTGAGTATCCTGAGTATGGAAATTGTGTTCATTGTAGCTTAAGGGGATACAGGAACAAATAGTTTAATTGAAGTCTGAATATTGCTACATCCCCAAACAGTCCTACACTTAGTTTTTTTCAGATCAATTCATGTTTGTTTCTCAATTTGGACAGTTAATGAGTAGATTATAGTGGCAAGCCTTAAATGGTATCGTCATGGGGGTCAAGTACAATCAGACAATTGTTCAGATTTATATTTGTTTAATGTTGAGTTTTTGTGGTTTTTATTTTTTTTAAAGATTTTATTTATGTGAGAGCAAGAGAGTGAGAGTGCACAAGTGGGGTTAGGAGCAGAGGGAGAGGGAGAGGGAAAGGCAGACTCCCCACTGAGTAGGGAGTCAGACCCTGGTCTCTTTCCTAGGACTCAGAGATCATGACCTGGGCTGAAGGCAGAAGCCTGACTAAGTCACCCAGGTGCCCCTAATGTTGAGCTTTTGTAAAGGTAGTCAGTTTTTTCCTTGAAAGAGGCAATGCAAACTTCTCCCCCATCTTTCTTTTTTCCTTTCAAAGAGTAGTAAGGGTAAGAAAACAGGCAGTGTCTTAGATGGAAGGAGAGGGACATTATGAATGATAGAATTTTGACATTATTAGTTGACATTAGAGTATAAATCTTCTTAAAGTCAAAATTGGTAACAAAAAATTTTTCCTCACAAAAAAAGCATAAAGCCCAAGAAAACAATCACATGAAATGAATCCATGATCTTGTGAGCCATCAAAACCTTAGGTGGGATAGCATGTCTACCCAAGGGGAGGGGCTTATGCTGCATTCCAGTAGGTACATAATAAATAAATTCAATGTGTATACTCTTCAGTATAGTTAAATGTAATCTAAGAATCTTATTAAATAGTAACCTAAACTATTGTGGTCAGTTGAAAAGAGGAAATTTTGCATAAAGGAAAATAGTCTCTTAGCGTTTTAATTCTTAAAAAAGTGATACAAATATTTTAAATTATATATAGTACTGTACAAGATAATCCATATCTTATCCGTATATTCTTTTTTTTTTTTTAAAAAGATTTTATTTATTTATTTGACAGAGAGACAGAGAGGGAACACAAGCAGGGGGAGTGGGAGAGGGAGAAGCAGACTTCCCACGGAGCAGGGAGCCCGATGTGGGGCTGGATCCCAGGACTCTGGGATCATGACCTGAGCGGAAGGCAGACGCTTTACTACTGAGCCACCCAGGCACCTCTTATCTGTGTATTCTTAACCTCCTTGGACATGTTAATAATTTACAGTGTTTACTTTCGATCCATTTTAATGACAGAATCAAATCCTTAAATTACAGATAGAAATTAGCTACTTTTCTTGAGCTGCTCTTTCTCTTTCACAGTAAATTTGACAGAGCTACAGCCCACTACTCTATAGCTCATGGATGTTTTCTGCTTGTTGCTTGTCTGCCCTTTGTGACTTAGTTTAAATAACTAGACCCTTAGATTATACTCACTTGGACCCATGTTCTGAAAAGTGGATCTTTATGCTCTGTTCAAGAGCCTTTCTCTTCAGGATTTTACATTAAATGTAGGATTATGACTTTACCTGACTTCTTAAAGTTTCTCTTTCAAGGGTTGAAGTTCAGCCCCTGGAATTTAGTCTGCTTTACTTTGGTGAATGCTACTGGGCTTTTCTGTGACATGATTCTTCATCCCCATGCTTCACCAACCCTCTCCTTCGGACTTCCTTCTTGTCTATTTTAGGAAAAAGTTGACCTATATTTGTTACTGTTCTTGCGGGCAGTGTGTTTTCTGACTAGGCTCCTTCTCTTGTCACCTTCCTGGCCTTGAAGGGTTGGTCTAGTTCCAAACAATTTAATCTTGTTCCACTATGGACTTTGAGGTTGATACCATTTAAGAAAAAGATGGATTGCTGCACCTCTGGAAGTGATTTCATGCTGTTGGATCAAATCTTTTGTAAACTGTCAATTTTTTAACTCCTATTTTTCCTCCTTGAGTAGGCTTTTGAAGATCATGACCACCAACAGGACTATCAGATAGTTGAGTATCTTCTTCACTGATGGGAACATCTTTTCCATAGAAGACTAATATGTACATTTTGATGACCAAGCAGTAAACGACTGCCTTTGACTCAAATACGTGGACTATATCAAAATCAAAGCCCTAAGAAAAGCATTATAAAGGGAAAGCCACCCTTAGAAAAGGGGATACTTTTCTTGATTTCACAAGAAATACATGTTTGTTGTAGAAAATTTGGAAAATACAGCAGTGCATAAAGAATAGGTTACCTTGGAGTCATTTTTTTTTTTTCTAATCCAGATCTAAAGATTAAATATTTGACTGCCTAGTAGATGTTAGGTGTAGGAAGAGAGTGGCAAATGAATTGAATATAGATAATCCACTCAGGGAGCTTAAAGTCTATAGGGGAGACACCTAACCCATGGATACATGAAAATAAATTGGAAAAAACAAATGTGACCATAACCAAGAGGTATGGTGATATTAATGTGATTGGGTGGAAAGGAAGAATGGGTTACAAGGGCTGACAGTGTGAGTGAAAACTAATTAGTGTATTGGGGACTACAGTATTTAGAAGAGAATGTTTCAGCTGAATTTCTCAGGATGAGAAAATCGGCATGTGAAGATCAAGGAGGATAAAATTACAAGGAGATGGAATTGCTTGTGCAGAATTTATGCAGACGGGAAAGAGGTTGGCATGTGTCTGTAGTTAAGAGGAGACCCCATGAGTTTAATCACAGCTTTCTATGGAGGGGTTAAGGGGAGAAAAGAATACAAGAATTAAAAATACAACACAGTTTTAGATACAATCAGTTTCAGATAAATTCAAAGTTTACAAAAGTACATTTTAGAATCCAATAGTATGGTATGTTTATATTAAAGAAATGAGGAATATGCATATACTGTCTTACAACTTTGTTCTAAAACATATGTCCAATATTTTTTTTTTGACACATGTCCAAATCTGGACATGTAGAATTAACAGATTTGTAAATTGGCTTAGATATGTGACATTTAATTTTTAAAAATTCCTTTTCTTCAACTCTTCACCTTACATATTCTGATAAACATATTTATAGTATTAAGCCAAAGGGAATTGCCTTTCCCTTGATAAAAGGCAGAGTGAGTGTTTATGTACAACAAAGAAAGATTGGTCCCAATTTACTCTTCTCCTTCCCTAAATTCTCCTATCATGAATGAGGTCCTTCCATTTCTCATAATACTAGGATTGGCTTATCAGATTATCCTATAGCAACTTCAATTTTGCTTATCAGGACCAAAATGTGTCATCCCGTTTTCTATTTTTAGGGATTGTAGGAAGCTGTGCTTTGACATGTGAGATGTGAGGAGCATCTGTTAAAGAGAATGCTAGAGTTGAAGGTGTTAAATGTTTAAAGAAATGATAAGATTTGGGCTCAGCTTCCATGTAGGTTTACAAAGGGCTTGCAGATACTAGAGAGCTAGTTCTCAGCACATTTCTATGAAGCAGATTTTATCTTCCATAAATACCTAGATGCACAGAGATGGTGAGTTGGCACAGTGTTAATCTTCATATGTCTAGCTTGATGTTAACAGTAGCTCTGAAGGAAGAGAGTTGGTAATAGATATTTTAACCAGTTCCTAATTTTGGTCCTTCATCTATCTTGGTTATAGCTTAATACTTTTTTGTAGGGCTCCCAAAATACATATATGTCTGAGATAATTTTGAATTTTCATATCCCAGTGACACAGAAAACTTCTAGAAATGTACATGAACCAGTCAGATATTCTGTCAGTGAACTGGACTTTATTTCACTTAAATTTTTTTTCTTGTATGCCTTTTTCAGTGGTTACTGAAAAATGTTATTTGGCACGGCTTTGGCAAAATCTGCTACTTGGGTTATGGTGACTCTTCCGGGCCATTGTGTGTATTATTTTCCTGTATGTTATTTAGAGGCCTCCAGAGTACCTATTGAATTATCTATTAAACTACCTCTCCCAGAGCTTTAAAGTTACTGCTCTCTATGTTTTAAAGCACAGTTCTTTGGAAGATTCTTCAATTGTGGTGTATATAAAAAATAAAATGTAATAAAAAGATGGCTTTGTTTTTATTTTAATTGTGACAAGGTAATTTATATCAGCTTTGTTTATTTACTTAGAACTCATAATCGTAATTCACATTTCAGCCTGATTTAAACATTTTTTTATGGTTGTTTTGAGCGGGTCTTAAACCATCAAATATTCCCCAATAAAAAATGGCATTTTTGAGAAATACAGACCTTAAAGTTAATGGAATTTGCTTTGCCAAATTCATACCATGCCTCTATTTATTTCTCTGTAATAACTTCTTTTCGTACATATAACTCATTTCATACTTTGTATCCACTTCATTTCCAACTATCAGGAAGCTATTGTTTTTACCATGTTCAAGACACTACTTAAATTAGTTGATCAATATTTTACTACTTGGTTTTAGACAAATACAGCTACCCTATTTTTTGTTTTCTCTGCTTCCACTTAAAATGTTTCCTTCTTCTGGTATACTGTTGTCGTAACTTGGGATGCCATAGCAAAATAAATCCTATCCTAGGTGTCTTAAACAACAGACATACATTTCTCACAGTTGTTTGTGTGTATATACACACACATACACACATTTCTCACAGTTTTATATATATGTGTGTGTGTGTATATATATATACACATATATATATGTCCATATTTAACAGGTTATTTAATAGAAATCTGATATTTGACAGAAACTTGACTAAGCCAGAGTCAGAATTCCTGCAAAATTTTATATATATACACCACTGCTGGCCTTAAATAGCTTCCTGTAAAAAATGCTGTTATGACTAGAATTTTTGAGATGTAGTTTTACTCTAACCTCTTCTACACCAAATGTGAACTGTAGTTAAAACTGTCATGTTGGTCCATATTATTGTGTCTTTAATCCCTGGAAGCTATGGAAGCCAACCATGATGACCTAGGTATAGTCTGGGCAAGTTAAACTGCCGAGGGCTAGTATAGACTGCATTTACACCTTTTATGCCCTATCTTGCATTGTCTAGATATAAATTTTGACTCCTACGCTTGCTTCAAAACCACACGAAGTCTTCTTACTTTCTTCCCTAGGATTTCTCTAATATTGGAAGCTAATAGTTCCTGAGAACCTTGACCAATAGGTAATGGAGAACCAGTAAATAACTATTCTCCTCTTCAGTGTTTTGAATGGACAATGTTAAAGTTCATTTCCCTCTGTGCTGTAGTGGGATTGATCCCCACTTGCCCATGGTGGTAACCAAATTAATAAAACACCCTTGGGGGTGCCTGGTTGGCTCAGTTGGTAGAGCATGTGACTCTTGATTGTGGGGTTGTAAGTTCAAGCCCCGTGTTGGGTATAGAGATTACTTAAAAATAAAATCTTTTTTTTTTTTTAAAGATTTTATTTATTTATTTGAAAGAGAGGGTGAGAGAGAGAGCACAAGATGGGGAGCAGGAGAAGGAGAAGCAGACTCCCGGCTGAGCAGGTAGCCTGATGCGGGACTCGATCCCGGGACTCCAGGATCATGACCTGAGCCGAAGGCAGTCGCCTAACCAACTGAGCCACCCAGGCGCCCCAAAAATAAAATCTTAAAAAAAAAAAATACACCCTTGGATGAGCTTTCCATCCTCACATTTCCCTGACTTCTGGTCATCTCTTTCTCACCTCTACTTCTCTTTCTTGGAATTTTTCCTAAAACTAAACCATTTGACAAGTCCTTTGTCTCTGTATTTTTAAGGAGCTGTCAAACAAAGACACACTGGCACTTAGAACTTCTAGGATCCTAGATGAGTTATTGAATGTCTCCGTGTTGTAGTTACTTGATCTTTGTGGAGTAATAACTGCCCTGTGTGCAGGAAAGAGTTGATAGAGCAGTCCCGAAACTAAGAAAGGTGCTTGTAAGATTGGCCCTTGGCTGGTACTGATAGAAAGTGTTTCCTAATTGATAAGAGTTGTTCACTCTGCCTAGTCTGTTAATACAAATAATATGGTTTGTGCTCAACACCTCCTTTCTTGTGATCTGGAATTTTGATAATTCTAGGCAGAGAGTACCTATGGATCAGCCCTCCAACAAACAGACACTGGTACTGAGTCCCTAATAGGTTTTCCTGAATGGATATATTGCACATATATTATTACGTTTTCATTGCTGGGAGAAGAGTGTACTCTCTGACCACCACATGGGAGAGGGGAACATAAAGAAGTTTGCATATGGATTCCTACAGATTCCATCTGTGTTTTTTTTCTCGTATTATTCATTTGTGTATTCCTAATACATGGTTGTAATAATTCCTTAACCATAAGTACAGCTTAGATACTGAGTTCCGTGAGTGTTTCTTGCAAGTCTTTGAATGTAGGGGTGGTCTTGGGCACCCCTGACAGACCTGTTGTGGTTATTGTGAAGATAAAATAAGAAGAAATAAAAAATTTTAGCACAGTACTTCTAACTAAGTGTTTAAGAAATTAAGATTTACTGAAGTGCTTCCTGTCAGCTCAATATTGGGTAGCAGTTGGTTTGGGGAGTCCCAGTTAATCAGATTGAGTGTATGGGTCATATCAGAGTCTTAAGAGAGGTAATAGGATAGATAGATTGGCATTAAAGGTATTGCAGTTGAAATTTAGCTTACTGATGCTCAATGCAATTGCTTCAAAACCCTGGTCTTTCTCCCCAGTGTTTTGTGCAGCCAATAGGAAATGTAGAATAGTAGCTAATGACTTTTCTATTCTTGTCAACACAGCCACCCCCACCCCCTAAGTCTCCATTCAAAACCATTACCCTGAATTTGTTCTTTACCTTTCTGAGCTGGCACCATTTCCCATTTGCAGTGACCTTTCTCTCCCATCAGCATGCTTACTTCCTCTTTTTTTTTTTTTTAAGTTTTATTTATTTAAGTCATCTCTGCATCCAACATGGGGATCAAACTTAAAATCCTGTGATCAAGAGTTGCATGCTCTTCTGACTGAGCCACCCAGGTGCCCCAACATGCTCACTTTTATTTTTTATTTATTTATTTATTTATTTATTTATTTTAAAGATTTTATTTATTTATTTGAGAGAGAGAATGAGATAGAGCATGAGAGTGGGGAGGGTCAGAGGGAGAAGCAGACTCCCCACTGAGCAGGAGCCCGATGCGGGACTCGATCCTGGGACTCCAGGATCATGACCTGAGCCGAAGGCAGTCACTTAACCAACTGAGCCACCCAGGCGCCCCCAACATGCTCACTTTTAACCACTCATCATGAACTGTCTCACATCCTCTCTCTGGGAAGTTATGACAGAGTACTGGAATCCTATGGGTCTCTGTTTTTAGAGAAGAGAGTGCTGTAGTTTAAAATCTTAGATGTGAGTATGAAGATCTGGATTCTGCACTACAGCTCTGCCTCCATCTTTAAGACCTGGACCAAGTTACTTAGATTTCCCGAGGCTCTGTATGGTAATCTATAATGCCAATACAGTTTATTTCCTGGGGATTATTTCCTGGACTGGGGTGGGATGGAGGCACAAAATGAGAGAACACACTGGTAAAAACGCTCTCAACACTAAATAACTGCACCCAGGTTTGCTGTTTTAGTTCTTCCTTGCTGTATGGTTGTATGTTTCTGTTTTTGTCTTACTTATGTTCTCTTTTGTTGATCCAAATAGATTGTAAACCTGTTGAAGGTTGGGGCTGCCTTTTCTACATCTTGACATTCCCTATGGTCGTTAGCAAAGCGGTATGCTCTGTTATATGGAACTGAGTTAAGAATAATGTCAAGTTTATTTCTGAGGACCTGGAAGTTTGGAAATAGTAGGTCATAGGGATATTTGGAAGAGAAGAAAGCACTGAATTGAAAGTAACCACTTTACATACAGAGCAGGAGCTAATGAAGTGGCAGATTTTCAGGGTTATTATGGAAGAGTCAAATTTTCTACACTGCTGGTTAAAGACTCCTTCATTATTAGCTGCTTTAGAACTAAGTGCCCTATTGCCCTGTAATTTTGTTTCATTAATTATGTCAGACGTTGGTGGTATTTGAGGCAAACAACCCTTAGATTTATCATTGACAAACATTTATCATGGATAGGGCTATTAAGTTCTTTAGATTTTTTTTTCTCATGTAGATCTAAAAAAAGCCAAATAGTAGTGACCTATCAAAATGCAAGTATTATAAAAACAGTAATATAGAGTATTAGTCAATAAGTATTTTAGCCATTGCTTTATTTAATAATGATTTACATAGTTCTTACTTTGTGTTAGCTAATATAAAAACTAGTTACACATATTAACTGTTTTATTTTTTAATTTATTTTTTATTTATTTTTTTTTAAGATTTTATTTATTTGAGAGAGAGAATGAGAGAGAGCACATGAGAGGGGGGAGGGTCAGAGGGAGAAGCAGACTCCCTGCTGAGCAGGGAGCCCAACGCGGGACTCGATCTCCGGACTTCAGGATCATGACCTGAGCTGAAGGCAGTCGCTTAACCAACTGAGCCACCCAGGCACCCCCACATAGTAACTGTTTTAATCCTTCTAACAATTTGTGGTAACTATGATCATTATTTGCATGTTACAGACAAATTCGGGCTTAGAATGGCAGGTAAATTATCTATAATCCTACAAATATATAAATGGCTAAGTATATAGAACACAGTCTGGCTTTATAGTATGTATCTATGCTTCGTTATTACCTGTATATTTAACAATCTGTACATATATCCAACCATGGTAATGTTGCTATTTTGTTAATTGGGTGCTAAGTTGATGTCATGACTGGGAAAACAAAGGAACAAACAAACCTGTCTTGTGGATTTGTAAACTTCAATGGCTTATTTATCTTTGCAGTCCTGTATTTTCACTTTCCATTGTAATTAAGTTCAAGAAGTAAATAAATTGGTGGGTCGTAAAGTATGGATAGATAAGGAATGCTTGATAAATATCTCCAAACTCTAAGTTAATGTCGTGAGAGCAACTAATATGAACCTCAATAGCACATCCTTCAGTGCCGTTGTCAGTCAGCTCGATATTCTCAGCAGAGCTGACCTGATATTCACTGCCTTTGTTCATTTTGCAGATAATCCAGCATTAAAAGCATAAGATATAAAAAGGATGAAAAGATTATGCCCCACTTTACTTATTTAACTAAATTATTATCCCTTGACCTTTTGACCAAACCAAATTCATCTTCTCTCTCCCCTGCACTTCCATCCATTTTAATACTGCAGCACAGCAGATTTAATGGATTGGGAGTCTGTGAGTCATAAGAACACGGAGAAGAGTGGCCAACATGATTAAGATTTTATTTGTAGTGTAATTCCATTATAATTAACATTATGTAACTGGAGAAATATGGTGTTTGCATCTCTTCCTGGCAGCTGTTTTTAAGTCAGTGGCAGAAAGGAGATTAAATAGTAAATGAAGACCTATTTATTGAAATTGTTTTTTTGCATCTTGTATGGTTAGATTCATTTGTTTGTTTCACAAACCACAGTTAATTTATAAGGAAAATAAGCAATATGTTTAACAAGCATGCTAAATAAATTTGTTTGCAGTGCTTTGAAGTGCCATTGTTGAACTTTTTACACTGGAGATGAAATACCCCTAAAATTTCTACAAAATGGTAGGTGTTTAAATAGTGAAATCAAAACACAGGTTTATCCCACTATCCAAAAATAGGCCCTATGAAACCTTTTGTAGGCTGAAATAGCATAAAGCAAAGAGTATCCCCTTCTTCCCGAAAGTTCGAGTTATGCTACTTTGCTTTTATACAGACCTATATTCGTACCTGTTTTTGCTAACCAAAAGCAAGCTGAGGAGGATTTTGCTTTTATGAAAAAAGCCATTAACGACTAATGTAGGTAACTAATCTAGGTAACTCAAAATTTGGAAAGCAGGGATTACTTGTATTATGTTTTTCCAAAAGTGTTCAACAGGGTAATGAAAATAACATGGTTTTGTATGTAAAGCGTTTTTAATTTGTTGCAAGTGATTTTTTTTCCCCCTAAAAACTGGCCAATTAATGATAGAATCAATTGATGTAAATTCAGATCAGACTCCTCTAGCCCAGGACTTGGCAATCTATGGCCCGATGGTCATTTCTGGTTCTCCAGTTCTTTATGTTGTCCACCAACTGAGATTGTTTTTATGTTTTTTAGATGGTTGAGAAAAAAAAAACAAAAACAAAACAAGAGAATAATAGTTCCACATAACATTCAAATTTCAGTGTCCACAAATACAGTTTCATTAGAACACAGCCACACTCATTTGTTTATGTCTTGTTGATGACTGCTTTTGAGGGGAGCAGTTGCATAGTATTGATAAAGATTTTAGGGCCTGCAAGGCTGAAAATACTTAACATCTGGTCCTTTACTGAAAAGTTTGCAGACCCCTACCCTAGCTAATAAAATACATCAATAGTGGTGATAACACTGTGATAAGTGCTTTATATACATTATTTCTTATATTTGTAAAATGACTACAGTGTAGCTGTAATTACCTCCATTTTACAGATCAGAACATTGAGGCTTTGATTAAGTGATTTACTTGGCTAGAACTGTGTTTTGAAGACCGTCTATAAAAACTTGTAATATATATGAATGACTAGAATTTAGACCTATTTAAAAATAACAGTCTTTTGAAAGTTGGGTTGTGTCTTCTATCATCTAATTAATAGTTAATAAATAGGACTGGGTTGATAGATTTGAAATCAGTCATTCCAGTGTATGGAAATTTTGACATGCCATATTAATTTACAGCTATCTGCAAAGGGGAATTTGACATTCCATTTTGTTTTTTTGTTTTAAAGATTTTATTTATTTATTCATGAGAGACAGAGAGAGAGAGAGAAGGGCAGAGGGAGAAGCAGGCTTCCGGCGGAGGAGGGAGCCCGATGTGGGACTCAATCCCAGGACCCTGGAATCATGACCTGAGCTGAAGGCAGACGCTTAACTGACTGAGGCACGCAGGTGCCCTTGACATTCCATTTTGACAGTGGATGGTAGAATCTGCTGTGGCCATATGGATTCTGTTTTTTTTTTTTTTTTTCCACCACATAAAAAATGATTACCAAGTGGTACAACTTTTGAGAAACTCTAATATAGAGGTCTTGCCAAATTGGCCAGTAGGGCCTTGCTTTAAACATTGTTGCTACTCTGTGATTTATTGTAGGAAGAAAATAAATTGGCAAAACTGATGGGTGCTCATGGTAAGAGCTTAGTGAGGCAAGTTTCTGGAAGGATGCAAGAAGGTATTGATGTTTTTTATTATTTATCTCTCACCTCTCTCACTGAACCAGAGGATCATGGTAAATGATTATTGCATTAGGATGTGATGATGGTGGGTTTGTGTGTTATTAAAAAGTGGTTTAAGAGGAAATCCATTTAACAGAGTACTTAGGCTAACTTTAAGCCTGCTAGAAGAGGTAACCACTGTTTCCTCAAGAGCTTTCTGAAATTCAGTATGACAAGACTGATTAAATGAAACGTATTAGGTAAACTCTATATTAGTTTGCAAAAATCCTTAGGCTTCTTGAATGGATCCTTCAGAGGATCAAGGCTGTAATTACACAGGGCTAAATATTAGGATAACAGCCTGTAAGATTCATATGGTTTCCTGGATACTGGAAAATAATTACTCTTTAGACTTCCTTAGATACAGCTGATAGATGATAGTGTTAATAATGCCTTGAAGGCAGAGCCTGTGTCTTTACTATCTTCAGTGTATAGAACAATAACTAAATAATAATAAATATTATTATTTTAGCTAATATTTATTAAACACCATGTGCTAGGAGTTAATTTTTTTCTAATTAATACATCATTTAGTTCTCCAAAAATCCTGCAACACTTAATAATTGATTCCAATATTACAGGGTTGGAAGGGTCACATAAAACACTCAAAGTGGCCGGGGCACCTGGGTGGCTCAGATGGTTAAGCGTCTGCCTTCGGCTCAGGTCATGATCCCAGGGTCCTGGGATCGAGTCCCACATCGGGCTCCCTGCTCCTTGGGAGCCTGCTTCTCCCTCTGCCTCTCTCTCTGTCTGTCTCTCATGAATAAATAAATAAAATCTTTAAAAAAAAAAAAAAAACAACACTCAAAGTGGCCGAAATTTAACACTCCAGAGTCGGTAATTCCAAAGCTTGTGATCTTGTCTACTTTGCTGTATTGTAGAGCACAACTGAAATGTTTGATGAGTGAATGTGAGTATATGAAAAAGAGAATTGTTAGGAGGAAAACACCATCATTGATTTTGAATCTGTTTTTAATCTAAAATTTGTTTACTCTTGGGGCGCCTGGGTGGCTCAGTTGGTTAAGCGACTGCCTTCGGCTCAGGTCATGATCCTGGAGTCCCGGGATCCAGTCCCGCATCCGGCTCCCTGCTCGGCGGGGGGTCTGCTTCTCCCTCTGCCCTATTCCCTCTCGTGCTCTCTGTCTCTCATTCTCTCTCTCAAATAAATAAATAAAATCTTTAAAAAAAAAAAAAATAAAATAAAATAAAATTTGTTTACTCTTGATTTTGGTACTGTTAAAATTATTAAGCTTTTTGAGAGATTCATACTCTATTTACTGGATTTGAAAAAGAATTTTTTTTAAAGGTTTTATTGTTTTATTTGGGGGGGTAGAGAAAGGGCAGGGGGGAGGGGCAGAAGGAGAAAGAAAGAGAAGCAGACTCCCTGCTGAGCAGGAAGCCTGATGCAGGGCTCTATCCCATGACCCTGGGATCGTGACCTGAGCTGAAGGCAGAAGCTTAACCAACTGAGCTACACAGGGCCCCTGAAAAAGAATTATTATGGAATAATCCAAGGTATGACTTAATGATTGGACAAATCAGCTGCTGCCTGTCCTACACAGCAATGCGATTAGCAGCAAAGGTGTGGTATTTCTGCTCCAATTTAGATGAATTACAAATGATCAGTTATTCCAAATGTTGGTTGAGATAAAACTAAATATTAATACCACTTAAAGTGTCATAATGTGTATGGCTTGAAGAATTCTCATCTATACCTTAAGTGATTTTTATAGCAATGTTGTTGGTCATGCAGACGGGCCCTCTATAGCTAAGAAAAAAAAAATCTCAGGGGCTTTAAATGATTTGTCCAGGTAACCCCGCAGGAAACACACCTTCTGACATTAATACCAGGCTGGTCAATGCCTTGTTTTGAGGGGCAAGATCTTGTATCAACAAGTACCAATATTAGAACAGTTATGAATGAGATACTTTACATCAATTGTACTACATCTTCAATTTTTACTAGCTACATGACAAAGTACTCGATAGTCACATCTGGCCAGTGGCTACCTTACTGGACAGTAGAGCTCTAAACAATAGGATAGTGTGACTGAGCTTTACTGCTTAGGTATGGAGCAGCTCGAGAGTAAAAGGAAGGGAAGAAGTTCTCCCTAATTCATTCCTCTACATCACCCATAATTTGTCATTCAGATGATCTCCTTTATGTTTAAATTTAAATGTCTTCTCATATTTTTAACCTAACTGGCTAGTCATCTCACTGTTTGATATTCAATCATCTGATAAAGAATTTCTATTCTCAAGAGTTCTCTGAGGAAGCAGTATATCTGTGCAAGGAAATACATAAACATGACTCCAGTGATTGGAACAAAATTAGAAGATTCCTGAGGAAAAATTGCTGCTATAATTTAACAAATGCACCTCAGCAACAGCCAGGCTCATGAGAAGCAAATTGGTTATTTTGGGTTAATGTCAAATGAATGTGCTTTCACTTCACATTTTTTTCTTTTTGTCATTCACCTAAAATGAATGGTTGATAATGGCTAGAATGTAATTTAGTTATAGAAAGAGAAGAAAATGCTGGAAAAATGTTAAATTACTCTTCAGCTGAATCAATTATGTCCTAATAGAATTATAATAATTTTGATTGAGATTATAAGGATTTTGTTTTTTTTTCCCCTACTCTTTTAGACATTTATTAATTCCAAAGCAAAGCATTCCTAGGAAATTAACACAAATGATAATTCATAAATTATACATTTCTGTAAAGAAATTTCTCTAGTTGGCAAGGCTTACCAGAGCATTTAAATAATCATGTTCTAGATATAGGTGTGTATAGTACACACATAGGCTTTTTCTTTTTACCATAATGAATATGACACTTGTCTCAAATTTGTAGTGTTTTCTAAAATGATTAAACCTTATCATCATCTAATAATAAAAATGACATGAACTACCCTATACTTTTTTGTTCTATATACTTGACATGCATTATTTTATTTAATCTTCATTCTTTAAGTAGCTCTTAAAACCAGTAGGGTCAATGACTATATATTCCTAGACTATATAATTTTAAAGGAGATATTTAAGAGTAAAAAAAATTGCTTTATTACTTTTTATAAATATTGGTAAATAATCCTTTATATATTTTGTACCAATGGATCCACCCGCCGAAAATGGTGGGTGTGTGAATGTTTTTTATTCCTTGCACTTACCAACACAGTGTAAATGTTTTGATCTTTGCCAGTTCAGTAGATGGAAAACATGAGGTTATAATATTCTTGTTTTCAGTTTTATTTTCTCTTATAATTGAAATTGAGCCCTTATCATAGCCCATATCACCCTCCACATCTCAAAACAGCCCTGCCAGAGGATTAGCAGGTTTTAAATGGATGGCTTTTTCAGTGGAAAATCATAAGAAAAATTGAGGAAGAGATGTAGGATTCTTTACTTTAGCATATAGTTTTTACTTTTATAAAAGTAAAAACTTTTTTTCTGAGGTAGTTTGAGAGCTTTTGATAGAAATCTGTTTGCATCCTAAGAAGTTGGTTATGGGGCACCTGTTAGGAGCATTCAAACCATTCATGCATGGCTGGCAAATCTGTCCACTATTATATTTTTAAGGTTAAATGGGGGGTTAGACTGAACTGTTTTGAGATATGACAGTTATTAAACATATACCCACAAAAACCCCAGAGGGATGCTAAGAATTGATAGGCTTTTATTTTTACATACCAGGTTCTTAACTGCTCCAGGACTGAAATCCACTGTTGACTCTTCATTCAATAAAATCATATGAATATTGAGTGTTTTATTGTCAGTAGATGGCATTCTCGACTAGAAACCTACTTCATAACTTCACCTTGTGACCTCTCCATAACCTCTTAAGTAGTCGATTAAAAAGCTTTTGCTTTATTCTCCATTCTTTCATGGCTGTATGCATTGACTATTATATAAACAGCTTTTGTGAACCAGGCATGTACGATTCAGCATGAAATACTTGCCTTTGGAATACTGTCACTTAAGGGTTATCTCCAGTGACTGAGGACAGGCATAGATGGACAGGAAAATGAAGTCTGTTGAGAATCTGGAGATCATTTTCTTTGGGTTTCCATTGACCTCTCTAATAAACCTTTTAATGGAGCAGCAGTATGACAAAATCATCCTAGAAATCATAGTTATTCTCTCTTGCAGAGACTTGAAGGTCTTCTAGCACACCCTTCTAACTTTGTAGATGAAAAAGCTCACTATGGAAGTGCTTTTTCCAAGAAAGATCCTGGAAGAGTTAGGACTCCCTGATTTGAGCCTCGTGATTCTCCTTTCTAAAAATTGCCCATAGCCTGTTTGAACAAGAAGTGAAATACACAGCACAGATGGAAAAACAGCAAAGATAATCATATGGACAATGCACCTTATTAAATTAGTGTTGGCAGCATTTCTTCACTGTTCCAGCCATTCTATAGGATTCTTTGCTCTGTGAGCTATCTAGTAAGCTTTCTTTGTTTTCAGATGATAATTTGCCAGGTAGCTTTTAGTTTCTGAAATGACAACCTGATCATCTGGCAAGAAAACCAGTACTACATAGGTATTAAAAGAGATCTTCATTGCATCCAACCGAGACTTAAAAACTTCATCAGCTTGTGAATTTCTCTCCTTATAGAACTACTCAGAGATATGCCTATATTCCAGACACTGGACCAAGAAATCTTTGACAGAGATTTATGCTGATATATCTGATAAGAAAATTCATTAAATGTCATTTTACAAAGCTGATGAGAATGGGCATGATACCTGGAGTTAGTAAGTTATAAAATAAATTTATAAAATTGTTATTTTCTTGAGCATAAGCCAGATGCATTGTTGATTGCTTTTGTCATAAAGAAAATTTAGTCTTTATCAATTACTCTGAAAGAAGCTTGATCATTTTGTGAGTGTGGTCCTAACAAAGAATATATTACTCTTGTCATTTTTTTTCTCTATTTTCCTTTTCTTCTATTTAGTCAGTAGCACCCATCTCTCTGTCAGAGAAGCATGCAATTGTCTTTTCAGTATTGCCTCAGTCACAAATGATTCAAGCTTATGCTAAAAGGGGACCAGATACTTGTCTTCCTTGTTGCTTGAAGCTTTGACAAAATCTATTCATTTGCTTTCAATAGTATTGCTCTGGGTTTATTTTTTGCTTGGGAAAAAGGCCATAGTTATTTGGAAAAAATTGTGTTTTCATTTATCTTGGCCTGTCATATTGATAAGATCTGCTGTCTTAGAACTCGCTCAGAACTAACAAAAGAACAAAGTGGCTGAGAAGACCCATAAGTCTATACGTTTCAGAAACAAAAGATTTCTTTTTCTCCATTCTACTTGTCTTTTGAATAGAGTTTGAATAAATGATTATTGTGAGTAGCATGAGATTTAATGATGCCAACTATCAATTTATACAGTTACCCAGGTGTAAAGAATTATGCATACCGAGGTAACCTGAGAGTTCCTTACATTAAGCAGCTTACTAATACAGAAGTTAGTTTTAGGGCACCTGGGTGGCTCAGTTGGTTAAGCGTCTGACTCTTGGTTTTGGCTCAGGTCCTGATCTTATAGGTCCTGATTTCATGGGTCATGAGATCAAGCTCCGCATCAAGCTGTGTGCTCAGTGGGAGTCTGCTTGGTTATTCTCCCCCTCTGCCCCTTCCCCTCCTCATGCTCTCTCTTTCTCTCTCAAATAAATAAATCTTAAAAAAAATAAAAAATAAAAAAAATAAAACCACAGAACCCTTAATGTCTGTGTAGGAAGGGAATATCTCTTTCTGTTTTTCAACATGCTACAATAAATACTTAAAAGATATTTCAAAATTTAGAATAAATGAAACCTACTGTGTATCATTTCTCATTTTTGTATTAATTCCTGTCAGTGTTTTTATAAATGTTTTATCCTTTCTATCTGCTTAAAATAATGTTTCTCCCTGATGCAAATTGCTTTGGTCCTTAACTTGTCAGTAAGAGGAGCTTTGCCATATTATTATAAACACATGATGTATTTGGATTAATGGTTATTATGCTGACTAGAGAACCAGATTTCAGTATAATGGTCTCACTAGATTTTAAGTATTGATGATTTAGAAGTCACAGGACCATGTAGTACTGTGCTTGTTCTTGGCCTAATTCATTTATTTACTATTGCACATATCCACTTACCACCCAGGATTTCAGTGACCATAGTGAGCACGGCATCGCATTAGGTGCTAGAGTACAAATATGAACGCCCTCTTGCTTCCGGCACATACAGTTCAGTTAAAGGAGAGGTGTCCCTAAATCGGTCTACAATGTAGTGCAGGAAATACTGCAATAGGAGATGCAGATGTAAGCCTTAATTCAGTGGAGAAGAGTTTGGAAAGTTCAGGTTGGTAGAGTTGAGTTTTGTGGGGTGAGTGCTTTCTTAGTTAGGCAGTAGTACAGATTGCACATCATCATGAAAATTTTGTGCAGCAGCAACGTAATCATCATGGAGTTACATGGTCTCATCGGGAGAACTTGTCTGGTTTACACCATCTGGATCACTGCCAAGGCTCTGTAATTTAGTAGGAAGTACACAGGAGTTAGAGATAAGAGGTTTCGTTCTGCTGCTTATTAGCAATGCAACCACAGGCCAAACATGAAACCTCTTTCCCTACTTTTTTATCTGATAACTGGAGATAATACCACTAGATACTCAATACATGTTCTCCTTTGGACATTAAGTGAAACATTTATCTGAAAGCATATTGTAACTGGAAAAGCTTCATAAAATATAACTTCTTTTATTCTGTACATATTTCACTCCTACTAAATTTTATTCATTGAATTACATGTGGGGAGCAAATAATTTTGTTTCATTCTTCAGGAAGCAGTTAGCAGTTTATAAGCATCATTATTGGACTCCATACTTCTTGTTTTGGGACTCAGGAATAATTTTAAATATTTTCCTCAAGAATACAACATTTTTCTGTTCTATTTATACCATCACGCCTTGGTACAAATGGAACATTAAAAAAAGTTACCCCAAACTATCATTTTCATTCACTTACTCATTTTAATTTTGCTCATTAATATCTCTTGCATGTCAGGCTCTATGCTAGGCACCAGGGATATCCAACATAGATGCTGCCCTCATTTAGTTTACAGTGCAATGAGAGATCTAGTTATAAGTCACATAGACAATCAGTGATAAATGCTTTGAAGAAGCAAATACTGTCCTGTGAGAATATATTATGAAGACCTGACTTAGGGAGTCAGAAGAGACTTCTCTTAGAAAGTGAAGTTTAAGTGGGAATCTACAGAAAGAATAGGTAGAAGTGGGTTAAGAGAGAGAAGATGCCAGATGAAATGATATGTATAAAAACCCTTAAGTAGGAAAGGGGGAGCATGACAGGTTTCGAAAAATGAAAACACTTCAATGTATCTGGAGTGCAGAGAGCAAGGTGGAGAGTGGTGGAAGATACTGGGAATATTTGGCAAAGGCTAGATGATAGATGGATTTGTAGGCCAATTAAAAAACTTCGGTCATTTGCTATGACTAATGGGAAGACATTGAAGCATCATCAGAGGGTTGAAATGGGGAGGGGGAAAAGGGTGGAGTTGGGTGAATGCAGTGAGAATGTTCTTCCTGCTGTTTCAGGTATAAAATGATGGTAGGTAGAAGGGAGATGGTAACAGATAAGTGTATGAAGTAAAGTGGTCTAGACCTAGTGGTGGATTGACTACTCTTACAAGAAGTGAGAGAGAAAGGTATGTGTGACTTCTGCCTCTCTGGCTGGTGAATTATGGTGGTGCCATTCACTACCAACACTGGAAGTTGACCATTTGGGTTGGGGGAGAATTGGTATAGGAAATCATGTGTTTGTATTCAGACACATTGAGTTTGACATCCCTTTAGAGTATCCAAATAGTGATGTCAGGTAGCCAATTAGCTGCATGGATATGGAGCTCAGAAAGGAGAGTTTGAAGATAAAACATAAGTCATTGAATTGTAAACATCATTTTTTGTTAAGTCCAAACTATTATCAATAACACTTGGAGTTTAAATTTAGGAAGGTTCAGTGTTAAATTTTTGAGGGTAAGAAAAGTGGTACATTTGTAAATATTGGATAGACCTCACACCATTTAAAATTTTGTAGGGGTGCCTGGCTGGCTCAGTCAATAGAGCATGTGACTCTTGATCCTTGGGTCATGAGTTCAAGCCCCATGTTGGGTGTGGAGATTACTTAAAAAACAAAGTAAAATTTTTATAATTGTTGAACAATTTATCTAGCCTTAAAAATTTAGATTTCATGTTTTTAGAAGTAAATTCTGATCTGAAAATTGGCAGTGAATTTAAAGAAATGGTGAGAAGTGAGTTTTTAATGTAGTTTTAAAAGAATGAATATTAATTGTTGCTCTTTATGATCTTAGGAAATTTTTCCTTAATTTCAAATGAAGACCATTTTTACTTTCGTATGAAAATCAAATGCTTACCATGTGTACAATAAGCAAAACTAGTAGTATCTCTTTTTCATTATAGGTATTCAAATATAGATCAGCCTATAGGTTTTTTTTAATAGATTTACTGTGACAATCTTCTTGCTCATCAGGGTAACTTATTACACAGTTTAAAGAATATGATGATAATATCAGATCCTCTGTAATTCACTGAGATACTTTTTTTCTAGCATGACTTCATGACTTGCCATTCAGATAGGTTTTTTGTTTTTTGTTTATTTTTTTAAGTAGGCTCCCAAAGTGGGGCTTGAACTCATGACTATGACCCTGAGATCAAGACCTGAGCTGAAATCAAGTGTCAGACATTTAACCAACTGAGCCACCCAGGCGCCCCTGCCATTGAGACATTTTATTCTAAAAACAGTATTGGAATGCAACTGACTACATTAAAAAAAAAAAAAAGCCCAGGTTTATGTTTTATTCTAAAATCCATTTCTTTATTTGTAGGTGATAAGCAATTGAAGTTGAGATGAATAACGTATTTGGGGGTATGTACCATTTAAGTAAAAATATGTATGTGTAATGTAGCATATATATTATCTTTGAGGGATTGTACAAAGACTATGACTATTGATAAGGACCACATTTCCTTATGAGTTATGGAATTGGTAATTAGCTCTATTTTATGTAAATAATACATACAGAAAGCAGTAGCAATGGATTTTATAATAAATAAAATCATAGGTGATTTTAAATGTAATGTGTAGCCCAAAAAATTCAATTGTATTTTAAAATTGTTCAGTTTTTAATGTAGGAAAGTTAACTAATTATTTTAAATATATCACCCAAATAATTGTATTATGCAGAGTGTTTATTAGTTTTCCCTCATACATTTATTTGGCTGTAAACCTTTGGTGTTTTTTATACGTTATATTTTCATTATGTTAAATTCTAATATTGCCAACATGTGCATTTTGAAACCCAGTTTACCCCTGTAAACATTATTTCATATGTGGTCATTTTTAGCGATGAGTTGGCTCTGTTTTCAGTAGAAGAATTCTCAATGAACTTCTGTTTCTCAACCTAAAACCTTTATATTTTTATACAAAGTTTTCTGTTGTTACTCCTTCTGATTTAACATATACATCATATGCTGGAGAATTATCAATTTGCTTGTTTTAGCAATTTATATTTTGGTTATATTTTGTGATAATACTGTGATATGTCTTTGCTTACCCAGTTGCACATAAATCTGTGGCATTACAGAATTTAATTTATGGGGATCTTTAGACTTAAAAAGGATTACTGACCACTTAAGAATGATTATTAATAGGGTGCCTGGGTGGCTCAGACGGTTAAGCGTCTGCCTTTGGCTCAGGTCATGATCTCAGGGTCTTGGGATCGAGTCCTGCATCGGGCTCCCTGCTCAGTGGGGAGCCTGCCTCTCTCTCTCTCTCTGTCTCTTATGAATAAATAAATAAAATCTTTAAAAAAAAAAAAAGAATGATTATTAATAAGTATAAAATTGAGTCTTAACTGCATTAATGCCTGTCTAACCTACACACAGATACATGGACACACACATGTACCACCCAATCACATAGCAAAGATGACCAAATTATGAAAAAGTGGATGGTATCCTACCACATTGGGCCATCACAGCCTTGGGCCAGTAGTTCTCAAGTCAAGTGTTTTTTTTTTTGTTTGTTTGTTTTTTCAAGTCAAGTGTTTTGAGACAAATCTTGCTTTCAAGAGCTGTGGGATCTTAAGCAATTCAGTTTCCTTAAGCTCACTTTCTTTGTATGGTTAGTGGGCTAAATCATATATGATATCTTACATTATTTCTTCCCTAAAATGTTTTGATTTCATATTTGAAAAAGCTAAAGTTTAGAGGTGAATAATTTTGTATTGGTAAAACTTATTAACTAGTATTTTACAGTGTAAGATAAATTTACTTATTGGGATAGGACAGTAGAAAGGTACAATTGATTCTTTGGCTAATCAGCAGTGTTCTTGTTTGCTTAAATTTTGGGGTGGGGATGGATATAAGAAGACAGATTTCCCTTCTGTGTCCTTTTGTCCTACCTGACATGTAGACCCAGGATTGACTCACTTTGAAAGAATCCATCATAACCTTGTTAGCTCAAGGTTATCTTTTATCTGATTTCTTTCTTCCTGGATAGGTTGCAGGCTGAAGAACATTAAAATATCTATTTTCTTAGTGGTTTTCTTTTCTAGATTTGAATAATTCACTTGATTCTTCCAAGCTACTTAGATGAAAGAACGTTATCCAGGAATGATAATTTTAGTTCCTTTTATTTGAAATTAGAGAAATAAATGCATTATATTTTTAGTCTAGATAGTAAGGCCTCATATCTTTTAATTTGGTCATTTAAAAAACTAAATAATGTTCAGATACCTTTTATACTGTGAGGTTAGATATTTGCTTGAGATAAGTGTTTCTTTTTTTTTTTTTTTTAAAGATTTTATTTATTATTTATTCATGAGAGACAGAGAGAGAGACGGAGGCAGAGGGAGAAGCAGGCTCCCCGCGGAGCAGGGAGCCCGATGCGGGACTCGATCCCAGGACCCTGGGATCATGACCTGAGCCGAAGGCAGACGCTTAACCGACTGAGCCACCCAGGCGTCCCAGGTGTTTCTTTTTTTATTAAAAAATATCTGAAGTAGATAAATACTGGGAAAGATCCATTTGAGTATTGGGCTTATTCTGCATTGAATACTCCCTTGTGTTTCCATTCATATATTAAGCTCTTTATTACAAACATTACAAATGCAGATATGAAATAGCCTTTGTTTTAGACTAGAGGGGATTTTTAAGAACCAAGTTAGGGACCCCAGTAGGTATCTTGTGCCATTTTTCTCACTCTGAAATTTTGTGATTGTATGATTTTAATCTGATAGTTGAAATCTAAAAAAATGTCACCTTTGTAGGTGAAAAATGGTAAGATGGTGTCCATTTTATATGGACCAGCCTACATATACAAGATTAGTTATTCATTGTTTAGAAAAATATATATAACTCATCTGTAAAAATGATAACAAGTAGCAAAGCTTAAGACACTAACTTCATTTTTAAAAATATAGTTATCATCATGAGCGCCAGATATTAAAACTGTATTTTAAACATTTGTAAATCAAATGGGAATAAAGTGTTCTTTGCATATCTTATTTGTTTTACAGGGTTTTTTTCCCCTGTATTTTATGAGATGAATCACAGGCATTACAGTTTCAAATCAGCTTTATTGTTTTCATTGCAATTGCTACATGGCTGTTGAATATTTGCTGTAAGTTTTAATGACAAATGAAGTGCATGTTTGATTATATGCCATTAGTAAAAATATCTGTTTATGGCACAGGGTGGTTTTCAGCATGGCCTTGACAAAGGCAACATATAAATGTGTTATTTTCTTTCATAAGAATACAAGTCAGCATAAGCAAATTTTAAGGGAAGTATCTCAAAATTAACAATTAATGAATATCCTTTGTGTGTTGAAATTATATGAACATGTAAATAGCATAGGTCTGCTTATTTTCAGAGGCCAGTATAATACTAATTAGAAAAGTTGTAAATACCATAGTCATTTTACTAAATTAATTCCATTTTTATTACCTGTTTTATTGCTAAGTATGGCAGGGATTAGGAAGATAGTTATAATGCTGACATTGAGAATGTTCCCACAATTACTTTTTTATCTTATGTTACTGATTCTCCTGCTACTTATCACTTGCTGTTGTACCCAATATTTGATCCTACCTTTCTGCCATTTATTCAGTTTCCTTTGTCAGGGATACTCTTTTCTTCCAGTCCTTACCTATCATAGTTGTACTTAACTTGCGATGTCTAGTTTGATGTTTGCCTCTTTCACAAGGCTGTCAGATGCCTTACAGTCAGAACTCTCTGCTCAGGGTCATTGCTGTCAACTTGGCCTTCTATTGTAGCTCATCTAAAGCATGGTCCCTTGTGACCAACACATGTTCTTGATGTTCATCTCACTTATCCTCTTGTTTTCTGCCCCATTGGATAAATCATCTCACACCATCATTTGTTTAACTTTGAACACAGTTCCTTAGTGTTGAGAAATACTAGAAAAGTAAGAATGTCTGCATCTGCATGCATGGTGTGAGGTATTGGGCTAGAGACCATGAAAAAGTATATTGATGCTGGGAAGAATGGTTATTTAAGGAATTAAATGAGTAATAGTTATTTTATCAAGAACCAGGAGGAAATCTTTGATAGGAATTACAAGGTAAGAGATGCTTTCTTTGACCCTTCCTGTTCTGCTTCTTAATATCTATTTAATATTAATAACAGCAGAAATGACAGCTATAATGGCAACTGTAGTTTCATAGACCTTATTGTATGTATTCACACACTTCACCTTTTTTGATTTTCATGTCATGCCATGAGATTGGTGGGGCAGAAGTTAGACTTTATTCAGATTTGGCCAAGTTTATTTGTTATCAGCTAATACCATTTAAAGCCTGATTATGCAATCTAGCTGTTCTTTTATTAAATGGTAAGTTAATACTTAATGTCTGTGATCTTTTAGCATAATTTAAAAATAAAGTAACCTCTGCAATCCAGAAAGCAGTGTCCTAATTTAAAACTATCTGCCTTTTAAACTAAATGTAGCTATTTTGATCAAAATTCATGGACTAGGGTCCCAAGTTGAAACCATTTCACAGTTCCTAATCTTCTGGACAAAGGAATTCAAGGAGTAGAAGTAGTACCCTAAAAGTATCATCAGAGTAGGGACATTAAGAGTGAGATGGTCTCTAGAGAGGAAGGTGACTAATGTCCATACAGTTAGGCTAAGCCAAGATACTCAGACAAGATTGAACAGGGAGCAGGGAAAGAGTCCTGAAACAGTGTCTCCACTTCTGTGACCTCAGGTGATGCTTCCTGCAACTTTTCCTTCAATCTTGAGCTATGCTGTAGGGTAATAAGGAGCTATAGGACCCAATCGATTACCCTTTTATATAAGCTATATTGAGTAGGGTCTTTGTTATTTGCAATTCAACATCCTGACTAATGCAGTTAAAATCATTGATATAACAGTGTTCTCCTTCCTGCTCCACTTTCCATTTCTATTTTACTTTCTTCTCTTCTTCCCTTTCCTTTCTTCTGCTCTCCTTCTCTGGCTACATTTTCCTTTATCCCTTGCCCTTTCTTTCTCCCTCTTATCTGCCCATTATTTCAGCCATGTATCCATCCATCTAATACTCATCTACTGCTTAACATATATTGAGCATTATGCTAGGTCCTGAGGACAAAAAGATACATGACATACAGTCTTTGTTCTCTTTAGGACCAGGTTTCCTCTTTTTAAGTTTAGGAAGTTGGTGTTTTGAACAGGGAGGTAGGGCCCAGGCCAAAAATGGGAGAAAGTAATGAAAAAGGGAATCCCCAAAGCATTTGCCTAATACTTGAGGTTGGTGGAAAGATTCAAGATGGGAAGGGTTAATTGGGAAGGGTTGCTGAAAAAGTTGAGCTTAGAGCAGAGATTCTTTGTAACAGCAATTTGTCAATAACTTCAAGGCAAATTATAGGTTCAAAATACATACCCTCGTACCATACCGTGCATTAATTAAATTGATAGGGGAAAAAAAAAATCATCCTTGAACCTTCCTGTTGATAGTATGGTTACAAGATATGGGTAAAGAAGAAAACCTGAACATGTTACTCTTTCTTCTGTAGTAAGCATTTGGAAAATAAACACCAAAAAGGACACTAATTATAAAGGGCATCACAAAATCACTTGCTGCTTTTTCAGGTCATCATAAACTCACAGGGGACCACCAGCAGAGGAATTGGTGGTGAAATTTCCTTAAAAATGCTCACCATATGCAACAATTTAGTCCAAGTCTGCTCACATGGACATTCACAAGTATAGTAGTAATTTGGAAACAAAAGATGGAAATTTTGATGGCTGTGATCTGTAACCTTTCCTCTTAAAACATTTTAGCTAAATTCCTTAGTTTGGCATGCAGGATCCTGAGCACACTGGCCACAATCTACTTTGTGCCTCATCACCTCAATCCCCTAAGCTTCTGTATTTCTTTACTACCACACCTCAGCAAATATTCTTCTTTGGATATATTACTGACTTCTATCTGCTGTCCTCTTAAACCTGGTAAACTCATTTTTTAAATACCTATTTCAGTTAAAGCTTACCTTTTTTTTTTTTTTTTTAAAGATTTTATTTATTTATTTGAGCCAGAGAGAATGAGAGAGAGAGAGCAGGAGAGGGAGGAGGGTCAGAGGGAGAAGCAGACTCCCTGCTGAGCAGGGAGCCCGATGCGGGACTCGATCCCGGGACTCCAGAATCATGACCTGAGCCGAAGGCAGTCGCTTAACCAACTGAGCCACCCAGGCGCCCTAAAGCTTACCTTTTTGAAGGCATCCCCCTTGGAAGCTTTCTCTGACTATCCAAGGCAGTGTTGGTCTTACTTGGTAACTGCATGTATCTTTCTTATGTCACCAACCACTGTGTGGATTATTATTGTTATTATATTTTTCTTTTTAAAATGAGACAAGGGCTCTGTTAGAGCATGAACCTTTACATTCGTCTTTATATGATCAATTTCCAGACCCATGCATGGGGGATAATGAGGGTTGAATGCTTGTTAACTGAATGAATAAATGAACAAAATGGGGTGGATGAGACACTTAATATAGTTCACTGTGGACAAGTAAAAGATAATGCTTTTCTCAAAAATAAGGGCAAAGCAAGTTTCTGAGATTTCTAGATGCATTATTCTTAAAACCTTTAGGGATTTACATGTAGAAACTTTTACATTGTTCAAAATACTATCTGGTAAATAATCATTGTTACAAACATTTCTTATGATCTACATTCCAAAAGACTATGTAATCAAAAAGATGAATATACACTGGTTGCCCACAGGAAAATACCGGAAACAAGGGTAAAAGCACTATAATTCAGGATATTTAATGTTTAACTATGAAAAGATTTGAACAGCCCATTACAATGTTTAATTAAAAATATTCTGAAGTCAAATTGAGAAATACTGTATATATTTATCTTCTATAATATGCAAAATGTATGTTTCCATATTAGATACAAGGAGAAGTCCTGTAGCTAAAAATCTGTTGCAGGGGTGCCTGGGTGGCTCAGTCATGTAAGTGTCTGACTCATGGCTTTTGCTCAGGTCATGATCGTAAGGTCGTGAGATCAAGCCCTGCATTGGGCTCCATGCTTAGCAGGGAGTCTGCTTGAGATTCTCTTCCTCTGCTCCTCCTCCCCACTTGGCATGTGCGCACACACTCTTTCTCTCTCTCTGAAATAAATCTTTTAAAAAAAATTGTTGCAGATAGAAATGTTCACATAACTCTAAGGAGAGAACCACTCCCCCACCCTTTTCCTTTGATAACCATATTCCACAGAATATATTTTGGGAGTTTCTGACTTAACAGAAGATAAAATCATAATCATTTATTAGGAAGGAAATGAGACTTGGAGAATCCCTAATTTATTTTTGGTCTTCAGCTGCCACTTTCAGAAACAAAACCTTGGGCAAAATAGACACATTGATGCAGTATTCATCACAGCTTAACTTTCTGAGTAGCTACTTTGTGCCAGGTACATTCTGGCTATATGAAGATGAATAAAACAGGCAGGTTGGGGAATATCACAATTGATAGGTTCCCAGGTGATGGTTCTTATATTTCAGAAAAAGGCAATGACAGTGTGTACACTGAGCATGATTATCTTGCTGTAATTATTTTCCCAAAAGCTCTTTCTGCATGGAAACTCTTGTAACTATTCTTCAGAAGTATAGATTTTGAAGAAGGCTAAAGAAAATAGTTAGGAATGTGGAATTTTAGAAATGTACCATATACATTTAAAACTCTTACCATTTTAATTTAAAACAATAAAAATGGATTCATATATTTTTCCTCTTAGACAAATGGCTGCATAGTGAAAAATTCTAAATTCAACCTAATGTTTCATTTTATTATTTGAGTCTCATTGGTCCTGTGCCATGAAACATGATACACCTTTCAGCTACCTTTAACTAGGTATCCTATCATTAATCATAAACTGTCTAGGTTTGCTGAAGTTTGCATATTTTTTGTGAATCAATATTTATATCCCAAGAGTAAATAGAGTTGCTTTTTGAGAATTATCCTTTTCCTACCACCCCTTCCTCCAACTTCACCAGCACTAGACAGATGGATGCACGTGTGTTTGTACAAATATGGATGCTCTCTCTCTCTCTCTCACACACACACACACACACATACACACACATGTTCTTACATGAATACCTTGCTAGATGTTAATTTTTCAGAATATTACTGGTTCTAATTATTTTCCTCAGGTACACATAGGATTGTTAACCTAAAACTGTTAGGATTCTGTTTAACATCAGCTTTGATCTATTTTCTTTCCATTTATCCTATAATTTAATTTGTACTCTGCTTATCTTGGACATTCTCATCTTGCAACCATCTTTTCTTCCCTGAATTTTTGACATTCTGAAGCTGAGTTATAGTAAAGTACACATAATCATGCAATCATTTACTTATTCATTCAAAAAATTGTCATCAAAGCAATGTGCTGGCTGTTGTGGGAATAATAATGAAAGGATTTTATAATACCCCTTATCCTGAAAGGAAACTTTTAATGGGGATTTTTTTGGCCATTTTATTTAAACATTTTTTTGAATGATGGAACTGCTATTTTTGACATTTGCTTTAAGTAGCTTCCAAGTAGTTATTTTGGTTCTCGCCCTTAGCTATGCTAGGAATGGATGGAAGGAACATTTTTAACTGAGGATATTGGTTTGAAGTTACAGCATAATTAGTATATGCAATGTTTGTTAATTCAGCACATGTCTTTGTAACAGTGTAATATGTAAATACTATTTTAGTAAATAAAAATAAGCTGTTATTTTAATTGCCAACATGTTTTTCCATTGACAGGAGAAAGGAGATGATGGATGCAAATAACTCTACTGCAAGATAGAATATAAGATGAGTTCCCAAAAGAGGTATAGATCAAGTCTGATAGGGAATTCAGAGATGGCAAAAATTACTTCTCTCTGGGACTCTAGGAAAAGCTTTTTGGAAGGGGTTGACATTGAATTCGCTCAGTGTTTATGGTTAGGATATGAATATATGGAGATGGTGATGATGGTCACTACAGGCTAAATAGTGCAAATACAAATAGGAAGATATGGCTTGGGGCATGGATGTGTACAGCACATGGAGGATATCAGTTAAGTACAGCATGCAATGTGGAAAATAATGTGCCTATCATGTGTGACACACAAGTACATTGTGTTCTATATATTTTGTCACAGGTCTCTTCTTGCTCTACAAGGTGGATTTGCATGGATGCCTTTCTACTTGGCCCTCATCCACAGTCAGTTCTGTTGATAAATTCTTGCTGATGTAGTAACTTCAATAATCCTTGAGTTATTCAGTCTTCACCAGGCTTGATAGAGTGTTGAATGTTCAAAAGAAAAATCCAAGTACCTATTAAATCATCAAATGCCATTGCGTGTTTATGAAATCAGATGAAAGCCAATTTCTGCATTAGAGCAAATCTACTTTCCTGTACTTGGTCGAGGTTGTAAGGAGAGCTTACTCTGCTTCGCTAAGAAGGTTAAGCTGTCATCTAGTTAAATACGGACTTAAAATAATGCTGCCAAAGCAGCTGCCTCCTGTGATTGATGATGATGATGATGGATGATGATAGTTTAGAAATCAGTTTTTCAGGGGAAATTGCTATTTTTCTACTTTGGCTGATGTTGTAGTCTGGCTTGGGGATTTCTTGTCATATTAGGTATCTTTTTTGATTAAAAAGGAAATTGCTAAGGACTTTATTCTCTATGATAAAATGGCTCTAAAACTGAGCTATGGGGCAAATGATTATAAGTTGTTCTAATCATATTACTTGAGTGGCAGAAGTTATTCTGGGCTTCACAGTGTCATCTCATGGTGAATTTGTTTGGGGAACAAACAGTGACCCATGTCTAGGCAGAGAAGTGGTAGAAAGTGTGGTATTTAGAAGATAAAATAATAGTGCCTCACTACGGTCTTCGAAGAATGTTCACATATATTGATATTCAGTGTCCTCTTTAAGCTCCTCAAGGCTTATTTATTCATTGGTTCCCTCATTTGGGATGCTCTTACCCCAGATATCTGCTTGGCTGGGTCCCTTACTGTCTTGGATCTCCACTCAGATGCTGTCTCCTCAGAACGGTCTTACTTGATCATCATCTCTTGAAGAGTCTCTGTATGTAGCTCCTCTGTTTTTTCTCATTTCCACATGGTACTTTTTACTCCCTGATGTGTTATGTATTTATTTCCTATTATCTCTTTCCCCATCTAGGATAAACTACATGAGAGCAGAGACTGGTTTGTTCAGTGCTATAAACTGAGAATCTATAAAAGTTCCTGTCCCGGGCGCCTGGGTGGCTCAGTTGGTTAAGCGACTACCTTCGGCTCAGGTCATGATCCCAGGGTCCTGGGATCGAGTCCCACATCGGGCTCCTGGCTCAGCGGGAAGCCTGCTTCTCCCTCTCCCACTCCCCCTGCTTGTGTTCCTGCTCTCGCTGTCTCTGTCTCTGTCAAATAAATAAATAAAATCTTTAAAAAAAAAAAGTTCCTGTCCCATAATAGGTGTAAAATTAGTAATTATTGAATTATTAGCTGAATGAATTAATCTTTATTTTATACATAGAAGGCTAAGTAAGGTGTTCAAAGTATTTTTAAAAGCTTATTAATGTTTGGCTCCGGAGCCAAAATCAAGCTTTTTGGCTTATTAACTCAAATTGCTTTTGTTTGTGTATACACAAATAATACAAACAAAAAAGCAGCCCCAGGAAGGAAACAGAACATTCAGGGCTTGCTCTCAGGTGGACCATTTTATATCTCATCACATACTGGAGAAAAGGAATCAATTCGGTTTATACAAAATCACTGGTTAACCACTATTCCATACCATTCCATTGTGTAAGCCTGAGCACACACTGGTCTAAAAAAAAAGCTATTTTCAGGAAGGAGAAGAAAAAACATAACCCCCCCACCCCAATATTTTTTAAAGGCCAATAACATTTGTACCCACTGGGTAAACATGATCATTCAAAGCTTTACAAGCTTTATATGGGCTGCTTCCTTAACAAATGTGTTTTTTGTCTCGGTCATTCATCGTATCTGGAAGTTTGGATGATGAGCTCGAGCACTCTCTTAGGTTAACACTGAAAATAGCCCCTTGGTGGATTTGTAAAAGGGAAAGCCTGTTAAAGTGGCAGACATAGTTTCCTGACAGCATAAAGTAGCATATTGTAGCCTGTTGGTGTTGCCTTGGTGTGGTGAAATTCAGCTGAATTCGAGCAGGAGGATTTGTTGTAATGGAGAAATCAGGTTATAAATGTAAAGAGCAAATATGCACATGTTGAAGGTATTCCCTTGGACCCTCCAAATACATAGGGAGTTTTCTAATGAGACTGAAGCTACTAGCTAGGTGCTGAAAGTGACATCATCTGCTGTGTTGAATAAACTACCTTAGAAAATTTTAGAGTGCCTTAAATAGCCAAGATATACATTGCTGATGTCACTATCACTACTTAGGGGGATTGATGAACTGTTTAGCCAGGGGGAGAAGGAATCCTGTGCAAAATAAAAGTCGAATCACTGGAGGCAAGCATGAGGTATCACATCCATAGAGCAATTCACATAAGGGGTTTGGTACAGTCATCTCAGGTATGATGGTAAGACCTCTGAAATGAGATTAAGGCACCAATTATATGTCATTGCGTGACTACATATGTTTTGTTTCCCAGCTAAGTGAGTGCTTATGAAAAGCAGCAGATAGGTGAAAATAGGCTTATGTATCTTTTGTTGTAGAACTGGTAGGGCTTAGGCAAAAGGACCTGGCTCATTCATAGGGGCAAGTTCAGACCTTATTCAAGTTAATAAGAACCCTGAGTGAGAAAAGCAGTTGAAACTGCATAGATTTGGCAAAGAATTGAATGGAGGCAGAAGGAGAGCAATGGGAAGAACATGCAAATGAGACCCAATGAGTTGGAAAGAAAGAAATGGAAATTTGAGACCCTGAAAATCAGAGGGGGAAAAGTTTGTCTCACCACACTGTGGTTTTTGTTTCCGCTGACAGTACTGTGGTACCTCTTGCCATGAACACTTTCTTTAGAAGAACCCAGTGACATACTTATACCTTAACCCCACTTTTAGATACTTTATTTTTTTTTAAAGATTTTATTTATTTATTTGAGAGAGAGAGAATGAGAGACAGAGAGCATGAGAGGGAGGAGGGTCAGAGGGAGAAGCAGACTCCCTACCGAGCAGGGAGCCCGATGCAGGACTCGATCCCGGGACTCCGGGATCATGACCTGAGCGGAAGGCAGTCGCTTAACCAACTGAGCCACCCAGGCGCCCTTAGATACTTTATTCTTTTCAAGATCCCTGCAGAGGGATTTTGAGTAATTTTCAATTCCTGCTTTAGCTGGGCTCTGTGCCAAAAATGGATTTTAAAATAAGTCATCTCTTAGTGTCTCCTAATCCCTTTCCAGAGATTTGCTTATTGCCCCAAAATGTTGTTTTCAACATAGGTTTTGGGTTTCATAGAGAGAAGGTGGCTCACTTGAGAAAATAAGATATAACTGGCTCTTGTAATTGAACTTTTTTATATAAAACTATATTCATTTCTATGTGGTCAATTAAAAAATGAAAGTATTCAATTTCATGAGAGAATCTTAGATTTGAAGGGGCTTTAGACCAGGGATGAAAAGGGAGAGCCAGTGTTTCCCTTTAAAGGGCATAGCTGATTCATAGCAAAATGGGATTCACACCCAGGCTTTAGGATCATGGCCTCAGTGTACTTTCTTGCAGGGAGAGTAGAATGGAATGTTTCAGAACATAGGCTCTGCAGTTAAGATCATATTAAAATTTCACCATAGCTGTGTGACCTTACGCAAGTTATTTACCCTGTAAATCTTACTTCATCATCTATAAAATGGGGTTATAAACAGCTTTAACTTACGAATTTGAGGATTAAATGGAACAATAAATATAAAACTTAGCACAATACCTAGCAAAACCTTAGAAAATATTCAGTACATCCTAGTATACCTATATTGCATTTTTGTTGCTGTGTAACAAATTACCAGATGTGTAGAAATGTAAAATAACCCACATTTATTATCTTAGAAATTCCATGGGCCAGGAGTCTGCATGTTTTAGTTGTGTTATTCACTCAGGGTTTCATAATGCTAAGCTTGAAGTGTCAGTGGGCTGTGTTCTCATCTGGAGGCTCTATTAGGGAAGTACCTGTTTCCAAACTTCCTCAGATTATTGGCAGTATTCATTTCCTTGCAGTTGTGGGAATGAGGTCTTAGACCCTTGCCTTGCTTGCCCTACTTATATTAGGTCAAGACCATCCAAGAAAATCTCTTTTTTGAGTAACTCAGAACTGACAGATTTGAGGCCTAAATCTAATCACTTGATTCCTATACAATAGTCCAACTATGGGTTTGAAATCCATTCTATTCACTGCCATACCCTCATTAACAGGGAGGGTAGTAGATGGTGTGTGTATACCAAGGGGTGGGGATCTTGGGGCCTTCTCAGAATGCTGCCTTCTTCAGAGAAGTATCATTGTTAATTGGCATTAATTCTTGCTCTTACCATTATCATATACTTATATATACTTTATTATTATATATTTCTTTGAACTTATGGTGGTTGAGAGCTGTAAAGTGAAAGGTGATTCTGTGGTAACAGTGGATAATAAAGGAAACTATTTGGGAACTTTTGCTTGTGAAGGAATTTGCATTGTATCTCTCTATTTGCATGTTCATTTGTTTTGTACTGCATAATGATATTTAAAACATACTAAATGTTATCCCCCTAAGAATATATCTATTATAGTATAATTCTTAAATCTTACTTAGCAAGTTGTGAGTGAAGACGGAAGTAGACCGTGATCATGGAAACACAGAAGATAATATTGAATGTTCAGTATAATGCCTAGTGATTTAGAATAGAAACTTTCACTGATTTTGCTTTAGTTCTAGTTAATTGAGGAAGAGAAGAGATTACTTCAAAAGAATAATTAGTAAGGGCACTTGAATATTTTACACATAAATCTGAGGAAGAGAAGTTCTGCTTATAATGCTAATGTGTTGTCCCCTATTTTACAGTATCATTATATGAATATTTTCAGAATTCCTAATAGGAATGTCTTACTTCTTACCATAGAAAAGAAGCTAATGAAAAACCAATCCTCCTGACTGGTTATTAAAATGTATTCTCTGTCTTATAAGCTGTCATTAATTTCCTGGTACACCTTGAATATGCCACAAGCAATTTGTAATGGCATCAATTAACATTTGGGAAGTTGAGCATGGCCATCTAGGATATTAAATATTTGCTCCAGGAATTCTAGTAAAATCCATTGACCTTATATTCTCAAAGTATTTGTTAACAATAACAGCAAAGTTAAGGGGTACCAGATAAATGAAAGAATATCTATTTAGATCCATTTTCTTCAAATATTCTGATTTTTGTGTTTCCATTTGATTCTGAACACTCACTTTTTTTAGAGGTTAAAGTTGGGAAATAAGGCTTTTAGTGCTATATCACTAATGGTACCTTAGAAATAAGTTTTTGTATCATCAAAGTCATTGAGGAGACTTTGGTAATAAAATGAAAAGAAAGAATGAATTTACCCTCCTTCCACTTCTTCATAGGGGCATTGCCATTTTTGTATTTGGGATTCATGGATGGCAAGGAAATGAAATAGTGCTTCAGCCCTACTTATAAAATATTACATTGTCTCTTCAATTAGGGTGACATGCTGGCAAAAAAGGTATGGTCCTATTTTTAAAAGTTAGTAATTTTTCTTGATTCAGAATATATTATATAGACATGTTCCATATTTTTCTGTATATTATACACCATGGATTCCATTGAAAAATAAAGTTGGTATAGTTTTATTGAAGCTATGCCATGGAGTATAAATATTAAAAAGAAAAATGTTGTCTTCCCATTTGGGCCAGTTGTCTAATTGATACATTCTTTTTTATCCAATGTACTGTATATAATAGAAACAACTGTTTGGAAAGTGAGTACATCAAACTCAATTTCATTGATTTAAATTTATTTACATTATTTTGGCTTAACCCAATTCTGATCAGCACTATATGTATGGCAGTGTAACCTGTGATGATTTCTATTCATATTCTACATTAATGTATATAGGAATTGGAATACTGTTTGCATATAATAGGTGCTATTATATTACATATTAATGAGTGAACAGATTATAGTTATTAAAGCCACCAGTCTCTAATGAACTGATTGGATTTAGTTTTTCCTCCAACCTAATTGAATGGTAGAAAAAATTCTTGGTAAAGTTCTTGCTCATAACTTAATGTGTAAATCCTATTGGAAATAAAATGGACTTCATTTCCAAATTCTTTAGCAAAACACTTAATTTTTTAAGTCACCTTTATTACATTTTTGTGTATTCTTTTGGGATCTTGTTATTGCTTCAATAATTCATGACATTTTGATTTTTTTTAAGCATGTTTCCAAAATTTTCCAGAATTTATGTATTATTTTCTTGAATTCCCATTGATTATGTTCCATATATGTAAACAGGAAAAAGGAAAAAAAAGATTGGAACACATTCATTAGAAGTGAAATGATATTGCTTGTAATAATTTTCAAATCATAGGTCATCACTTCAGTTATACCCCTTATCTCTTAGAATAAAATATGTCCATTTTTTCAGGGTTAAATTGTAGCTTTTAATATAGCTGATGATTTAAAAGCCCATCCCCTAGGAAACTTAAATGCTTAAGTAAGGTGATTTAAATGTTGAATTATTTTTAAGTACATACTGGCTTGATAATAGTGTTTGGTATTCCACTTGGTTTGTCATCCAAAGTGCTATAGAATATTCTTTTTTTAAAAAAAGATTTTATGAGACTGACACGATAATAGGAAGGGAAAAATGAAGGAGGGGGATATCGGAGGGAGAGATGAACCATGAGAGACTATGGACTCTGAGAAACAAACTGAGGGTTCTAGAGGGGAAGGGGGTGGGGGAATGGGTTAGCCTGATGATGGGTATTAAAGAGGGCACATATTGAATGGAGCATTGGGTGTTATATGCAAACAATGAATCATGGAACACTACATCAAAAACTAATGATGTAATGTATGGGGATTAACATAACATAATAAAATTAAAAAAAAGAAATAATAAAAAATAAAAAAAGATTTTATATATTTGACAGGAGAAAGAGAGCGAGAGAGGGAACACAAGCAGGGGGAGTGGATGAGGGAGAAGCAGGCTCCCCACTGAGCAGGGGTCCCGATGCGGGGTTCAATCCCAGGACCCTGGGATCATGACCTGAGCTGAAGGCATAGGCTTAACGACTGAGCCACCCAGGCGCCCCTAGAATATTTAGTTCTTTCTGAAGTCAATACCACTGTGGACTAAAGACTTCAAAAACTGATTGTCTTGAAAAATGCTTATTCTTTGTTTGCCAGGGTGTTTTATCTACATTAAATCTTTTAACTTTTTTATGCCAATTAAGCTTATTTTAAATTTATTTCTTGTCCTTTATTTATTTTTAGATTTTATTTACTTGAGAGAGAGAGAGAGAAAAAGAGAGAGCATAGGGAGGGGCAAAGGGAGAGGGAGGATCTCAAGCAGATCCTGCTGAGAGCAGAGCCTGACGAGGGGCTTGATCTTACCACCCTGAGATCATGACTTGAGCTGAAATCAACAGTTGGATGCTCAACCAGTTGAGCTACCCAGGCAACCTATTTCTTGTTCTTTAGAGACTATTATATTCACAAAAGAGTAGTAGACAAAAGATGCAAAGCACAAAGGAAAAGAAGAAAACTACTAAATTTAGTATTTGCATGTTTACTTTTAGCAATTTAAATGGCCACTCCTAAAGTCTAGTCTTACTAGTTTGGCTTTCTTTTAATTGAAGTTGATCAAAGGAAATAGATAATCCTAAATCTCCAGTGTACTTTGTATTGTATCATTGTTCTAAGCATATTGAAGAGTTTGGTCTTTGGTCAGTGTTGCTAAAGTGTTTAAACTACTTCCATTCCTGCTGCCTTTTTTTCTGCCCATTGGAATGAACAGTAACTTTATTTCAGAAGTAGCCTTATTTATTTAAAATTTTTTATATAGGTTGATGCTGTATTATTAGGAATGAGATAAAAAATTAAAAAGGGATAATATATTCTAGTAAAGAAAAAGCAGAACAAATATTCTGCTACGTGATTTATATCATAATTCTAGAGTTTCTTTTATCTATCCTTTTTGATAAATTCATTGCCAAAGAGTTCTGTTCACTAATTTTTCTTTAAATTATTTTCTTGAAACAATACAACTTCCTACTACTAATCTTCTCTTTAATGGAATTAGTTTGATTATAATGTGCCAGGATTTCTTATTAATTTAAGATTTTTTTTTTTTAATTTGAGAGAGAGAGAGAGAGCACAAGAGGGGGTAGGGTCAGAGGGAGAAGCAGACTCCCTGCTGAACAGGGAGCCCGATGCAGGACTTGATCCCGGAACTCTGGGATCATGACCTGAGCCGAAGGCAGTCGCTTAACCTACTGAGCCACCCAGGCACCCTTAATTTAACATTTTCAATTATATCTGCACAGTTGATATATGTCATGTTACTTCTCTGACTTAAGAAATCTCATTGACTATTACCAAAGATTGTCTTATTTTTTTTCTGTCTCAATAAGCATTTAGAAAGTTACTTCTTAAGTAGGATAGACCTAGATAGTTATTGGATGAAATATATTATGTTAGGATGAAATATTTCTTAAGAAAACAATTGAAAAATGCTTTCCTCTACTTTTAATCATCTACTCCTGGTAGACACACTTTATTTGCCCAGGTTTGTGAATCCATCATCCATGCTATGAAATTTGAACTTCCTGGATCACAAATCCTGTATTTAATAATTCCATTCACATAGCCTGTTTTTCAGATCATTTCTGGAAACTGATCTTTATCTTCACAGATACCTTGAACTACCATCTCATGTCTGAGTTCCTGACCTTTTAAAATTCTTATTTTTTATTATTTATATTATTCATATATTCATTTGCTCATTTTCCCCACTGAAATGTGAGATTTATGAGAGCAGAGACCTCATTCTTCTCATCTACCACTATTTCCTAGTCCTTAAAGCATAGCTTGGTATAAGAGGGATTCTCAAAAAAAAGAATTAAAATATATATCTCAATAAATACACACACACATAAAATATTATTAACATATCATGCACAATCATTAATATCACAGGAGGTATTTGTACTCTGACACTGTTCCTTCGTTTATTATTTCATTTAGTGCTTACAACCTCATAAGGCACAAGTAATATTGTACAAATAAGGACATGGTACTTAGATAAATAATTCACCCAAAGCTATATTGTACTAGTAAGCTGATATTCTACTGATTAGTCTAAGTTTCAGACTTTTCTTTCACTTCAGACCCCCTGTTTTTAACTACTCTTCTAGTACATATCCCCTTTCTCCCCAACAACTTTATGGGATTTGGCCATATGTTTGCTTTTGGACCTCAGCCTTGTTTCCCACCCCCCCCATCTATTTATTTATTTATTTTTTGATGTAGTGTTCCATGATTCATTGTTTACGTATAACACCCAGTGCTCCATGCAGTATGTGCCCTCCTTAATACCCATCGCCGGGCTAACCCATCCGCCCACCCTTCCACCCCTCTAGAACCCTCAGTTTGTTTCTCAGAGTCCATAGTCTCTCATGGTTCGTCTCCCCCTCTGATTTCCACCCCCTCAGGCTTGTTTATTTAGCCAATCTGTGAACACAAATTCGGAGTTTACTAACCAAATGATAACCGAGAAGGGAGAGGTCAGTGAACATTGTCTCTAAAGTTAATGATAACATACAATGTTTGGACAGGGCCTTATTTTTTTTTTTTAAGATTTTATTTATTTATTTGACAGAGAGAGCATGAGCAGGGGAAGTGGTAGAGGGAGAGGGAGAAGCAGGTTCCCAGCTGAGCAGGGAGAAGATGCAGGGCCTCGATCCCAGGACCCTGGGATCATGATCTGAGCCGAAGGTAGACGCTTAACCGACTGAGCCACCCAGGCACCCCAGTGCCTAATCTTCTATAAAAAGATTTTCATATAAGTTCTTACTTACTTGGAATTGTATTACCAGTTGGAGAAACTAGTTTCACAGTTAAAAATGTTCAGCGCTGTGTCCAAAGTCTGTAGCTGATGCATGAGTGGCAGACTGAGATTAAAATCTTATCTTTGTTTTCTTTCCCCTCTATTGCAGTGTAATGCCTGTGGATAGTTCTCTTTTGTATAATTTACAGAGCATTTGGGCCTTGGTTTCTTGTCCAAAAATGGAGATAGCCCTTCTTTTACTTTCTATTACATAATATAGCTATAGGATTAAATCAAGGTTTCTCAACCTCAGCATATTGACATTTTGGACTAGGAAAGTCTTTGCTGTAGAAGGCTGTGTTTTGTAGGGATAGTAGCAACCCTGGCCTCTACCAGTACCATTTTCCTAGTTATGACAACCAAAAACGTCTTTAGACTTTGCCTAAATTTTTTGCCTCCGAGAAGAAGGCAAATTTAAACCTCTACATTAAATTAAGATAATGAATGTTAAAATGTTTTATAAACTTCAAAACACTCTTCAAATTCAACATCTTATTAGGTTGAGCTTTAAGAACAACAAAAATGCACTGCAATAAATTAGGCAAGCAGGCAGAAGAGAATACAGTGCATAGACATTAAGGATAAGAGTTGGCCACCTACTGTTACTGCCTTGTGAAAGCTCACTCACTTGGATTTCTATAAATTCCTTGCTTTTGCATTATTCTAAGCAAATATTTAATGTTGTCTGTTAATAGGACTTCCCATTATAGATTTAAGTTTTCATTTCTTTATGAAATATTCTGCAGCACAGTCACTACCATATGATGAATAATTAAAACTAAATTGCACTTGTCAAAATAAATGAACATAGCACATTTGGAGATAGAAAAATCCCTAATTTCTTTCTCACATAGTTTATTGCATATTATTCTTATTTGTGATATTTGGTGCTATATAGTGACTCAAAGTTATTCAGAATTAGAGCATTTATGCAATATTGGTTTTAGTTGAATTGAGATTGTAGAAGATGCCAATTAAATTTAAAGGCCTACATATTGGTTTGTCTACTACTTGCAGAGTAAAAATAAAAAAATCCTCTAGGCAGCCTCATCTTAATGACATGACCATGTTATGCTCATGCTGTTAATATCATGTCTGCTGATATTCATAAATGACATTTTATTAAAATGACACATTTATATGATAGGCTTTGGTGATGGGGCTTTGAGAAAGCTGTCCAGGAGATGAATGTGAGCATCTTCTCTGTCAAGAATTTTCTACTGTTTTATTTTAATGCAACTTGCTACATTTACCATCTGGGATAGAAGCTTGAGCATCAACACCGACTATTCCAGACTGCAGACATTAGAAAATTATATGGAATAGAGCAAATCATGTAGACAGGCTTGCCTCATTGCTTTTCCCTTTTGGTGGCATATTGCTCAGATGTAGAAGTTAGTTGTTTAATTTTCAGACAGAACTGTGTACCTTGAGAACGGCTGGACATCTTCCATTTGTACTACTTTTTATTATTGTCAGAACTGATCAGACAAATCTGCCTGAGTATCTGTGTGTGGGATGCATGTTGAAAGTGATTTTATTTTTGCCCAATAAGTCCCAAACATGCTGTCGTCTTCATTTTATTTTCCCTCTCCCATCTTAGAGTGCCTTTTGCAACTTGCCTCACAAATCACATTGTCTCTACTTATTACCCAGGCCTTTCTCCAGCTGGTAAAATGCATTTTTTTTTTCCCTCAGCAAGAGTCAGTTTTCCCCTTTTCTTATTCCCTGTATGTTTTCCTTCACTTTTAATGTGAAAATTGCAAATACATTTCTAACCCCTTCTGTGTGACTCTTTCCATTTATTGAAAACTTATGCTACATGAAGTAATGTAGAAGAGATACCCAAAATGCTTCATCCATTTTCCGCTCTGTATCACCAACTGGACCAATTTTTCCGGATAATTTTCCCTTTCTTTCCAATTTCATCTGCATCATATAATTCAGGAAACTAAAAGCATTTTGTTTTTCCAGATTCATTCTGTGCTGCAGACTTCTCTGAGTTACAAAAAGTGCCAAGAACCTACTTAAACCTTTTTGCAGTTTTATGTAAGAGGATAAAAATCCTCATGCTGGAGTGAGAAAAGCAATCTGTTTAGGTACTGAATGCAAAGAAGAGTAGGTTTTATAAGCTTAGACTTGTCTTATAACCTCTCTGTGCCATATTCTTTTGTATATAATAATTTATCATCAGCCTTTTCCTGCCTAGATGATTTTTGAGGTTCCCAAATGTGAGATATACAAGGTTGTGAAATATTTTTGAAGTTCCATGTTATTTTACTTTGCCAGTCTACTTTTATTTTTCCAAAAATTTTCCTAATAACTATCCCATCAGACACTTTAGAACTTAAAGTCTTTTTCATATTAAGTTAGGTAGAGTTAGACTTGGATATAAGAAAAAATCCGTAACAGCAGAGACTTAAATGAGCTAAAAGTTGGTTTTTCTCTTTCAAGTAAAGTCAAGGTGGTTAATCCAACACTGCTTTGGTGTCGCAAGATGTTAGGGATCTATACTTTGTTATACATTATCCTTGTCTTTGTGCCTGCAGGTGGAATGTTGGTGTCATAGGCACATTCTAAGAAGCAGAATGGAGAAAAGAAACAAATTATGTTCTCCTAATGAAAGTAGTTTCCATACAACTGCTCTGATTAATCCCATGGACCAGAACTTAGATTGCTTCATGTGGCTGCAAAGAAGACTGGAAGATAGAGTCACTCTTCTGGCCATGTTCCCAGCTAAAATTTCTGTCTTAGGGAAGAAAAGACTAACAACATTTTCCTCATAACATTCATTTTAATTTAAAAATATTTCTGAGGAGACTGTAAACTACATGTGGGCAGGGACTAGTATAATAAAATAATTTGGTATTACACAGTCTTAGTGGCAACAAATATTCACCAACAAATCAACAAATATTCATTGAAAATGTGCATGGAGAGAGTAATTTTCTTAAATGTGAACTATGACTAAAAATGAGGCTGATTTTTGTTTTAATTTAAAGCAATTGTACCCAGCCTTTCCTTTTTCATTCATTAATCACTGAACATCTTATGTGCTAAGTACTGTAGTCAGATTAGTATAGTTTTTCTTACACTGACAAAAACCATTTGTCAAGACACATTTTGGATTCCTCTCTGGAAAGGACTTTCAGACTAATGTTTCAGGACACATAAGGGAAACAGTCTCTTCATTACTAATTTTACTCTTTAAATCTGCTTTTTTCATATTTTGCTCAGACAGTTTTCTGACTCTCCTTAAAAAAATCCCATCTACCCCCATAGGATTGAAATTTGGTCCCCTTGGAAGATTTTTTTAAAAAGACTGTGAGCTGTGATTGAGGCTCTCATACTTCTGAGACAAGGCACCTTAATGTCCTGGGATCAAATTAATTAAATGTTTCATTTAGTGAGCACTGTTGAAGAATTTATAATACCTTCTATGCAAACTGATTCATTGGTAAAGAACAGCATTGCATTTTGAGTGTTCTAGAAATGTCACAATATTGGAGGCTTCTCAGAAGGATTGCTGAAGAGTTCGCACAAGGGAAAGGTCTTTGGTAGTAACAACAGCTTCCATCACATCAAGTGGTTTACTTGACTTGAGATTTTTGGATATCAAACGAGTATGGGCCCTCTGGAACTGAAACCAAAGATGAAATTGCCAAAGTTAATTTTGTGTCTCTTCAAATACAAGCATGCGGTGGTGTGATCCACTTTATTATTACTGAATTTTGAGGGGAACCCAATTAAGAATTAAATGCATTTGTTGGCATGGATCTGTCTTGTCTCATAGAAACAAAGATGGTACCGGGGGAATTTCCCTTTCAGGGATGTAAAGAGCTTCTGATGAGTGAACTTTGCCTGTGTCTAAAAGATAGCATTCACCTTCTTTCCTGCTTCCTATGCCAGACATGACTGGGGTGAGGGGTGGAAATTTAGTGTGACAGACACTGAAAGAACCATTTCCTGAGGTGATACTGTCTTTCACTTAAGAAATGAGTAGGTTTTCTTTGAATTGACCTGTGTGTGTTTGTAAAAGAAGCATAAATATCTCCTCTTCTCATAGGAAGAGGACTATTTCAAAGGGCCATTTTCTTTCCTGACAAAGAAATTCGTACTGGAGACAAATCAGCAATTTCACAGCTGGTTTGAAAAATCCTAAAATGGTGTATACAAATCAAAGCAGGAGGGATTCATTTGGAATGAAAGGAATATTTGAATTGCATCCCAATTTCTAATAAGATATTGTTTCATGGTTCTACAGTATTATAAACCTGTACTGTGTATTTTACATGACAATTCTGTCTTATCTATGACTCAGGAATTTTTTGATAATATGTCAGTTTGAAAGCATAGAATTGTAGGATTAGATGGAGCTGTATCATCTAATCCATGTCTGTTCCATACTTTACCCACTTGTAATTGACCATGCTGACCCTCCTCTAAAACATTTCTCAACATGTATGTGAAAAGACCCATTGTTTCTTAAGGTAATCAGTTATATTGTTGGAAAGTAATGGATTTTCTTATATAGCATTGAGAATAATACCACTTTGCTTTAATTCTGCCACCTGGAGTTGTATGAGAACAAGGCTTTCCATTTTACAGATAGTATATCTGTATATACTTAGGTATATCTCTATTGTAATCAAGTCCTCTGGAACCTGTTGACTCTTGGGTGAGGGTTATACCAATGAAGGTGATGAGAAGTGGTCATATTTTGAGTATATAGCAGCAGTTGTTTGAAAGTATAGTGCACAGGAATTGAACATGGAATGGATGTGAGCTGTGAGAAAAAGAGTCAGTATTTTTGGCCTAAACACATTTTTACAATGTTCTCAATGTACTGTGTTTGCCATTACAGCACAGTCAAAAGTGCATTCACATTGTTGTTCGATGCTACAGATCAGGGATTTTCTCTAAGTCTAAGAGAATGTTTGTCAGACCTCTCTTATGGAGAAACTGGGGGTTCCCTTTCTTGCCCTTCCTTATGCTTTCACTTGGGAGAGTAGTTTTACGTATTCATTATGGTTCAAGATTAGAGATACAACACTCCATTTTACGAAGTCCAGAAATATGCTTTTGAATATCCAGAATTTACATGAACATGATTCCAGAGTACTTAAAATGAGACAGTCTTTGATAAATCATCAGGGGAAACATTTTTAGTCCAGAAGTATTACACCCCAGTTACTGCTGCTAAATTCTAAACTACCTTGAGAGCAGGAATTTGATTCCTCTACAGAGCACTTATTATTGTATGATAGGAACTTAGTACACACAGACTGAACTGTTGTTAAACTATAGTCAGCGTCCATAAGTGAACTTGTTTTATACATCAGATCCTAGTTAAATGTATATCTGTGTCTATATATCCATATGTATGTATCTTCTGGGAAGAAAATAAAGAACTAATCCTAAAAAATCTCAGTTCTTTGTATTTTGCAACTCTCTTTTCCGCTTTGTCAGCTGTGTACCTGCAAATAATATATGCCTAACGTTAAAATGTGTAGGTTATATGAGACAGGAGTCGCTGGTATATTTCACCCTTAAACTCTAATCTCTAGGGTGAGAAGCAGTTGCTTCTCTCCAGTTTATACATGCAGAGAGGAAATTAGGTGGCTAATTATCCTTTGATAAACAGGTTTCTCCACCTATCCACAAGGTAGTAGGAAAATATTAGTACCAATGTAACAGATTAACTAAATAGGCCTCTGTCTATATGTGGACTTTAGTTGCCCTGCCTATAATAATGCCAGGTTGCCCTGGGAAATAAACCCAACCTGAATTCCAAATGTGGATGTGTCCCTCAAACTAGCAAAGTTTTCAAAGGTGTGCCCTTCAAACAAGAGCAGAAATAAACTGCACATTGAAAGAATTAGCACTCAGAGGCCTTTGTTTAATCAATGGTTAGTATGGTGGTGATTGCACAAATTCACTACATTAAATTTAATCAGGAATGTTTCTGGCATGTGGGTGGCAAGCCTACTGATTAATTCATTTATATTCTGGAAATAAGACATGTTCTCCTGGATGAATTTCCACAGTTTGGCGATTCCACAGTATGCATTTCAGCATCTCGCAATGGCTTCTTTGTTCACAGTCTCAGAGCCAAAGTCATGCTGGATGCTGTGTGCTGATTAACTCACCATACCAGTAATGACAAACAGGAAATGGCACCACTTTCGTTCATCTATGGGAAGAACACCAAAGGAACAGTTTAGTTGGCTGTAAGCACTTCAGGATTTTGATATCACCCATTTGAATTGCCTTAAGAAACCAATTAGGAGGAGTAGGAGAGATCATAATACAATGATACTTTGGAAGAATTAAACCTTTTTCAGTGAGTTTCCGAAACTGGTTAAATATGTCTATGATGTAAGAGGTTATATTAAAGCTATAAGTTTTGGAGTAGAAAAGAAACTATATGAACTACAGAGTCAACCCCCTTATTTCAAAAATAATGAGAACACAGAGAAGTGACAGTTTTTTAGATGGAAAGTTATAGTAGAGCTTTGAACTCAGGACTCCTAGTTTGCTTACTGATCTTCATAGCCAGTAGAAAGTGTGTGTGTGGGAGGGGGGAATTGTTCCTAGACATTTGGGGACAGAGGAGAAAGGAATGTGTGCTGTGTGTGGGTGTGTGTGTGTATGACATATATATATATATATATGTATATATATGAACAGTCATCTGGCTATCTGTGTAGGGTTGGGATAGGAGTACTTGTAATGCCCTCAGGGTCCCTCACTTTCCCCATTTTCAAAGGTATTTGACAAAAGGCTCTGGGCAGGATTGCTGGAAAGGTCTCTTTATGTGCACTGTATCTATACTCCAGACAGTGATAAGGAAGAGAAAGAACATGGTTCATTGTGATCATTTTCAGGCATTAACTGTGTGATTTGCTTGAGGAAGACTGAAGTATATTGTGACAGAAAATGAATCTTAGAACAACTCAGGGTAGTTGTATTCCTTTGGAGGGTCCTGGGAGGAGACAGACCCTTGCTCAGTTCCTTCTCTTCTAACTCATTTCTCTTCATCTAGCAGCCTGCTAAAGTGTGATTGTTCGGTATGCAAATCAGCAGTCATTACTTCTGTTGGTATTAGCAACTCATAGGTTTGTAGGTTCTATTTTCTCTTACAAGAATTATCTCTGAGGTTGAACATCAGTTTTTCTTTTTAGAAATCTGAGTGTTAATTAGGGCAGTTTTTATGAACTTAGGGATCTATCTGCTGTTGGTGTGGAATTGTAGCAAAAAAGATGAAGATTATAGAAAAAAAATCTTGCCATGTTCTTGAACGTGCCTCCAATTTTGTGGTTGTGCTAATAATTTTGAAGATAGTTACGTGGATTCTGTAGCCAGTGCTGAGTTCCATTTGTGTTTCTGCGATTACTCCCTGTGTCATCTTACTCTACTTATATAACCTCTCTTTCTTCATTAGTGAAATAGGGACAATAATAGCACCAATATCATACATCAAATAGACAAAGTAGAAAACTGAGAAATGCATACATGTATAAATGTTTCATGCACCATAAAAATAGTATTCAAAATGAGTAGAGAAATAATAATTTAATAGTGAAGGAAAACCATTTGTGAATATAAAAGTGAGATAATCTAACTCATACTTGGTGCAAACTAAATTCCAGTGGCTCTAAAGTGTTCATGAAGGAAGATAAAGTACTAGAGTTAAAACTTAAACAAATAATGGCATCTATATCACAGGTTTATTATGAAAATTCAGTGAGCAAGAATATGTAATGTGCTATGTAATTCACCATTATTATTTTAATAAGAAAATCATTGCTTAGATTATCCTGTTAAGGAAAAGAATAGTGTGATTCCAGGTAGATAACCAATTTAGACTTTTTCTTCCTAGATTATCCGGCTTATATCAGTGCTTCTGAGCATAGGCATTAGATTCTCTGCAGCAGGATCACCTGGTGGGGGTCTCACCTCCAGCAAATGGCATATTTGAGTCTACGTACCATGAGGCAACTATGATTAACTTGAGAACCTGACTTTATTCACTGTCAAAGATTTATTCTTCAGTAAACAACAAACAACTTTTGTAATTCAGAATTATGTCCTGTAATTACTTTTTATATCTGAAAACTAAATAATAGAGTAATAAATTACACATTGAATACAAAAAATTTTTTATTTTAATATTTATTTATTCATTTTAGAGAGAGCACACAACCTGAGGGAGGGGTAGAGAGAGAGAGAGAATCTCAAGCAGACTCCCTGCTGAAAGCAGAGCCTGACTCGGGGCTCGATCTCACCACCCTGAGATCATGACCTGAGCTGAAATCCAGAGTTGGCCACTTAACCGACTGAGCCACACAGGCACCTTGAATACCAAAAATTTTTTAAAAAATCATATTGTTAATATTTGAAAATATAGGAACATGTTCACAAGATGCTAAATAGGAAAAAAAAATAGGTTAACAGGTTGCAAAACTGTATTTCAGTATGGTTCTAAATTAGTAATCATCAAAGAATTTTATAATCATGAAAAATGTTACTAAAATATTATAATCCTATGATAAATTTTAATGAGTACTTTCTTGATTTGACCTTAACATTTTCCAAAATGATAATTACTCTACAGGTTTATTTTTCCTCATTATATAAAGTAGTAAAGCTCATTGTAGGTATTTCAAGCAAAACAGAAAAGTATATAAAGATTGTTGAAATCTGGATGATCTTGCCCATTAGATTGACCATTATTGTTCTTTTAAAAAACTTTACTTACAGATATTTGTTTAAGAATTTATGTACTTCTTTCATTTTACCTAAATGGAGCAGGTATTATCTACTTTTTTTCCATTCCACAATGTCACATACACCTTTCCATTACCAAAATATACTCATTTTTATTATTATCCTAATAGTCTAGTGCACTGAATAGATGTAAGACAATCTCTTACGGGTGTGTCTTTAAAAAACATCTCATTGTTTTAATCTACTCTTCTTTAAATATTAATGATGAGGGGTACCTGGGTGGCTCAGTCGTTTGAGTGTCCAACTTTTGGTTTTGGCTCGGATCATGATCTCTGGGTCGTGGGATCAAGCCCCATGTCAGGCTCCCTGCTCAGTGGGGAGTCTGCATGGGATTCTTTGTCTTCCTCTGCCCCTCCCCTGGCTTGTGCTTGCTCTTTCTCTCTCTAAAGTAAAAAATAAAAATTTATGATGAAGAGTTTTTAAAGGTGTATTTGAGCCCCTCAACTAGATAATCAGATTTATAATTAATCACTGTCTATTATCACTCATTTATTGATTTATTGAAGTAGTATTTTAAGAGTATCAGAGACACTTAGCAAGCTTTTTTTTTTTTTAATAACAACAACAACAACACATTCCCCCGTGTCAATTTTGGCCTCCTCCCCATGAGGATGAGGTGATGACTGAATTTGAGGCTTTGCTTTTGTAACATTACATAGTCCAATCAAAGGAAACCATTGGGATTATAATCCCACCTGTTACAGAGGAGGAAGCTGCATGGGGCTGATAGAACCATATCATAGTGCCCTGCCCATAGTGCCCATATTTCTCTTCCCAGAGATAAACTGTGTATACTTAACACCAAATATCTCTCTACATATTGAGACAGGAACAGGGATTATTTTTTATTTTTTTGAAAGATTTTTTTTAAGTAATCTCTGTACCCACTGTGGGGTTTAAACTCACAACCCCAAGATCAAGAGTTGCATGTGCCATTGACTAAATCAGCCAAGCATCCCAGGAATTATTTTTTAAAATATTGACATAGTATGTGAAATCCTCTCTTAGACTGGCTAAACTAGAAGGAAAAATAAAGATAAAGTTAACCTAGAAGTTGTCGTAGTGATCCAATTTTTCTGCTATATCTAATGCTGGAAGTCAGAGACTAACCAGAGTTGTGAGATGCTATCCAGAAGTTGAAATTTTATTAAGGATATTTTAAAACAGATGTAGTAGTGGTAGTAAACCATAATCTGTTAAATTGGCTACCATTTTTTTCAATGACCATTTAAAAAGTAATTATTTTTCTGTTGTGTTCTTCTTCATTTTATAATTGATTTTAAGCGTAGCCTTCAGAAGATATATCTCCTTAAGTCCTGTTTTATATATTTATATTAATACATATTTATATATCCCGAGGGAAATGATTAAAGGTCCAACTCAGCTTGCTTTGCAATGTAAACAACTGATAGATGTATCAGTAGGATGCCTTTAAGTTGGTTTTCTCATACTGTTGATGTCTTATGTGTAGACATTTAACTTTACCTCTTCGTATCACAAGTGGTAATTAGCATGACTAATTAGTGTGTTGAATTGGGGATGATAGTATATAGGTGAAAATAGGATTTCCTTGGTTGGAAGCCAATTGCCCAAATGGTCAAGATTGTTAGCCTTAGGGGCGCCTGGGTGGCTCAGTCAGTTAAGCATCTGCCTTCGGCTCAGGTCATGATCCCAGAGTCCTGGGATCGAGCCCCACATCGGGCTCCTGGCTCAGCAAGGAGCCTGCTTCTCCCTCTCCCTCTGCCTCTCTCCCTGCTCATGCTCTCTCTCTGTCTCTGTATCTCTGTGTCTCAAATGAATAAATAAAATCTTTAAAAAAAAAAAAAAAGATTGTTAGCCTTAGAAATTTTTGTTTGTTTGTCCTAGAAATCTGAGCCTGCCAGATAAAGGAATTTTTTTAAAATTTTTTTATTCTTATGTTAATCCCCATACATTACATCATTAGTTTTAGATGTAGTGTTCCATGATTCATTGTTTGTGCATAACACCCAGTGCTCCATGCAGAATGTGCCCTCCTCAATACCCATCACCAGGCTAACCCATCCTCCCACCCCCCTCCCCTCTAGAACCCTCAGTTTGTTTTTCAGAGTCCATCGTCTCTCATGGTTCGTCTACCGCTCCGATTTCCCCCCCTTCATTCTTCCCCTCCTGCTATCTTCTTCTTCTTCTTCTTTTTTTCTTCTTAACATATATTGCATTATTTGTTTCAGAGGTACAGATCTGAGATTCAACAGTCTTGCACAATTCACAGTGCTTACCAGAGCACATACCCTCCCCAGTGTCTATCACCCAGTCACCCCATCCCTCCCACCCCACCCCCCACTCCAGCAACCCTCAGTTTGTTTCCTGAGATTAAGAATTCCTCATATCAGTGAGATCATATGATACATGTCTTTCTCTGTTTGACTTATTTCGCTCAAGATAATACCCTCCAGTTCCATCCACGTCGTTGCAAATGGCAAGATCTCATTCCTTTTGATGGCTGCATAATATTCCATTGTATATATATATACCACCTCTTCTTTATCCATTCATCTGTCGATAGACATCTTGGCTCTTTCCACAGTTTGGCTACTGTGGACATTGCTGCTTTACAATTTTCTTAATAATAATATATATTGAATCATAAACAGAAACCTGGGCTTATACTATAACAGACCTGATTTTATTTTCTTTAAGGATTTTATTTATTTATTAGAGAGAGAGAAATCATGAGGTGGGGAAGGGGTAGGAAGAGGGGCAAAGGGAGAGGGAGAAGCAAACTTCCTACTGAGCAGGGAGCCTGATGTGGGGCTCCATCCCAGGACCCTGAGATCATGACCTGAGCCAAAGCCAGATGCTTAACCAACTCAGCTACCCAAGGCACCCCAACAGACCTGCTTTAAATTGTGACTTTACCTTCTGTTATCCAGGTTAATCTCCCCCATGTAAAATAGAGATAAGAATAACTTCCTTGGTGTACGTTTTTTCATTCTAGCTATCCAAGATATATGAGTTATTTTTCTCCCTTTCTTCATTTAATGGAGGTTAGCATTGTTTTCCAGTTCTACTATAAACATTAGAAATAGGTATCCCCTGGAAACTTGTGTGAGAGAGGATAAAATCATTTTGGATCTTAGGAAGATAGATTTCCATTTCCATTCCTTCTCCAACCTGCAGAGGCCCATGCCATACTTTAAAAATCAAAGCGCCATCCTGGAAATTATTTGTTCTCCCATCTGTATTTGTTTGAGGATCTGTGTTTGCTTAATTTTCTTCTCATAAAACTTGGAGAGATACTATTTTATTTAAATTAAAAACAATTTTTTTCAGAGTTTGTCTACTTCTCTCTCTCATCAATAAATGCTACCAATCAGTGATTGTATCACCTTATTTCTCCTCTATTAAAGCTCTCCCAGTGATAATCTCAGCACATTAGAAGATCAATTATATGGGCCTTGGAAGATAAAGTTGAAAAGATAACTAGAGGGAGAGAGAAAAAATGGGGGAAGGAGAGGGAATCCAGACCTGAGAAGAAAGAATTCTATCCTTTAAGTTTACTGTCAAGCATCCTAGTGAAAATATTAAATATTAGCAGTATCAACCCATGTCCTTGTGGTATGGCTCCTTAATTCCTTTGATTAGAACCCAATGTTAGGAATTCAGGAATGGGGATTATATCTTATTAGAGCCTTGGTGATTAATTTTGAAAATGTCACAGGGCATGGGGTGAGAGGTCAGTGGGTTTGGACAGCGTAGATGAATTAGTGCAAATCCAAACCCCTATTTTGAAAAACAACTCAAAATGCATGTATTTCTTAAGTGTTCCATGGAGGGATTAACATTTTCTCCTTAGGGGAACTAAGCTGAGAATTTGAGAGTTACCTAAAAATTTTGCATCTGCATCATTTATGTTGCTTCTTAATTGGAGTCACTAAATGTTTAGTGTTGTTAAGTGGTTAATTATGAATATATCTACTGATTACATTCATGTCAACTGAGCTGTGCAGTTATAACACTGGAGTATTTTCTTCACATGGAATTTGAATAAACTAGTGTTTAAGTCATATTTCAAGAATTATGTGGAGAAAGCCCAATATTACATGGAGAGAATGCCATTTTGGGGTTGTCTTCCAATTTCTTTTGTCTTCAGTATTGACTAAAACTTAGCCACATGAAAATTTCCCACAATAATGTCCTAAACATTCCTTTCTCTATTTATTCTCTTCTCTCAGGGATCACTACTTCTTTTGAGCTATTTTAGCAATTAAGAGTTACTTATATGCAATGAATCGCACATGTATTTTATGTTCTTCTGATCAAAAATATTAAAATTTGATTTGAAAGATTTGGAAAATCAGGGGAGTATAAAATCTGCAATATTCCTAACAGCTGAAATTAATAGTTGTAAAAATTCTGTGAATATCTATATGCAAACTATGCTTATATTTTCAACTTATAAGAGTAAATAAGTTGAGTTCATACCATATGTTTGTGTAACCTTTTGACATCTGAATTTTTGTTTTGAATTTCTCTTTGCCTGATTATCTTTTAAATTTTTTTAAATAATGGGCCAATTGAATGATAAGTATTTAAAAAATAGGACTTCTCTATTTCTTCGTGATCTCCATGTATTGGTACATGGCAAATGAAAGTTCTCAATAAATACCTTTGTGTGAAGCAAATTCAGTTGCCTTCTAAAGTCATTTGTTCTCTTAAAGTCTTATTGGTCCTTAATTATGGTGATAGATTAATACAATTGCCTTTAAAGAATCCATGTGCCTCAGTTAGCCCAGGGTGGAAATCTACCACTTAAAAAGTATTATTATACAAATAAATATGCAACAGAAATGAAAAGGTTTTGTTGGTTTGGTAAAAACAAATCAAAAAAGCAAGAGAAGAGGAAGGAGCTTTGTGTTTTAGAACTCACTGGTTCATCACAGGAATTTTAAGGGCTATGAAGGTGCATAAAATCATGGTACTCTAAGTCACTTGAGAATAAAATATACATCCTTTAATTTTTTTTCTTTACCTGTTAGAGAAATGCAGTGTAAACACTCTTGGCAGATATCAGCCAAGGTTAATAATAAGCAGAGTGCCTGTTGGTTTTTTTGTTTGTTTGTTTTTTAATATGAAGAGAGTAGAGTGACTTCTAAAGTTAAAGCACATGTAAGCTGTTGTTTGGTTCAAAAAACTTTCTTTGGAGTTAAAAGCTCCCACTCAACAGTTTATAGAAAAATACAGAAAGGAATGTGGACTCTTTCTGCCATAAAATATTTTTATTTCTTGTTTTACTCTTTTTTTTTTTTTCTGGACTCCCCCTTTTGCCAGTGTTCACAGTTTGGTATTACAGCATACCATTCAGAGACTTTGTGTTGAATATTCCCGTGTTAAAATGCATATGTGTATAATTATTCATCTTGCCCTGCAGTATCCACTGTTGACAGAATTCTCATTCAAGCTAGCATTATATACTTTTACTTTTCTCCTCCTCCTGGTTTGTCTTTTTCTCACTTGGGGATTATTGATTATTCTCCATTGTAGGTGGGATGCACCTACATGGCTCATTTGTGCTTGCTTCCTTCTTGTTTGGAGACTCAGCAAGTTCAGCACAATGCTATTTATTGAATTTATCTGTCAATTTCTCCTTCCTTGCATGGCTGACTAATTCAATGGAATCAGCACAATAATAGAATGTACAGGATAATGACAAATCTTTTTGAACAGAAAATTAAAAAGAGACTAGGTTTGAAGACCAATCACTTGAGAAGGTGGCAACTTCTAAAGTGTGTACAGGACATTCTAGATGCGTATGGCAGGACACTATGATTATCTGATAGCTACCTCCCAACTTTCCATTAAATGTCTAAGAAGATACACGGAAGGACATAAATTGGCAGCAAGATTATAAAATAAAAATGGGAAGAGCCTATATCTAAAGCAGAAATTACCCTTTAAATATGAACAAACCAAAAAAAAAAAGAGATAACCTTTAAAGAATATAAAGAAATAAAAATCAAAATGGTCTTACTTTGTCATATCATTAAATAGTAAAAATCAGTAGAGCACCTTTCATTAATGGCTTAATCTTGAGATTGGCTTAGGAAATGCATTCATACTCTACACATCCTAGTGAACACTGGCATAGTAGCTGACCACTGATAAAGTAGGAAAATAAACCGACCGATAATAAATCAGTCTTGTTATGCATTGAAAAAAAATTACTAGAAAAATAGGCAACCCTTCCTGAACGAGGTACTAACTAATATCAGAGCTAAAATTCCCCTGACTTCTGTCCCCACCAAGGTCAGCTCCAGTCTGTCTACATCAACACAGAAACTACGTATCTTAGGAGGCAACATGTTTGAGATAAACGGTACAGAGAGAGGGATGCATGCTTAGTTGTAAAAAGGGAAGTACTGTGCATACTGTATGCACATGGGCGTTTCTATACCTTCAAAGAAGAACTTTACATGGCATAAAAGAAAGGATGTTAAATAGGATGGTTTTGAATTCCAAGATTATCTGGTACTATTTAACTGAAAAAAAATTTCCTACCTTCTTTGTGCCTTAATTTCCTGATTTGTAAAGTGGGGGTAAAACACTTCATAATATTATTGTGAGAATTACATAAGTAAGAACTAAGTCTGGTGTTTGGTACATATAGTAAGCACTGGATAGATGGTTGCCACTGCTATTGTTTGTCCTTGGTTTAGGCTTGCAAGGAAATGAATCCCTGCTAGCGGTGAAGATTAAGCTAATAAACCAAGCCCATCAAGTTAAAATTCAGGTTTAAACCTGACAATTGAAATCCCTAACCTCAAGTGATTACCTCCTATGTGAGCGAAATGCCTGGCCTAAGTAGATCTCTCCCTGTTCAAATTTAAACAAACATAAACAGTCAGAACAACTAACTGAAACTAATGAAAAACATCTGAATGAAATTACTGGTTCAGGCAACGGTCAAGAATTTTTAATAAAAAAAAAATATACATGCAAATATCCTCAAAAATTATTTTAAAAATTTAATAAATTGGTTTATGGGGAGCTGGCTAATTTCATAATGCTAAGGTACCACTACACACATAACTTCCTAATCAAAGGAAAAAACTAAAATTATGCAGTGAAGAAATCAGACTGTTTACATGGTAACCCAGTAGTTGTAAGTCAGATATTATAGGTCGCTTATATGATGCAAGATATAATAGATGAACTCCATGATGTACTCAAGGCAAAAAATTTTAGTAACATCAGGAGATAGAGGTGATAAGAGAATATCATCAGGAGATACAGGGAATAGAAGAACATCATCATGGAGACAACCAGTCAAATGACAAATGTGATAGATTCTGCATGATAGAAAGCTTAATCCCTTCCAGTTTGTGTCTGAAAAAGGACAGCACTCTGTTAAAAGGAACCAAAGGAACATAACGAGATGTAATGCTTGGTCCTGAATTAGATACTTATTTTTTCAAACCGTATTAAAAGGACATTTTATAATTAGTGCCTGTTTTTGTAAACTGTGATATGCATTACAAGAAAATAAACAGGACTTCTGTTAAAATGTCTCTGGACACAGTTGTGATAGATATTTTTTATGACCTGCAAAGGTTCTTTTCCTTTCATCATGTTTTCTTGATAACCAGGTATAAAACTAGACCAACTAATGGGCATTTATGAGCATAGTTATGAATCTAGTGCTCTTGACTAAAGGAGTATTTCAAGAATTGTTTATTATGATTCTCTGAAAGGTAATTATTATAAAAACAAGAGAAAGAAAGTGAGTCATATTATCCTTCCGCCTCCCTTTTTGTCTTTACCCTTTGGACCCACATTGTAAAATGTTAATTTGCCATTGAGGACACAACTAGAGGGTAATGTTCCTTACCCCAGGTCCCATGGCTAGTGACATTTGGAATTTAAATGCCGGTAGTCTAATTACAGAAATCATGCTGTTAGTTAGAGTCTTCAGCTATTGACCTCCTAGGAATATGTGGTCACAACCCTAGAGAATAGGGTGAAACACCAAAATAAAAAATGAGAATACAAACTTTACTATTTTTCATGGAAAACCTCAACCTCTTTTAGCTACTTTGTCAGCTTATAAGAACTTCTGTATGAAGTTTGATACTTAGAGTCCCAGCTCCCACAAAATTGTTCTAAAAGCCTCAACACTAGTTAAGTTACTGACAAAAGTAGGAAATATGAGAATGACACACATGGTTTTTGTTCAGATCACCTGGGGAAGGCGCATCATACTGTCATCAACATCCAGCAGTGTCTGGGAGTGACAGAAGCAACCTTTCAGAGGTGGCACCTACTTGCTCTGTTAGTGAAAAGTTGAGATTTGGATGGCGTTTTCCACATTCTCGACAGTTCGTGACATACTGATGGGATTAAACAGGAAGACTGCATACTGAGAGTTTGCTGTGACCTAACAAGCAAAGTTAGAGAAGTCATTCCTGGTCACATAAGAGATTTCATAGCTTCATTTTTAAAACTTGTCTAATAGTTACTAGTTTTTGTGATTATTGGATATGCCTCTATCATATTTGGATGGCCTCTAGTCCAGCAACATGCAAAGCCAGTGTTGAGCTTAAGATCTGAAGTCAGGCAGCAGCATGATCTTAACTAATGAAGCAGGGTGGTGATAGTATATACCATATACTGCAGTTGTGAGGATAAATAAAATGCCGAGCACTATGACATCCAATATATACTTACCACAATACAGTACTTGTCATTTCCTATGACCCACTTATTTCAAGCCTACAACATCTTCAAGAATGAAATATTTTAATGCACTGAAAGTGTCTGTAATCTCTTCTCTTCCTTCTTACTGTACATTGTGGTCTTCTATCTCTTCTGGCCACTTGCTAGCTATCTCTAAAGGAGTATAGAAATCTTTGAGTCCGTGAAGCTCTCTGTCATACCTGACAGTGCTGTTATCTATCAACTGATAGGTTTTTATTTTTCTTAATTCTGGATGAGCTTAAATAGTTGTATTTCACATATTTACTTTGAGAGAGGTTTGGCTCACAGCTTTCAGTATTGTTAGCTGTTTTGCATTTTTCTCTTTTTTTGTATGTTAATTTTAGTGTTAACTATGTGAGTTGTTTGATTTATTAAGCCACATTCTCTGTTTGTCTAGTATCATCCTGCTCTACAGAGATAAAGATTAGTTAACTTTGAGCATTATACTAGTTTGGTATTCTTGACTAACTTTTTTTTTTTTTTTTTGGCTAACAACTGACTCAAAAACAATGATTTGCATGCATTTTAAATTTTAATAATGCAACAGCTACAAACTTCCCACATTTCCCCTGATAAGCATTCATTTTTTTCTTTTATTTTTATATGAACTCGTTCTCCATTTTTACAATCAACCTTTGAAATTTTCTTATTTTCCCATACATTACAATATATTAATATGTTGAGGATAATTATTTGTGTTTTGTCTAGCAGATCATGTGTATAAATTTTTATTTTGCAATTTATTTTCTTGTGAATGCCTCTTTTATAAAAGTTTTCAGGTGATTGGCCTGAATTTTATGAGGTCAGTTAAATGCAGCAGCCATTAATGAAATTGCTGGAAAATGTATCAGTGTTGATAAACACTTAATTAGCTTTGTTTATTGCTGATTGGTTGTAGTTCCATTTGTGTTTAAGGTATTTTGCTTAAAATAAGGATATGTAAAATGACTCCTTAAACACACAATATGTATTTTTTCATGTTCTCTGGCATTAAGAGCAAGTATACAATATCATGATCACTGTCAGCTAATTTGTGCTATAACATGCTCTTCAGTAGTATGTGTTGTTCACTAAGTTATGACCTCTTTCTGGTGCTTTTTTTTTTCCTCTTCTGTTTGGTGAATAGTTTAGACAAACGTGTATGTGACATGATGAAACAAAGCAAGACTATCACAGTGGCTTATAAAATGCAGGTTTTAGATTATCTTGAGTTTCTTTTAAGAAGCTGCTATGTCTGGGATGCCTGGGTGGTTCAGTTGGTTAAGCATCCAACTCTTGTTTTTGGCTCAGGTCATGATTTTACGGTCATGAGATCCAGCCTCATGTCAGGCTCTGTGCTCAGCATGGAATCTGCTTTAGATTCTCTCCTTCTCCCTCTGTCCCTCCCCCTCCTCTTTCAAATAAATGGACAAATGAAAATCTTTAAAAAAAGGTGCTATATCCAAGAGAATTGGAAACATTTTTATAGAAATATTTGTACACAAATGTTCATAGCAGCATTATTTATAATAGCCAAAAAGTGGAAACAACCCAAATGTTTACCAGCCAACAAATGGATAAATAAAATGTGATATATCCATGAATGGAATATTATTCAGCCAAAAAAAAATAAGCAGAATAGTCATACATACCACAAAAGGATGAATTTTGAAAATATGCTAAGTGAAAGATGTCAGATATGAAGGCCACATGTTCTATGCCTTCATTTATATGAAATGTCCAGAATAAGGAAATGTACAGAAACAAAGTAGGTTAGTGGTTTCCAAGGACTGTGGGAGGGTGACTGCTTAATGGATAGGAGTTTCTTTGGAAGTGAAAAAAATGTTCTGGAATTATATAGTGAAGATGGTTGCACAAGCTTGTAAGTATATAAAAACACTGAATTGTACACTTCAAAATGCTTTAGTGGTAAATTTTATGTGATGTGAATTTTAATACTATAAAAATGAAAAAGATATTAAATAGAGGATATAAAAATAAGCCAGTGGATTTAGTAGAAATGCATTGACATTAAGAACTGCATAAGTCTAGATTTTAGGAGAAGAGATAAACATGGATTAGTAGTTAGAAAATGATAATACTGAATATAGTATGTTTTTGGGTAAGAAACACTTATTACAAACCTTTACAATGCTGAGTGTCTCAATGTTCACAAATAGACTCTTTCCCCCTCAGAAAGAAAGACAGGTAAATAGTCATTGATGGAATGGATGGATGGAGTAGTGAATTCACAAACCTCACTGAAACAGACTCACAGCGCTCTGTTACAAGGAATGGACAGAAGAGAGGATAATTGATACAGCATACCTGAATTGGATGTAAAGAGGGATTTCACTGGAGATGTTCTATTTCAACTTCTTTGGGAAGAATGCATAGGACTTTTCCATGGTGTAGATGAGAAGAGAACATGAGCAGTAAGAGCTTTCATCCCATCTTAACTCCCTTCTCTATCCAGAATGGTTAGTCAGTTGTACATTGGGCCCAGTCATTCATTCCCTATATAATTGAAATAACTTACAATCATTATTTTTTGGTTTAGTTTGTAAAGTTCAGTTGTCCTACAACTTCAGCATTTCTGCTCAGGGGAGGCCATTAGAACTTTTTTTTCTTCTTCTTTTTTTTTTTCTACAAAAGCTAAGAAAGCATATTTCCCTTTATGAATTTTTCAAATGCTCATTTGATGCTTGTGTGCTCTCTGCCCCTTTGCCTGGCCTGAAATCTGCTGCTTCTCTAGTTCATCTCTTGCTATTTGCCAATGTAAATGCAAGACTGAAAACAGACTGAAATAGTAAGGGCATGTTGGCAACGTGAAAAAAGAAAGGAAAGAAAGGCAAATAGAATAAGTACTCAAAGAGGGAAATGGGTAAGGGGTGATGGATTGCTATAAGAGGTTGAGGCAGAAAGAAAGAAAATGAGGAAAGAGTTTGGGAAGAAATTAGAATGATGCCTATAAGCTCGAAGTAGAGAAGGAAACCATTTCAGGAAAGATGTAAAAGTTAAGAATAGGATATAAACTTTTTTTTTTTTTAATTGTGTTGAAAGAATGCTGAACCAGTTGTCCTTTGCAAATATATTTTGATTTAGGGAAGTCTGTAATGTATATGAAGACCAAGCTTGCTTGCTTTGGTGTTGGGGGTAGCTGTATACTTTTTGGATATCTTACAATAATTTTCCCATTAATCCTTATAACCTTTCTGGAAGCTGTTTTTTAAAAAAATACCTGTTACCATCTATTCATGAATCTTATTTGTACCAAACTTCTTGTAATTGCTTAAAATGAACTAAGTCGTTATAAAAGGTGTAGTTTCAAAGCATTTATAATGGAGCATCAAGGTAGGAGTCTTTTATATAATCATACTACTGAAGGATAGGTGAATATGCCACTGTAAACTATGCACTTTTGCATAAACATTATTTTGAGCTAAAGGTAATTGAGAAGAAGCAGTTATAACAAAAGCTTCTTCTCCTCTCCTATTTGCCTAAAAGCAATATATAAACTTTTGAAGGTGTCTACTGCCCCCTCTCTATTAGAACAGACAAAATTTAATCACCTGAGAGAATGTTAGAAGTTAGCAACCTGGAGATGGCTCTGGAGGAATCTACATAAAAAACTTTACTGACTAAAAAAAAAAAAAAAAAACTTTACTGACTATTCCTTATCTACTGTTGGCTTACCACCTAGTATTTTCCTTTGTCCTGTCATTTCTCCACATTTATCATTTTTTGTTGAAGATGGTATATATGCTGGAGTTCTAAGCCACCTCTTTAAGTTACTCAGTTTTCCCTGGGTAACACACTGTACCCATGAGGTATTTGTGTTAGTAAACTTTTGTTTGCTTTTCTCTTGTTAATTTGTTATTTATTACAGGGGTTTCAGCTAGGAGCTTAGAAGAAAATAATTTTCTCTTTCATACACTACTGTAATTTTCTCTTGCAGTATAATTTACTTACATAGTTTTTGAAATTGAAGTCCTATAATAGAGCTACTAAAGTGAGCCAGCATCGTCTTTGAGGATGTTCATTTTTAACAATAATAAAATTATTTCTGATAGTAGTGGAAGAGTTATATAAGCTATGATGTCAGGAGACTAAGAGCCATGAAAAATTATCTTTCAGAAACATTTTATAATATGCAAAATAATAGCACAAATATGTATTATAAGAAATTACTAACATTAAAGTGTTTCAGATTATACCACAGAGAAGTCTTCAAAATATATATGAATTTTTCATCAGTCATTATGATATAGGTAAGAGGATAGTTTAGATTTTATTTTCTTATCTATACTGTTTTTGCCAGTTTAACATGATGTGTTTTCAATAATCACAGAGGAGCAATAAATAATGCAAATAAAAAATGACAATGGCTTAATCTACATAAAATGAGGTTATTATTTTCTTGTGGCCCAGGCAGAATAAGGAATTAGAAAGTAGTGGTAACTTAGCAAATAAGTAGCATACAGTGTTCATAGTTGTTATGGTAAGACCTAGATAAGCTATAGCAAGATGAGTAAAAAATACAAACTATTAAGGAGGGCACATACTGCATGGAGCACCAGGTGTTATATGAAAACAATGAATCATGGAATACTACATCAAAAACTACTGATGTATGGTGACTAACATAACATAATAAAATAAAATTTTAAAAATTCCCCTCCCCAAAAATACATACCTCAAAGTTCATAATTAAGAAATTACTATTCTGTAAATTTGATGAATGGGCTGGGTAACCAAAATGGTTTATCTGGTTCAGTTACTGTTGATAAGTCTGTATAATGGCTTTGCAATTGATAATTCTGTCACACCAGAATTTCTTTAATGATACATATTAAAATTACTTATGTAGAAAAATATAAAATTGCACTGGGGCATTAGGATGCCTCACAGCTTTCTTCCCACATCATTCCTCTCCTGTTTTATACCTCCTTTCTTATATTCTAAGTATACTTCTCTGATAAAAAATGAGTTACACAGTAGAGAGAACCAAGGGAGGACTTCCTTGGTTATTAAAAGTATCATTGTTGGGGTGCCTGGGTGGCTCAGTCGGTTAAGCGGCTGTCTTCAGCTCAGGTCATGATCCCAGGGCCCTGGGATCGAGCCCCACGTCAGGCTTCCTGCTCAGCGGAGAGCCTGCTTCTCCCTCTCCCTCTGCCTGCCACTCTGCCTACTTGTACTCTCTCTCTGTCAAATAAATAAATAAAATCTTTAGGGGCGCCTGGGTGGCTCAGTCGTTAAGCGTCTGCCTTCGGCTCAGGTCGTGATCCCGGGGTCCTGGGATCGAGCCCCACATCGGGCTCCCTGCTCAGCGGGAAGCCTGCTTCTCCCTCTCCCACTCCCGCTGCTTGTGTTCCCTCTCTCGCTGTATCTCTCTGTCAAATAAAAAAAAAAAAAATCTTAAAAAAAAAAAAATAAAATAAAATCTTTAAAAAAAAATCATTGTTACTCCTACCCTGTATTACACAAACAGTATATATTACTATAGAAAACTAGGAAAATCTAGATAAGCAGAACCACGGTAATTAGTCATCTATAATTCTAACACCAAGAGATTATAACCAGTTCCATTTGGTTTTGTCCATCCAGATGTTTTTCCTGTGTGTATGTAGTCACATAAATGATTATATATTTTTCAAATGTTTTATGGCCTATATTTCATATTTAGTTTTATAACATGAACATCTGTGTCGGGAAATAGTATTCTCTATTATTTTAATGGCCAGATATTATTCCATTTATGGATGAAAATAATTTAACGTTTTATCTCTTGAGGATAAATTCTTTAAGCAGAATTGATGAATCAAGGAATGCCTATATTTTATACTTCTAATATTTACAAATTTCCATTAGGAAATTTTTACTAATTTGTATATTTATCTACACTGAATTAAAGTACTGATTTAGCTATATCCTTAATAATTTTGGGTGGCATTTTTTTCTCTTTATCTGCCATTGTTAAGACAAAGTATCATATCTTCTTGAATTCTATTAGTAATTTGAAAAATTATATTGCATTAGATTTGCTATATCTGTATCTATGTATCTCTGTCCTACCTTTCTCTATTTATCTGCCTATACATACATAAATATATATACTCACATATATGTATTAAGAGTTTTAAAAACATTGTGAACTTGTATTTTGATGATGTGTTTGGTCTGTACATCAATTTTCTTATTGACAATAAAACTGAGCACTTCCCTTTCTTCAAATTGATAGTAACTACATAAAAACATTGTGAAACACTAAAGGAAAATACTATAATCATACCTATAAAGGGTACAGTTAGCTTAAAAATACATAGTTATTAAACAACGATTTTATACACCCATATATAAACAGGAAACAGATAAAAATTGCAATTTGTAAATAGGACAACTGTACTAAAATATATTAGGTGGTATTTAGGTTAGGTGAGCCTTATGGTCAAAATATCTGATTAATATGTGGATGGGATGTTTTATGGCTAACTTGGTAATAAATTCATTTATGTTTATGATAGAGCATTTTATTCATAGTGGAAGGTATAAATATTTTGGATTATTCAGGAGGTAATCAATCATGCTTAGTTTACTCTGGGCATCATTATTTGAAAGGGACATAAATGAATTAGAGAGTGCTTAATGTAAGGGGAGAAGATTAATCACAATATCGTGAGAAATGTTTGAAGAAAATAAGGATGGTTTACTTGGGATGAGTTAAGATTCAGGAATGGCACCTTTGTGTACAAACACTAGAGGGGTTATCACTGAAGATTTAATGGTTTGTTTATACTTGTAGGCAGGAAAAGGATTTGTTATGTAAAAGAATGAGGAATCATAATTGTAATAAATGTTATATAATAACATCCATAGTTGAATCAAACATTTCCCAAAGGAAGTTTTTGGTACATTCTCTCGCTGGACCTCTTTGTTCAGAGACTGGACATTGACCTGGCAAAGTTATTGTAGAGATGATTTTGTCATTTGACAGGAGTTGAACTAGATTACATTTAAAGCCATCTCCAGCCCTGAGATTAAATATGAGTTCAAAACTTGAACAACTGAGGGACTTTATGATATTCTATCCATTATAGCTCTAGAATATAATGTGTGAAAAAAAGATATTTTACAAAATATTTATAAATCTAAAGTTTGAAATTGTTTGATGATAACTAGGTTTTTTGTCTTAGTGAACTTACCAAACTATTTATATTCATCTCCTAATGCTCAGATTATATACTGCAAGATTAAAAAGCTAATAAATTTTGCTTTGTAAATTTTAGAATGAATAAGTTGAGAATTAAGATCTCATTTTGATTGTGTTGATTTTATAAAGAAGTAAGAAGAACAGAGGATTTCCAACACTGATGGCAGTTTGACAGAAACAAATGTCTTCCATAATGCAGTAAGAAAATTGACAGCAGAATTAGCAAATAAATTAGAGTACATGTTAGTAGAAATAGAGTGGTATGGAGTTGAAAGAAAAATAAGGAAGAGAGGAAACTGATACAGATTGCACCATGTGAGAGCTTCAAATATTTTCTGTTTGTAGTGTAATAGATTAAGCTATATGCTAAGGATAAAATGGAAAATATATCACATAAATACGTGTCATCATAGAAATGGAAGGATAGTAAGAGAAATAGGAGTCTGAAAACCAGAATGAAAGGAAGCAACTCATTTATTGTTGTCGGAAGGTAGTTGGTAAATGTTAGATAAGCATAGAAAGAAGAGAAAGTAGTTTGGGTTATTCTCAGTTTAAATATTTTAAGTTCATTCAATAATGTAGGGAAGATAGAGGAACTAGAAATTCCAAGGGCTATAGTTAAACGAGGGCCGTCTATATGGGTATTAAAGCTAAGTAGTGGGGTTGAAGGTATGCAGAATCATGTTAGGTGTAGAAAAATCTTAAAAATCTTTTAGTCAAATCCCATAATTAACGAATGGACCTTAGCCCCATATTCCTGAGAAGTGCATTCTCAATATGGACTCAAAAGGGAATTTATTAATTCATAAGATAATATATTCTAGTTTAAATAGCTTTTATTTATAAACTTAATACATTATTTAATACATTATATATTATAAATTATAAACTACTTATAAAGATACAAAAAGAAAAAGGTAAGTTACCTTTTGTCTAGTCTTACCCAAGTTCAAATTCCTTTAAGAAAAAAATCTACACATTGACGGGCCAGTGACATCCATTTTTTTTTTAATGTGTTGATATTTGACTTCTAATCATGGATAAAAGTAGGTGAGAGAGGTAAAACTGGAAAAAAAGAGCAAAACTGGTAGTAGAGATGGCAGTTAGCACACAGTCTACCAAAAGTGATATGTCATGACAGGTAGAAACTAGTGCAGGAGCAAGCAGGTGAAGAGGGTGAAAATGATGAGGAAAAAAGCCCAGCAACATGACTAGGATCTCAGGAGGGAGATCCCACATTGGCATAAACTGACTCAGTCAGTAAGAGTTCTCTCTGTATTCTCTGCTAATTTCAGACAATTTATGTTAAATTGACTCATACATTCTTCTAGGAAAGGGTGTGAGCATAACTGATCTGAAGATGGGACAGTAGGAGACAGGAACAGCAGAGGACAAACTGGTGAATGCCTAGGTAGAGTTTGGGTAGGGTGGGAGGATTGGAGACCAAGTCCCTTAAATATGAGTTGATTAAATGTCACATGGGGCTCTTACATAAAAATATGAGCATGGGTTAGACCTATGTTTTTCATTGCTTAGAGATATCCTAGGGAAGTTACCTTTTCTTCTCTTAGTATTCACATCTATGAAATTGAGAAAGTAATTACACCTACATGACAGGGTTGGTGTAAGAATTAAATGGATCATATCTATAAAGCACAGAGCATTGTGCCTGGCAGTTCTGTGACATCACTGAATGCTGTTGTTAATAATGATATTAAGTCAGGAAGGCATTTGCTTTGATCTGTCAATGTTTATGGAACATATACTGTGGTTGAGGGAACTTAAATCAAGTATGATGATCTTTCTAGTCCTTTCAAATCCATATGCGATTTTTTACTTTGGGTAGCTTCCTGCCAACGTCCAAATACTGCCTCTCACCATATGTAAATATAAAGGAAATAAGATAATGAAGACCAGACTATGAATTAATTTAGGGGCCTCTTGTGACTATCATCAGTTTTTGTCCTCTTTCTAATTGTGTTCTAATTTCTCCTTTTGTAAGAATAGTCATAGGTGTATAAGTCACAGTAGTGGCTAAATAACATTAAAAATATTTCATTATAAAACAGTTTTATTTGAATGGTTAGAAAATTAAAACTACCTCATTTTAGAAACTTTGCAGTGTCGTTTTCAGGGCTTTAGACTTTCATCGTTAGTATTTTTTATATTATCAGTGGCTCTCTTGAGCTTTGACCTCTGAGCCAAGTACTTTCTGAGGTCTTGGAACTTCTTCATCTAACATGATGGAGTAACAGGGACTGGATTTACCCTTCTGCCAAATATGATAACAAAAGTGGGGGGAAAAATGAAGCAGTTTTTAGACTGTAAACAACAGGCAGCACAGAACAGTGATCCCCAGACCAAGGGCAACAAATGGGTTGAGTGTAGAATTGTTCTGGCTCACAGTCTAGGGAGAACCTCCAGGTCACAGTGCAGGAAGATGGAAGCAAAAGGACCCTGAAAATATCCATAGTAGTTTCAGGAAACTGTTCAATCCAGTCTTGGTACATGATGACTTGAATACTATTAAACCAAATTGTGTTTTATGGAATTGATTTTGGGACATTTTCATCTTTTCATTTATACATGTAACATACTTCTTGGGTACTTAGTAAGTTATGTGGTTGCAGTTACAAGCAAAAATCATTAATGATGATTTTGATGTAGAAAGTCTAGGGGAGAGAGAGAAAGACTATATATGAAACATAAGTAAGTGAACAAATGAATGATACATCCAAGAGAATGATAAATATCAGTATGACTGAAATCAGTTGTTGAATCAGAATTGGGAAACAATGAGCCAGGCTACTACCCTGGGTCTTAAGAACCATGTTAAAGATAGGAATATTGATGTGAAGTCACAATCATCTCAAAATTATGTGCTTAAAATTATGTTGCTGATGTTTGAGGATGCTGTCTAGGGTAATAGGCATTAAAATATTTCTGACTTCACCCAGACAGAATGGAGGAAATAACTCATTTTCCTTTACGCAGGTGTGAGCTTTAATCAAATGTGGGCTTTGTTGGGTTTATTCTTACTGAAATGAACAGATTTTTCAGAGAAAAACTTAAAAGACACTAATGGAATTATATGATTCATGACTTATTTTTATGAAAATCTTATATTTTTATAATTAAATCACTGTCTTACATTGAGCTGCATTTCTTAACGAGAAAAGAACTTTGTATGTTAAGAGTGTCCAGGCACTTTGGTCCTGACTCAATCATAGCTATGTGTTTGGATTACTGCATCCCTGGTCTCTGAGGTATCTGGATGCAAAAAATTTCAAACATGGTGATTTCCAATCTTTAGTGTTCCTCTGCTTGGATCTTTATACATGTTTTACCTTTCTCCTATATCTAACTGTGTTAGATTTTTCTTCGTGGCAGAGAGTATGTTTGAGTAGTATGTTAATTTCTGCAACACTGAGCATAGAAACTAGGCATTCAATAAATTCATTGAAATTCAGTGAATCTTAGGGAGAAACTTCAAACCCTATAGGAGGCCTCTCACTGTACAATAATTTATCTCCAAAATTTTAGCATCATTTAAAGATGATAGATAATTTTTGACATGCTATTAGACTAACAGGGCCACCCTAGTTACCATTGCTGCCTATCCACTCCTTCTTTGGATATTTGCAGGAAAAAATGGATTTAAGATGGCTCACTATGAACTTTAAATTGTTTTTGTTGCATTGATACTAAGCTTTTTGGGTCTTGCTGTTGATTATGTTTTGAATCATAGGATATCAGCTACTGTAAAATCAGTAAGGGCTCCATTCACTGAAATCTTTATGATAAAATATTTGGAGGTCCCTATAATTCTTCTGGCATTTAAGTGATTCTGTTTCTGTTTCTTCATTTTGAACTATAATATTTTCATGAATTTAAAAAATAAAAGTAATATTTCATATCATTTAATGTTAAAATGTCTAATAAATGCTTATTCCTTATCTCACTTATAAAAAGTGATATTCATATTGTCACTTCTAGAGCACATATTTTCTGCCACACATATATTTCTTTAAGATTTTATGTATTTGAGAGAGAGAGAGCACGAGTTGGGCGGGGCAAGGGGGTAAAGGGAGAGGGAGAAGCAGACTCCCTGGTGAACAGGGAGCCTGACTTGTGGCTCAATCTCTGGACGCCAGGATCATGACCTGAGCCAGTTGCTTAACTGACTAAGCCACCCAGGTGTCCCTCTGCCACATATTTTGGCAGCCAATTATTCTCCTGGATTTTTCTCTAATTGTTAAATGTGATTTTGTCTTTCTCACAACAGAATCAATTTCAAAATAGCACAGACTTTCACTAGATTTCCTTCTGTGTCACTCATGATTGTTCTGAGCACATTGCTAAGTAAATGGTAGGTACCCCACAGGTATTTCTTAACTTGAATAAATTGAATTTGTTGGATTTTGTTTTGTATGCTTTTTCAGGTATCATTTGCATACAGTAAAATGCTCACATCTAAAGTGTGCAGTGTGTCGACTTTTAATTTTTATTATTTTTATTTAAAAAATGTTTAATTTAAATTCAATTTAATTAATGTATATTGTTTTATTAGTTTCAGAGGTAGAATTGTTTTGACTTTTTAATACCCATTTAATTACCACTCAGATAAAGATACAGACTATCTGTAGCATTCCATAAAGTTCTCGTGCATCTTCCTAGTCTTAGTCTCCTCTACACCCAGTTAACCACTTTTCTGGCTTACTGTTTCTTAGAATATTCCTACGTGTTCTAGAATTTCTTATAAATGGAAATATATATTGCATACAAGTCTTTGCCTTCTTTTGCTTAACATAATATTTTCAAATGCATGTTAATTAGTAAAATTCATAACGTGTACTGCATGGTATTTCATGTATCAGCAATTTGATCTTTTAAAATTCCTCAGAATATTCTGTTATATGGGTGTGCACAGTATATTTTTCCATTGTCTTATTGATGGACATTTTGAATGTTTCCATTTTGGGCTGTTATAAATAAAATTTATGAATATCTGGTACAAGTCTTTTTGTGGACATACGTACTTGTTTCTTTGGGAATAGAATTGCTAAAGGATAGGGTAAGGTTGTGCACATGTTCATTAGAAACTACCAAGCTGTATCCCAAATTCATTCTATGATTTTACATTGACACCAACAAATCACAGAAGCTACATTTGCTCTTACATCCTCACTAACATGTGGTATTGTCAGTTTTTGTGTTTTTTTTTTTTATATATACTAGCTATTCTAGTGATTGTGTAGTAGTATTGCATTGTGGTTTCTTTCTTTTTTTTTTAAGATTTTTAAAAAATTTTTTTTAACAGCGAGAGAGGGAACACAAGCAGGGAGAGTGGGAGAGGGAGAAGCAGGCTTCCTGCTGAGCAGGGAGCCTGATGTGGGACTCGATCCCAGGATCCTGGGATCATGACCTGAGCCGAAGGCAGACCCTTAACGATTTAGCCACCCAGGAGCCCGCATTTTGGTTTCTTTTTTTTTCTTTTAAGATGCCAGAGAGAGAGAGAGAAAGTGAGAGCACACATGAGTGGGGGGGGCGGGTAGGGAGAAGGTGAAGCAGACTCCCTGCTGAGCAGGGAGCCCATCGTGCTGAGGACTCAATCCCAGGACCATGGGATCATGACCTGAGCTGAAGGCAGATGCTTAAACTGAGCCACCCAGGCACCCACATTGTGGTTTCAATGTGGATTTTCATGACTATTGATTGTATAGTACAAAACTCTAAGGGGCATATGCATAAATTACCCATTTTATAAAACATTTTTAAATTTGCCAACACAGGAAGCACTAGTTTTATCTGTGCCTTTGTTATCCATTTAAAAGTGATAATATTAGTAGTAATATCTTAATTTGTTCCTATGAGGAGTGAGAGAAATTTAGCACAGTGGTAGACATGCTAATCATTCAATAAATGCTACCTATTATTATGAAAAAAAACAAAATATTGTCATTTTATTATTCTTATTGTTGAGAGACAGAATGTAATAGCATTTATTGCTTGGATTTAAATCCTGGCTTTACTGCTTAGAAGCTGTATGACTTAGGACAAGCTACTTAACTTTTCTGTGTAATTCTTTTCTCATCTAGGTTATAATATAGCACCTATTTCATAGGGTTGTTGTGATATTAAATGAGTCAGATTTCCTAGCATACATTAAACATTATACATGTTTTTGCTGTTATTATTATTAGTAATAGTATGGTTATTCCTTTAGTTATGTAAGAGTGTATCTCTTTAAAGTAACCAGGAGTTAACAATTTATTTAAACCTTTTCATTTTGAAGTCTTTATAAAATAATAATTTTAATCAAATAGTATGATTAACCCTAGTGTTCATTGAAAGTATAGGCAATATTTTTTCTCTCTTTCTCTCTCAAATAAATAAATAAATCTTTAAAAAAAATTAAAATGGGTGGTGTAGTTGTTTAAGCGACTGACTCTTGGTCTCAGCTCAGGTCCTGATCTCAGGGTCATGAGACTGAGTCTTGCATTAGCACTCTGCGCTCAGTGCAGAGTCTGCTTAAGACTCACTCTTCCTCTCCCTCTGCCCTTCTTCCTCCTGCCCTTCCTGCGTGTACGTGTGTGCACATGCACTCTTTCTCAAATCAATCATTAAAAAAAAAACCTTTTTAAATAAAAAAAAAAGAAACTATAGGCAATCTTCTTAGTCTTCTTAGTTTTGAGTTCATGCCAGTTATCTGTTACAGTATTACAAACCCCTAAACCGGGTGGCCTAAAACAATGACCATTTATTTGGTTTACAAATCTGAGGATTACCCATTTGGGCTATACCCAACTTGTGTTTCCACTGGCCTTGGATGCACAGATGGTCACATAGCTCTATTTGTAATGGTTGACTTGCTTCAGTTAGTGGTGGCAACTAAGACATACATTTCTCATCACCAAGCCAATTACACTTGTTTGTTCTTATGGTGGCTAGGTTGGACTCCAAATAACAGCATACAAGGTACTTTATATCTAGTGCAGTGTTGTGTGCAAGGCCAGCGCAGATTCAAGGACACCAGATAACCAAAACAAGACTCCAGCAGTTTGAGGGATAGTGTGAGGAGCTATAAGGTTCAGTTGTAAAGGGAGTGAAGAATAACTGTGTCCTTTTTCAGTCTACCACACCACCATTGAAAGTTTTCTTTACTGAAAACATTGTTCAGATACTTGTTAAGTATAGGGTGTCTCTAATTCTTTGGACGTTATTAAAGAGCATTAACATTTGTCAAAAAAAGTGCTGACACCACTTTGATTTACCATTATTTATTTATTTATTTATTTATTTATTTATTTATTATTATTTTTTTTACCATCATTTAAAAGTGTTAAATATTTGAAGACTAAAAGGAGGAGCCAAGCTTAAATGATTCTGCCTAGGAGGAAGGATTTGTCTAAGGAAAAATAAATAAAAATGTTGCCAATTTACCATGACAAAGTTTAGTCAAATAGAAATGGCAACACCACCCGTTTTGAAATTTTACAGGTCAGAGGGCAGAAGAAAATAAAATGGTACACAGATATTGCAGCTGACAGGTAGTATATGCAGACCAGTGTTTGTTTAGTTTATGGTATCACCTTTCGCCCTGTAATTCCAATGTACTAGAAGATTAGACTTTAAGGGAAAACTAACCTTTTGATTCTCTTGGAAGATAGTTGCTTTAGTATTGTGAAAGTTTTAGTTGAGTTTATTTTAAACCACGTCATTTCTGTATTTTTTTTTAAAGAACTGAGTGGAACTGAAGAAAGTTTGGATAGAGAAATGAGGAAAAAAGAGTCTTTCCTCATTCCTTTTGTTGTAGGCATTATTTTCAATTTAAATGCACTGTAGGTTTCAGAGAACTTTTATGATAACTCTTAACACTTAAGTGTACTCTTGACAAAATCTGGATGTAAATCACATTAATTGCCTTTAATGGTTCTTTAAACATCAGCTGTAATGTCTTTTCAATAGATTCATTAGATTTTTCCAAATTTGATGTGAGTTATCAAATAATTTATATTATTTGCAGCTATTAGAATACACAAGATGCTTTATAACTTACACATAAAAAGAATGTAGGACAGACTTTGTTTCTAGTTTTTTTTTTTAAGATTTTATTTATTTATTTGAAAGAGAGAGAGATAGCATGAGTGGGGGGAGGGGCAGAGGGAGAAGCAGACACCCCGCTGAGCAAGGAGCCTGACTTGATATGGAGCTCAATCCCAGGTCCCAGGGCTCATGACCTGAGCAGAAGGCAGGCGCTTAACAAACTGAGCCACCCAGGTGCCCCTTGTTTCTAGTTTTATTGTTAAATTTCCATCAGAAAGAAATTAATTCATCTGTATAAATTATACTGTAGACTATTATCAAATGATATTAAATATTTTGATGCTTTAATAATTACTTAAAATTGAGAGAGTATTTTGAAAATTCTGTGAAGAGTGTATGTTGCCATTTTAAAAAGGACTACAGTAAAAAATTCAAATCTGATACCACCATCCAAGCGCTGCCTGCCCTGACCAACTTACATAAAATTGCAACTTCCTTGCCCTTTGTTTGATTAACCCTACCCATTTAATCCCAGGGTACTTTGGATTTATGAAATCCTATATACTTTTCTTAGTTGTTATTTTTATTTCCAGGCTATCTACACATGAATCTAAGTTTCATGTGACCTTTGATTTTTGATTGTTATGTTGAGGGAGGTATAACTTAACAGCTTCAACAGTGCTTGGCATAAAGAACATTAAATAGATATAGAATGAATCAGCAATTTAGTAGATAAATGCATTTAGCTGATCCTTAAAAGAAAATGTAATTAGTAATAAATCATCTTTAAATATATATCCCATTTTATGTTTAAAAATAGTTATAAAATATAATTTAAACTTTCAGTGACAGGACTGTCTTCATCTTGTCAGTCAAATTAAAATCTAGTCTCAACCTTTTTCTTGGTATTTAATAGGCTTATTTTCAAACCTGGCTTTTGTCCCTGTCGTTATTCCTCAGATAGAATTAGAATATTATTTTTTAACATGCAGAACCTCATCTACTGTTCAACTCAACTAATTATCTAATTAACCTTGCATTCTGAGAAAGTAGTTTCCTAATTACATTCTGAACGTATCAAAATATCCTTGAAACAAATAGGAATTTAAAAATTTGTTCTCTTCCTTCTCTTTCCTTTCCCCCTTTCTGCTGTCCCTCTCTCTGTCTTTAGGTTCCTCAGTCTCTCACTTTATCTTATAAAACTTAATGGAGAATGAATTTCCAATTATTTTACATTCATATTTAAAAACTTAGTAATCCAGCAGTCATGTTCCCTAGTATTTACCCAAAGCTGTTGAAAACTTATGTCCACACAAAAAGCTGTACATGAATGTTTATTGCAGCTTTCTTCATAATTGCCAAAACTAGGAAACAACCAAGATGTCCTTCAGTAGTAAGGACTGTGGTACATCCTGATGATGGAATATTATTCAACACTAAAAAGAAATGAACTGTCAAGCCATGAAAAGACATGGAGGAACCTTAAATGTGCATTACTTAATGAAAGAAGTCAATCTGAAAAGGTGACATACTATGTGATTCCAACTATATGACATATTGGAAAAGGCAGAACAGTAGAGACAGTAAGAAGATCAGTGCCTAGACCTGCAGGTCAGATTTGTTTGTGTAAAGTTCTCCAAATTCTCAAAAAGAATTCTTGGAGAAGTTTAGCAATTTTTATCTTAAACAGTACTTCTTCCTTAAAACCAGGAACCTTGAAAATTGCAGCAACAAGTGAGTGTTTATTTCAGCTCAAGTGGTGTAACTTTTTCATTTATAACTGTTTGCTGTTTCCATTTATCCCAGGGAAAGGATCAGAGTATATTTAGTCAGTGAACCTTACTGTTTTTTTTTTTTTTTTTAATAAGATATTTTATCAGAGAAGCTTGAAAATACCATGAAGGGATTGCCTGTTTGGTGGCTTTCAAATAGGAGCTTGGTTCACCTGCAGAAAGTAACAACTTAGGGGATAATCATTTTCAAAATATCGTTGGTATTATTCCTCAAATCCGGATTTGGGCTAAGCCATCCTTGATATGTCCTTGACCCTTCACTGAATTCATTGCAAATTGAAATATATAAATCTACCAAATGTTCTGATATTGAACATTAACTGTGCAGTAGTAATGTTGAAATCTCAAATGCATACAGATATAATTTTAGTATCCATTGCTGGTGAATAAAGAAAAAAAAACCTTATAAGCAAACACTAATTACTTTTGTGATTGGGAGGAAAACAAAAATCCATACCAATTTAGATTATTATGGTCTGCATTGTATCTGTCCATGAATAATCTGTTTTAACCATTTATTAAGTTATAAATACATTTTTATAAATCTGGTTGACATTTAGATATTTTATAAAACACAATAAATGCCAGAGAAAACTGAATTAAGAAAGCTTGTAATATGCTTTACTACTAGTTAAAAAAATTTGTGGCTGTAAATGGTTCGCTCTATATGGAGTATAAATCTGATCCCAGACCAGAGAATAATTTTTTTTCTTTTTCATGCTGGAGGCTTTGACCTTTTTGTTGATAGCTGGTTTTTAACAGCTTCACCTTATGTTTTATTCCTTTTGATTTGTAAGAAATTTGATTATCAGCCTTGAGCAGAAGTCATAATCACAGCAAAAGGAGGCAAGTCATTTAGGGAATAATACGGAGTTGTTTTAACAGCAGTGTGAAGTCTCAATTTGGCTGACTCAGAGGCACACTGTAATAAGCATTCATATCAGACATCAGACTGAAATAGACTTCTGTTGGATATGTACTTTAAGCCACCATACTTGTGACTCAGGCTGGCTTTACCCATCCTTAAAAAACATCTCTAAGCCATGTAAGTAAACTTCAAAATTCACTTCTAGTTTTTTACAGATTGCAATCTACTTGACAGAAATACTGAATAACATCAATCGTAGTTTGAAATTGGTAAGAGGGATACAGTTGGAGTCACTAGTTATTAATCATTCTAGTGTGTATGTATTTTATTCTAAGTTGGAACTGAACTCATCCCTATTTATAGTTGCCTTTTGTGAAAGAAATATTGTGGATAAGCAGGGTGAAAGAAGGGACTATAAATGTTTACTTTGTAAAACTTTGAATAGTTTGGTTATATAATTATAAATTAGTAAAATATGGGGAAATCTTAGTTTGAGTTAATTGGTGTGTCTTAACTAAAGTCATTATATACTTATTTTTGGGATGCAATCTTATTTTCTCAGATGAACACTCCTGCCTGGAAATCTGAGAGCCAGATCATTATAATTAGCATCTATTTCCACCTAAAATTCTTCCATCTTCATCCATTTTCTCATTGTAAGTGCATCAAAGGCAAAGAGACCACCATTTTTACCTACTGTGGATACTATGGAGATAAATAGGTGCTTTGTCCAATAAGGAGGAGAATTTAGTGAAATGTTAGAATGTCTCCTCCATAAGCTTATTAGTCCATCTAGAGTTTTATATGTATGTACCTAGCAATGCCAAGCAGACAATATTTGCTCCATTAATATTTAAGAATGAACATGTGAATGGAATTTTGAGCAATGAAATACCCTTTTTTGACACTTAAGTTAGGTACAGTGGCAACCATCAGTTTTCAGGAACCACGCTGGAAGAAGATGCTGTAATAAGAGCTCATATTTAGTGTGTGAGACATTGTCCTAAACCCTTTACATATATAACAACTGTTTAGTCTTTAATAGCATGAAGTATAGATACTGTTATGATCTCTACCTTCAGATAAGGTACTGAAGCTTAGAATAGTTAGGTAGTTTTCCCATCATTCTAGAACTCCTAAGCAGTAGAGTTGTGACAAAAATCATGGTCTTATAAAAAAAAAAAAACTTTATTGGGATATAATTTATATACCATACAATTTGCCTATCTAAAGTGTGCAATTTAGTAGTTTTGAGTATATTCAGAGTGAATAATAATTATACTTATTTATTACCACAATCAATTTTAGCCTATTTTATGGCCCCACCCAAAAACTTTGTACTCATAAGCTACCAGTGTTCTTTCCCCCCAATTCATTACCTCCCCTCTGCCAATCCAAGGCAACCACTAATCTACTTTCTGTCCCTCTAGATTTGCTGATTATAGACATTTCCTGTAAATGGACTCAGACAATATGTGGTGTTTTGTGGCTGACTTATTTTGCTTAGCATACAGTTTTCACTGTTGACCCACGTTGTAACATTTATCTGTACTTGATTTTTTATTGCAAAGAATATTCCATTGTATGGATATATATTTTACTTAGTTATTTATTAGTTGATAGATGTTATTACATGTTCTCTTAACCAGAAGTCTCTACTAGCTCTCTCCCATTACTTATGGTTGACTCCTAAAAACCACCCAAGATCTTTTGTACCTGAGAATTTGGATAGCTCAGCTGACTCTTTCAGCACTAACAAAACGGACAGCTCCAAGCTTACGGTTTCTGAGTCCTAGAGGCACCTCTGATTCAGCCTAGCTGTGTGCCTCAGAGAATGGTAATAGGAAAGCAAGCCTGGGTAGGAGGAGAAATACTCCCCCCACCCCCATCTGCATTCTTAGTTCCCTTCAGCTAAATCCTTAGCTCAAGTGCCATACTATCTAAGTTGCACAGAAGAGGGAAGTATTTTCAGCAAGTTTTCAGAGCAGGTTGGACATTTGGAATACTGTGTAAAAAGTATACTTTGTATAACAATAGAATATCACCTTTGGATTTTTCCTTTTCAAAAGAAATTAGATTATAGCACCTTTAGTTGAGTGTTATTCAAATTTCCTCTAAAGCTAGATACATATTAGTAGGTGACATGCATAATATATTCAGTCTATGTATCTTTGGATGGGATATTTAAGACAGTATCAAGAATGGGTCATTTGGTGACATGATCTGTTTGTTAGAATGCAGTGGGAGCCATTGCATAGAGAATTTCTCTTTCAAAATATTCTTTAGAAGTTCAAATTTATACATCTGTTAATTTCATCACTTATATCAAATTAAATTTTTTATTTTATGGCTTATGTAATAATTCTGTAGCTAGGCTATGATGCTCAATTTTCCATTACTAGTCTGTAGTAGTATATTTTAGGAAATAAATTTTTCCTTTGACAATTTTCTCATTGGAAACTATTAGTTGGTTTATTAATTTATACCCTTTATGTTGAAGGAAACATGTATAGAGCCAGATTCTGTGAGTACTTTTTTGAATTTTATATGATCCTTGATATTGATTATGATTAATGCTGGACCAAAGGTAAGGAAAGGAGTGTTATACACTTAGGAGCAAGATACTTAACATACTCTTGTTTGAATTCACAACATAATTTAGATGAACACTGTTGGGCTTGGTAACTAGGAAAATGATGAAGACAAAAAGTTGGCTTTATCATAGTGTGTGATCTGACCCAGCAATTAAAGTGTCAGATAATGCCCCATATTCCCAGTATGTTTACTTAATAGAAATAAGTAAACAGAATGGGCCTTGTCTGTTGTAAAGTATGGTATGTGACTTAAGACCATTGCGTTTCTTTGTGATCATCTGAGATTATATTTTTCAAAAACATCAGATATACCCAAAAGGAAAAAAATTTGGTTGGCCAATGGGAAAATTTATGCAGGTATTTGCTTATTCATAAACCGCTCATAGAGGCATAACAGATGTTCTAAAAAGATGAGGAGACTAATAGGGATGGTATGAGAAAGTTATTTGTAGTGCTTTGTGTGCAGGCAGAATTCATTTATAGGAGCATGTCTACAGTGCTGTTATAGCCTTTTCATTCATTTTATGCTCAGAGCTGTCATCCGTTTCCAAATTTTGACACTTGAGAAGTAGCTGTAGGAATGGAACAGAATGATTACAAATATCCCATAGTTATCAATGCCAGAAGTGCCTGGTTCTACTGTGGCCTGAGTAGTTGACCGTCCAGCATGGCAGTACATACTGGCTACTGTACTTCTGTTCAAAGAGAGGAGACACATGTTGGACAGCTGAGATCAATTGTTCCTACTGGTATTTAATTGAAAGTTATTTTATAATACAGTTGCTTCAGGAAAGTCTTTAAGAATTTCTTTTCTTTTTGTGGCTGGTTGTTACATTTTCATGTATTCATTTGTTTAATATTTCATGTCAACTTGATGTTGAATTTCTAAATAATGCAGTTTTCCAGTTACCAGATTGAGTTTCTCTGTTTACCTGTATTAATGTCCTAATTTCTGAATCTTGGATTCCTCTTGCATAGTCCTTCCTCTTTATGTAGGCCAGTGTATGCATTATACTGATACTCTCATAAAAATAATTTGAATTTTCTTTCTTAAATTGAGGTATCATTCATATACCATAAACTGGACCCTTTTAAAGTTTACAATTCAATGATTTTTAGAATATTCACAAGGTTGTAAAGTTTTACCACTATTCAGTTCCAGAACATTTTTAAAGCTAAGAGAAACCCTGGGTCCATTAGTAGCCACTCTACGTTTGCCCCTCCCTCAGCCCCTGGAAACCATCAATCTATACTCTGCCTCTATGGATTTGCCCATTTTGAATATTCGACATAAATAGAATAAAACAATATATAGAGTTTTGCATCTGGCTTTTCACTTGGCATGATGCTTCAAGGTTTATCTATGTTGTAGCAAGTATCACTACTTCATTTGTTTTTTGGATGAATAATACTACATTATATGAATATACAACACTTTTTTTATCCATTAACCTCTGATGGACATTGGGGCTATTTCCATTTTTTACTATTCTGAATATGCTCATATGAACATGTGTTTACTAGTTTTTGGGTGGACATGTGTTTTTATTTCTCTTGGGCCATATACCTGGGATTGGAATTACTAGATCCTAATGAAACTCTGTGATGGACTTTTGGGGGAAAGATCAACAGAAAAGTTTTCTAAAGTGGCTGCACCATTTTACATTCCCACTAGCAATGTATGAGGGTTCTTATTTCTTCACATCTTTGCCAACTTGTTATTACCTGTCTATTTATAACCATTCTAATGGACATGGAGTAGTATGCCATTGTGGTTTTGATTTGCACTAGTGATCTGAGAATCATTTCCTGTACTTGTTGGCCATTTGTATATGTTCTTTAGAGAAGTGTCTCTTTGAATCCTTTGTGATTTTTTGTTTTGTTTTGTTTTTAGCTGGGTTATATTTTTTGTTGAGTTATAAGAGTTCTTGATATATTCCCTACAGGGAGTGTGAATTCCCTGCATTTCCATATGCATTTTAAAACCATCTTATTAGTTTCTGAAATAAAATCAACTAAAATTTTGATAAGGATTTGCATAGAATCTGCAGATAAATTTGAAACTATTGCTGTCTTAGTGGTATTATGCCTTCCAATCTATGAATATGGGATGTCTTTTCTTTGGCTTTTCAATTCTTCAGTGGTGTTTTGAAATTTTTAGTGTACAAATCTAGTACTTCTTTTATTAAGTTTGTTCCTAAGTATTTTATTTATTTTTTATTTATTTTTTTAAAGATTTTATTTATTTATTTGACAGAGGGATAGAGAGAGAGAAAAAGCAGGCAGAGTGGCAGGTGGAGGGAGAGGGAGAAGTAGGCTCCCCGCCGAGCAGGGAGCCCTACGCGGGGCTTGATCCCAGGACCCTGGGATCATAACCGGAGCTGAAGGCAGACGCTTAACTGACTGAGCCACCCAGGCACCCCATGTATTTAATTTTTAATAAGTTTTTAAATGGAACTGTTTATTTCATTTTCAGATTGTTCATTGCTATTGTATCAAATACAACTGATTTTCATATATTGAGTCTGTACCTTTGCTAAATTTTTTTATTAGACCTATTAGTTTTTTGTAATGAAATAGTCCATAAGGTTTCCTGTGTAGAAGGTCATGTAATCTGCAAATTGAGATAGCTTTACTTCTTCCTTTCCAGTTTGGATGCACTTTATTTCCTGTTTTTACCTAATTGCCCTGGCTAGAACCTCCACTACCATGATGAATAGAAGCAGCAAGAGCAGACATCCTTGTTTTGTTTTTAACCTCGTAAAGCAGGTTTTCATTCTTTGTATGTTACTTGTGGGTTTATTGTGGATGACCTTGAGGAAATGCCTTTTTCTTCCTTCTTCCTTGAGTGTTTTTACCACGGGATGGTGTTACATTTTGTCATATACTTTCTGTGCATCTATAAGATGATCATGGGACATTTGTACTTTATTATATTAATATGGCCCTATTACATTAATTGATTTTCATATGTTGAACCAACTTTGGATTCCTTGAGAAACCCATTAGGTCATAGGTTCTTTTTATATCTTGCAGGATTTGGTTTTGTTAGTATTTTTTTTGAAGTTTTTTGTGTTGATCTTCATAAAGAGTTTTAATCTTTAGTTTTCATTTCTCAGGATGTCCTTGACTAGTTTTGGCATTAGGATAATAGTGGCCTCATAGAAAGGGTCGATGAGTGCTCTCTCTTCTTGTATTCTTTTAACAAATTTATTAAACATTTTGTAAAATTAAGCAGGGTAGTCTTATGTTCGTGGACTTCATTGTGTGAAGTTTCTTTATTACTTATTTGCTTTACTCATTGTAGGTCTATTCAGATTTTCTATTTCTTCTTGATGAAGTGTTAGTAGTTGTGTCTCTCTAGGAATATGTGCATTTCATATGGATTATCTAATTTGTTGGCATACAGTGATTCAGAGTATTCCTTTATAATTATTTTTTTTAAATTCTGTAAATTTGGTTGTAATCACCCCTCTTTTCTTAATTTTAGGATTTTGAGTCTTTATTTTTTTCTTGGTTAGTCTAGCTAGACTTTTACGAATGTTATTATCAAAGAACCAACTTTTGGTTTAATTGATTTTTTTCTGTTGTTTTTATCTTCTTGTATGTCATTTATTTTCTCTTTAATCTTTATTATTTCTTCCCTTCTGCTAGCTTTAGTTTTAGTTTGATCATCTCTTTCCAGCGTCTTAGGGTGGAAGATTAGGTTACTGATCTGAAATATTTCTTCTCTTTTAATATAAGCATTTACAGCTGTCAGTTTTCATCCAAGCTTTAGTGCTTTAGCTGCATACTATAGGTTTTGCATATTGTGTAATCATTTTTATTCATCTCAAAGTAATTTCCCTTTTGCTTTCTTCTTTAAACCTTGGTTTTCTATAGGCATGTTATTTACTTTCCATATACGTGCAAGTTTCTGAAATTTGCTTTTGCTCTTTCTAATTATATCCCTTTGTGGTCAGAGAACATACTTTTTATGATTTTAGTCTCTTTACATTTTTGAAACTTGTTTCATTACCTTTTATAGTCTAGGCTATAGGTATATATAGCCTGTAGACCCTTTATTGTTGAACTTTGAAAATGTTTCCATTTGTAATTGAGAAAAATATGTATTTCTTTGTTTTGGAATGGAATGTTCTAAAGGTATTTCTTGGTTTAGTTTGTTTATAGTGTTGTTAAAATCTTGTTGATCTTCTACTAATTCTCTTTACATTCTTGAAAGAGGGGTATTGATGTCTCCAGATATTATTGTTGAATTGTCTATTTCTCCTTTCAGTTCTGTCACTTTTCCTTGATGTATTTTGGGTCTTTATTGTTAAGCACATATATGTTTGTAATGATATTTTCCTGGTGGATTGGCCATTTTTTCATTATGAAATATTTCTTTTTACGTCTAGTAACCTTTTTGGCTTCAAGTATTAAAGTCTGGTATTGGTAATGCCAGTATAGCTCTTTTGTTTACCATTTGCATGGCATGTCTTTTTTCATCCTTTTACATTCAGTCTATTGTGCCTTTGAATCTAAGAGGTTGTCCTTATAGACAACATATAGTTGGCTCATGTATTTTTAAACCTATTCTGAAAATCTTTACCTATTAACTACATGACTTGATCTATTTACATTTAATGTTATTGTTGATAGAATTTATATCTGCCTTTTTACTATTTTTTTTAAAGATTTTATTTATTTGTTTGACACAGAGAGACACAGCGAGAGACGGAACACAAGCATGGGGAGTGGGAGAGGGAGAAGCAGGCTTTCTGTGTATCAGGGAGCCCATTTTGGGGCTCGATCCCAGGACCCTGGGATCATGACCTGAGCCGAAGGCAGATGCTTAACTGACTGTGCCACCCAGGCGCCCCTACTATTTCTTTTCTATGTGTCTTATGTCTCTTTTGTTTGTGACTCTTCTTCTATTTCCATTTCCATTGACATTCCTGCAGTCTAGGCCTTCCACTGGCAGGGACTCAATATAATACCTGGCCTGCTTTAGGTAATTATTGCCATCACAAAATGGAGTCCTAGTGATATTACATCTTCCAACATATCAAAATAAAGTAGAATTTTATATTTCTTTAATTTCTTCAAGTTTTAAATTTTAGCAACTAATTCAGATTTTGAAAACATTAGTGTGGACCCAACAGGCTATATCTTTTGGGAAAATAGAGTAAAAGAGAAAAAAATTGCCATCTCTGTTTTCCATGTTTAGAAGGTCTTAGGACCACCCAAAGTCTGGCATGCTTGTTTTAATATGTTATCTTCTCGCTTACATAAATCCTGCCTACTTGTTAAAATAGTATGAAATAACAATAATAAATGCTTAGATGTGTTAAACATTTTATAGTATATCAGATACGTTTATGTCATGTGCTCTTTTTATCTTAACTTATTGCAGGTGGAATATATGAAAATTTATCAGATACCAATTAACTACTTCAAGAGCTTCCACATGTTAGTTTCTGGAACCAAATGCATGGATGAGTAAATGTATGTTCTCCTCCTTAACACTGTATAATAGGGAAGGGTGTTGGAATAGTAGTCAAATGACTTGGCTTTAGTGCTGTCTTCATCTAATTTACTGGGGGCTTTTCAAGTTTCCCACTCTTAGAGACTTCAGTTTTCTCTTCCATAAAATGAAAAAATTAGTCTTGATTATCCAAAAAGTCCCATGTTATATGTTAACATCATTTGACAGTGACTGACACTGTGGAGCAATCGGATCTATATAAGAAATTTTTCAGTCATACAGCAGGTATAAGGAAGAAGCACTTTAGTTTCAGTCATAATATGGAATGTCGGTCATTCACCATTCTTAAAAGTCCAGTGCATGTTTGAACAACAACACAGGTTTGACTGCAAGTGTCCACTTATATGTGGATTTTTTTTTTTTTTAGTAAGTACAGTAGATTATAATTGTATTTTCTCTTGGGATTTTCTTAATAACATTTTCTTTTCTCTAGCTTACTTTATTGTAAGAATACAGTATATAATATATATAATGTACAAAATATGTGTTAGTTGACTATGTTATCAATAAGGCTTGTAGTCAGCATTAGACTATTAATTACTAAGTTTCTAAATAATAATTATGAAATTAAGAAGAGCCAAAGTAACACATGGATTTTCAACTGCCTGGGGGTATGTGCTCCTATCCCCCACATTGTTTCAGGATCAACTGTAATATCTTCTGATTTATGAAACTGCTAGAGAGACATTTTTAACATGAGATTTTGCATTCCCACTTTTTCATCCCAGCATATTCTGCCTCATCATATGTTGTCTTTATTTTTACTTTTATGCCATTAGTTGTAGCTGATGTTTGTCCTAGTACTTCATTATTTGGTCCCTTTTCAAATGGCTTCTTTTTACCCCAGTGGCATATTGAGCACCTTTGAGATATCAGGTATTCCTTGATAGTTTAGGTAAAATTACCATGATTATCTTGGATATGAAGCCTTTCAACCCTCTGCTACCGAGGACATACTCTTTCTCTGCTTTCATTTGTTTTCTATTATCCTATAGAAATAAAAGGATTGCAATTGAAACATAGAAAATGTTCTTACTGCAAGTGCTCAAGTGCACAAATCTGGTTAACTCTCAAATGATAGATATTCAACCTGTCTTTCAAAGTGGTAATGTGTTGAAATTTTCACATTTGATTTATAAACAGAAAGTCTCCCTTGACTTTATCCTCCTGTTTTTCACACTTTTTTTCTTCTTAAAGAATGAAAAATAATAGCTAAGGAATGTAGCCTAGAATAAAAATATCAGCAACAGAGATGTACACTAAATAAAAAGCACACCCACCATTCCTCCTTGAAATAACATGAATGTCTGATTGGATCTGACAAAATTCAATGAATTTCTAATTGAAGGCTGTTTTTCCATTCCTGATTGAACCTGTCTTTCCTAGAAATAGCAGCAGGAATGAGTCATAGTCTCTTCAGAAAGCAAGGCATTGCAGATTGAGCTGGTGATGGATTTTTTCCCCTTGATTTGAAATAATACTCTTGCCCCTGTCTTTCTGTCAACCTTAGAATAGTATTTTGATTTGTAATTTTATATTGATTTTAATTTGCTTCATTATTTTCTTGGAACCATTGAAGAAATACATCAAACAGGAACATGTTTGACAAGAAGCAGAAAGAGGCCTTTCACTGACTCAAGAACTGTTGGGTTTTCTTTCTATTGATGCTTTTAAGTGCTTTTTGTCAATCTACTTTTTATCATCTGAGGTAAAAGTAGTACACAGAGTGTTACTTGAGACAGTTTTGACAGAGAGTGCAGCTGTACACCTGTGAGAACAAATGAAGGATGCTCTTCTTGGTCACTCAGCAGGAATAGCATTTCAGTAGGTTGTCTTTAGTGCTCTAGCATGGTAAGGGGAGTTAGTAGTGTGTATTTAATCTGCTGCCTATACAGCTGGCTTGTTTTGTCAAAGAGAGGCTTATCCACATTTATAACACTTTGGAAAACTGTGTGATTAGGTAATTATTTGTAAAATTGTTCATGTGAAAAATAGTTGAATAGAAATATGTTTTTAAAGTAATTATATTTCCTTCTGATAACCCTTTGCCCTTCATTTAAGGATAACAGAATTTCTCAGATACTCCTTAGATATTTATCTGGGGTTTGGAATTCAAAGGATTCTTCTTGAAAGAGAGAGAGAGAGTGTGTGTGTGCACAAGTGGGGGAAGGGCATAGAGAGAATCTTAAGCAGGCTCCACACACAGCGTGGAGCCCAACATGATGGGAGATGGGGCTCCATCTCATGACCCTGAGATCATGACCTGAACTGAAATCAAGAGTCAGGCAATTAACTGACTGAGTCATCCCAGTACCTCTGGAATTCAAAGGATTATTAATCAAGGTTGTATATCTGGTGTATTATAAACACTTAATAAATATTCATTGAATGAATGTATGAAAACTATTTTAAAAATGGGTATGTTTCCATGACATGAGAAAACACTAGCTTTTTAAGCTTAAAGTAAAAACGAAGAATGAATTTTGTGGTTGCTTTAGAGTTGTTTCTAAATATTCTGGTTTTTATCTCTTTTCAGGCACATGGTGTAGTTGTATTTCCCTAAAAAGTAAGGGCAAACCAATTGCTATGGCCAATGGATTATGAGTAAAAATGACATGAATCACAACTGGATGAAAGGGTTAAAAACAGTGCCTATATCTCCATTTTTCCTTTCCCTGTTGTGGAAATTTTGGAAATGTCTGTTGGTACTAAATCTTTTTTTTAATCCCTTGATGTAGTTAAAAACTGCCAGCCCACACTGAACATAGAGCATGAATGAAAAATCAATTTCTTTTTTTTTTTAATTTTTTTATTCTTATGTTAATCCCCATACATTACATCATTAGTTTTAGATGTAGTGTTCCATGATTCATTGTTTGTGCATAACACCCAGTGCTCCATGTAGAATGTGCCCTCCTCACTACCCATCACCAGGCTAACCCATCCTCCCACCCCCCTCCCCTCTAGAACCCTCAGTTTGTTTTTCAGAGTCCATTGTCTCTCATGGTTCATCTACCCCTCAGATTTCCCCCACTTCATTCTTCCCCTCCTGCTACCTTCTTCTTCTTCTTTTTTTTTCTTAACATATACTGCATTATTTGTTTCAGAGGTACAGATCTGAGATTCAACAGTCTTGCACAATTCACAGGACTTACCAGAGCACATACCCTCCCCAGTGTCTATCACCCAGTCACCCCATCCCTCCCACCCCACTCCAGCAACCCTCAGTTTGTTTCCTGCGATTAAGAATTCCTCATATCAGTGAGGTCATATGATACATGTCTTTCTCTGATTGACTTATTTCGCTCAACATAATACCCTCCAGTTCCATCCACGTCGTTGCAAATGGCAAGATCTCATTCCTTTTGATGGCTGCATAATA